>NC_064565.1:91448900-91754838 GCF_937001465.1 Orcinus orca
GTTGATTTGAGTCTGACTTCTTGATGTAGTAGTCATTCCCAAATTAAGCTACAAAACAGAATTCATCTAGAGAGCTTTAAAAAATACACACTCTTGGGGCCCATCCATGAAGATTGTGATCTTGTAGGTATGGGGTCGAAACTGAGAAATATACTTTTTTTTTTTTTCTCAAGGTGTTTCTGCTCCAGCAAGTCCAAAGACATATATTTAGAAAGTGCTGATGTCAGTTGTGGTGAGGGGGAAGTGTGGCACGTCAGGCTCTCCATGAAGCAGACTTGGAGCAGAGATTTGTGTGCAGAAAACTTACTGGGGGATGCTCTTGGGATCAGCATCTGTGATAGGTGAAGGAGGAAAGATACGGCAGAGAGAAAAGTTGGGCTGTGAGACAGTCACAAAAAAAAGGCCTCGGATGAGTCCAAGGAGAGATTTGGATCTAGAATAGCTCTGCATATTTGTCCCAATTAGGGTAAAGAAGGTGGGCCTTTCTATTTCCTCACTGACCAGTCACGCAATGTGTGCACCCGGGGTCAGGGCGGGGTGTGAAGTTGGGTGCAGTGGCTCTCTCCGCAGAGGACAGTCTCTAGGCAGGGACTCAGTTATGAGCTGTCAGTTGCCGACGGTCTTAGCAGCTGCGGGAGTGAGTACTTCAGTCCTGAAAACGAGGAGCCGGGGGGCATCACACAGCATCTACTGCAGTCTTCCTCTCAAGACATTCAGATCTACCTGCTTCATGTATGTCCTGGGAGCAGCTCATTTGATGTCCTAGTGGCCCTCTTTCTCCAGGAGACAATTATAAGGGGAAGTTTAGTGGAGTAAATTGTAGCCCCTACGTCTGTCTGTCATCTCTAGGGATGTCTTATTCTTCTAAGCATCCTTACAGCTTTCCAAGGGCCAGCCCCCCCTTGGCTGCCACTCTGTCCTTGCTGCTCATTGCAATAATTGCACCCACTTTGCTTCAGATGACTAAGTGCCGCTCGCTCCCTCATCTTTATTTTTGGGGGATCCAATGATCCCCATAGCTAGCAGGGAGCTCAATTTTATGATGATATCCCCTACAGTCAGGTAGGATCTACAGAGGTTGGCCGGCGCATAGAGTCTCAACAACGCTGCTGCCCTCTGCACCAGTGAATTCCTTCTTGTTTTGTTAAGTAGTATGCTTTCTGGACCTTCTTGTGGATCTGAGTCATCTGGTGGATTTTTCAAGTTTACCTGGTATACCCATTATTGCTTACTTTTCTGATGCTTTTAATCCTTCCTTCAGCCACATGGCACAGTATTTCTACATCGCTTAGTGTGGGCCATTGCTTTCTCTAAGCTCCTGAGAACCCTCCTAGTAACCTATTAGCACTGTCCAGTTGGGTCCTTGCCAAGTGTTAAATTCTATACTACTCTTGTACCTATAAATTCTCCCTTATCTGCCTTTATATTCCACCCACCCCCTTAATCCTTAGCATTCAGTCTCACACATACTCTCCTGGTCCCTGTCCCGGCAGTACACATTGTCCCGGCACCATAGCTCCTTTGGCCTAGGACCCCATCCCTCCCTTAGCATGCCCAGCTCTTCCCAGGCCAAATTTTCTTGTGACTTAATTCTAGTTATTTGAGTGCCCAGAAGGGGAGGTGAGGGAAGATGCTGAATGGAGTCCATGTTGTCTTGCAAGGGCAGGTTCTCTCTGCTTTGTCTTCCATCAGGAGGGGACATAAGCCTTTAACAGGGAGGAGGAAGTCACTTCCACAGAGGGGTTGAGGGCATCTGGGGACTCAAGATTGTTGAGTGCATCAACTCTGATCTCTCCATCTCAAGTCTCAAGGTCCCATCCTTTGCTAACCAGAGTCTTGGTCTTGGTGAATCAGAGCCACAAGAGATACTGAATTATTGGGAGTTAATGCTACTCTTGTTCTTATAGGTCTTGGGCTTGATTCTCAGTTTTGTCTGTCCTCCAGTGGCAGGAGATTAGAGTCACTTTGCAAAGCAGGCTTTGGCTTTCACACTTAGTCTTTAATTGGTGATGAATTACCCTTATTATTACTCTTTCCTCTGTGTTTGGCAAATGCCTCATTTACTAGACAGGCTAAATATTCCATTTTGCTAGCATGCCATCCCAGTTCACCACCAGTGGAAGTTTTGCCACATGCTAGGTTGTATCCATGCTTTACCTACCGTCAATGACAGGGGTTATTATTATTAACTGGTTCATGGGTGGTCCAGCTCCAAAATCTTATCTTTGACTCACTTTTTGGGACCACCCCTAATGCACCAACAGTCACAGATCAGGTTCCTTGGGTGACAGTAATCTCTGGATAGACTCTTGTGGGAAAGAGAAGGAATCAGGAGTGAGTAGAGGAAGAAATTGAACTGTGGTGCATTTATGACCAAGACCCCAGCCAATCCCATGGCTTGCTCTGGAGCTGGGGTGCTTCTGCAATATGGTCCGAAATTAGAGCAGGGGGCATGGCCTTTATATCATTGACAGTCATTCGATGTGGGCTGCTCCCAGGAAGGAAGGTGATGCAAATTTAGGTTAAGCAGTTTTCTTTAACAAAAACCAATCTCTGCAGCAGGATTCAATATTGAGTTGGCAGCAACCAACACTCCTAGCAGCTGGGATACAAGTGCTTCAGTCCTGAGATTGTGGAGGCCTCTGGATGGTTCAGCACAGTGTCCATTAGAGAAAGAAAAGCAAGCTGGGGCTTTGAACTTTGTCACTTACATAAAATAGGTGAAGTCTGATTTGTTTGCTGCCATATAGACTAACACAATATCACAGAAGCATTCGAGATCGAGACTTAGAACACTAATGTAAATTTGGAGACATGAAGGAGAAATTGTTGGATAGGACTCCAATTATATAAATCCAATTATATAATTACATATATCCAATTATATAGATTCCTCTTGATGGTGGTCACCTCTTTCAAATTCTCCTCTTCTCTTAGTCTAAGAGAGCCTGAGGTCATTAATTTCAGTTCCCCCAGGTCACTATCCTGTAAGCACTGTATTTTCTTAGAGAACACAAGAATCAACAGATGTGCTACCTGTCCTCCAGGTAAGTGGGTTGTAAGGCTATTCCCAGGCTTGATCAATTGTAAATCGTTCCACTGATTTAATGAGAGCTGATTGGAGGGTGCAGGAGGGAAAGAAGAAGGGAAAACAGCACCACATTAGATACGTACAAATTATAAGAGGATCTCAATTTCAGAAATGTCAAAATATGCATAATTATGACGTCCCTCAATGAGGGGACAATACAGTATGAGGCGTGGTGAGTGCTATAATAAAATGACACAATTATGGAAAAAGCCAGGGAAGGAGAGACCATTCTAGAAATAACAGGAAAAGCCTCAGGGGAGAGGTAAAATTTGAATAAGGCCTTGAAGAAAAAAATATAGCACACTTAAGAATGCCTGTGATTCTATGGTTGTTGACTTTTAAAACGTGTATTTATCTATTCATCCTGGTCTATTCTAGTAGATGAAATCACACTTTACTGTTTCACTCTTTATTTTAGCTGAATCTTATAGTATATTAAATTTGTGGGGATCTAATTATTGATCCACTTGCATTATATTGTTATTTGCTATTTAAGTGATATCTACATATCCATCATGTTATGGTGTCAAGATACCTTACAGCAAAGGAAGCCTATTAAAGTATCAGCAGAGCAAATGGTGTTTACATTTGCTTTGCTACTTGTTAACATTTGCCATAGTGTTGTAATCTCCTAGTAACAACAGGGGCAAAATAGTGAATTTGTAGCTAGTATGACATAGTTTCCTAAAATTTGCAGCAAAGCAGTGGATATAAAGGAATTCCCAGTTACTATCACATTACCTCTGTGAGTGATAGAACCAGATAACGAAGAAATAAAATTATGTGATGAAACCACAATATTTTGGCAAATCTTAAAACATTCTTGAATTAAAGTGCCTCTTTATTCTACTTATAGAATTAATATGTGCTTCTTATTAAAAAATGTAGAAAATAAAGAGAAGTGAAAATTAGGATGAATTATTCACCCATAATTCTTGGTAAGGTAGGAACAGCAATATGGCAATTGAAAATAGAAATAATGCCTTAACAAAGTGACGTTTGAATGTTATTATGGAAAACCAAGTCTCAGATTAACACACACACACACACACACTCACACATTGTATTCTATAGCTCAAGTCTTCTGGAAAATAAGACTCACTCCCCCCTCCCTCTTTCTTTTTTGTTTTTTTTTTCAACAAACTAACCCCTTGTGAATAACATGATAATCCACTTTTACTAGGCTTATAGAACAAGGAGCAAGAAAGGCTGCTATACCAACATGTGTGAAGCAGTTTTGACTATAACAGGAAATTCAAGCTGATTTCAAAGCTGGTCTCACGGCACTATCCTGAGAACTATTGTTCTTCCCCAGAAGAAATGTCTGACATTGGCCCTGAACTTCAGAGTTGTTTCAGAGCCCCGCTCTCAGTTGTCATTGTTATTGTGGTGTATAATGTATAATAAGATTTGTTGATTTAGGAAAAACACATCACATATAAAAACATCCATTTGTAACTATTTGACCAGTCTATCTATAAAGGGATTTGATTACATCCCCTAAGTCTCTCTAAAACTAAATCTCCCTTGTGTTAGTTGTGGGTCTGCTCTGTAAATCTTAATGGAAGGAGTTAAGATACAAATGATCAGAGAATAGAAGCGGAACTTTGGGTAATATACCTATGCAGTGAATACTGATGATATGACAGAACAAGAGCCAAGTCCTGAAAGCCAGCTATATTATGGAGGCAGATGGTCAAACAAATATACGTCATTCACCATAACTTGGTCTAAACTAATTACCTAATGCAGGAGACAGATGTCTGGGTAGCTTCATAAATGATTTATGGGTGACTTTACAGTGTAACCAAAATTACGGCAGCTATTAAAATGCCACTGATTCCAAAAATAGGGGAAAAAAGTATGGTAAATAATATTTTATAATCATTTTTCCCCCTCAGGAATTCAAAGCATCTTATCAGCAGTAGCATGTCACGTGCCTATTAATAACCATAAAATAGGACTATTTGTGAGATTGTTTACTCTGCATAGGTCATTGGGGTGCCTTTATTTAAATTATTGCTTCTGTGGACTAAATTGTATCCCTGTGACCTGCAAACATAAATGCACCTCTGAAGGTTTCCAGCGCCCAGGCAGGATCTGTTCGGATAAACACTGCAACGTTTACTGTATCCTTAAAAGGAAGCCAGTGGGAAAAGTAAGACCTGGTCTCAGAGAGGTGAACTCAGGCTTCTTAACTTCCAATTTAGTTTGGTCTCTGATGGATGAATATAGTGTCTGTGAAAATGTACGCTTATAGTGTCTGTGCATTCGTTCTGACTAATGAGGGAGATCTGTTTTGATCACATAGAGTATATTTAACAAATCAGGTCTTCTAAGTGCTTTCTGCTTTCCTTTATTTTCCCTTATTATTAAGAAATGTATCTAACATACAGGAAAGTATAGAGAGCAATACGACAAACACTGTTACCACCTACCATGATTTAATAAACGCTGGTATTTTGTCATGTTTACTTCAGATTTTTTATGGGGAAGTGACGGTAAGAACGAAACACTCTAAACAGAGTTGGGAAGGATTTTTCCAAGCCCATTCCTCTCCCCCCTCAAAGGAAACCCCTGTCTTGAAGTTCATGTGTGTTCTTCCTTTTCACGATTTTATATTCAACTAGGTGCGTGTATATGCATGAACAATCCACAGAATAGATACATAGAGCTATTCAGAATGTACAGACTAAATGGCATCATTACTATACATGTTCTACAACTTGCTTTTTTATTCAACATTCTGTTTTCTAACCCCTTTCCATATTCATATGAGTGGATCTAGATTTTTATTTTAACTTTAGTTTAGAATTCCATTGTATGAGATATACCGTACTTTATTTATCCATTTCTCTATCCTTGAACATTTTTGTTGTTTCTGATTTTTCTTTAATACCAACAATACTCCAGTATTCATCTTTGCACCTAGAAGTAGAATTGCCCTTCCATCTAATTCATCTTTCTTGTGTTTTTAAAAAATTTTATTTTTCATACTTATTTGAGGGAGTTACTTAAATTTCTTAATACAATCTTGTTATTTTTATATAGGGCAAATATCTCCTTAAAGTATACAGTTTATTTTTAAACATTGTTTGTGCTTTCTTTTGTTCCTAGTCAAATTTATCAATCCTTTCCTTTATAATTGGTGCTTTTTGTCTTGTTAAAGAAATCCTTTCTTATTAGATTTAGTAAAGATAGTAACTTCTAATTTCTACTAAAACTGTTAGAGTTTTGTTTTTCACATTTAAATCTTCAATTCATTTGGGATGCTTCGGCATAGTGTGAGATAGGAATCTAATTTAATTTTTTTTTCTATATGCAAACCAATTTACCCATTACCAGCTTTTGCATATTCCATTTTTTCTTACTGATCTGTAATGTCACCTTTTTCATATGCCAAGTTCCTGTATAAGGTAGACATTACTGGCACTCACCAATATGTGGTTATCCTGTCCTTCCTGGATACTCCAAAGACACAACCTCCCAGCTGCTCTCCAGCTCTGCAGGGCCATGTAACTAGCAATGACCAATGACCTGTGAGCAGTGTCCTGTGTCAATTCTGGGATGAGACTGAACATTTGTTGATCAATCTCTCAGCTTCCCTGAAGAATGTTGAGATGGCAGAGCCACAAGATAGAGCTGCCTGGATTGTTAAATCACCTCGTGGTCATCTGTACTAACAGTGGCCTCTGTATGAGCAAGAAGTAAACTGTTAAGTGCTAAACCTCTGAGATTTCAGGGCGTATTTGTTATTAGCTTATCCTGATTAATACACCATGGTTCAGATTTTGGGTTCTCTACTTCCTTCCATTGGTCCCTCTGTCTAAGCACCCATACCACACTGTCTTTATTATTTTGACTTTATGGGAAGTCTTGGTTTCTAATAGAGCAAGTTTCCATCACCCTTCTCTTTCTTACCTTCTTTGGCTTTTTACTTTCCCAAATGAATTTTGGAATTATTATCAAAGGTAATGAAATTGCTGCTGAGGCTAAGATGAGAACTTTATTAAATTTGTGCTTTAAGTTGGGAGGAAATGACATCCTCATTATATCGAGTCTCCTATCCAAAGGCATGATAAATCTTCTCCATTCGTTAGAGTTAACTGTATTAAAATGCCATTCTTGTAGATCAAAAATGTTCAAAAAACAAAAGTAGACTTGAGCAAATGGAATGATATCTCTTGGTTTGCTTAGATCATCTCAACATAATCAAGATGTTACTTGTCCCTAAATTACTTTATAAATTTAATGCAATCCTAATAAAAACACCAATACCAACAAGCTCTTGTTCACAACTGGGTAAGTTTCTAAACTTAATAGGAGAAAATAGACACATAAGAGTATTTAGAAAAACACTGAAATGGAAGAAATAGGAGAGAAGACTAACTCTACCAGACAACAGAGCACACTCCAAAGCCTCTATGATTAAAGTAGTATGGTACTGGTGCATGTATAGACAGAACCATGGAACAGAATAGAAAGTTCATACATAAACCACCTACATGGAGAATTCTAGTACATGACAAAGGTATCTCAAGTTATTGGGGCAAAGATTGGCTTCTTTCTTTTTTTTAACCAAATGGTGTTGAGCCATGGCAACTGGATAACCACTTAGAAAAAGATAAAGTTAGATTCATTGCTCACACTACATACAAGAATAAATTTCACATTAATTGAAGATCTAAACATAAAAATTTTTCAAACTGAAAATATGTAATAAAGAAAAACTGAGAATTTTCTGTTTAATAATTGGTCAATATTCTTTTTTTGTCTTATTTTATTTAGTTTTGGTTGCGTTGGGTCTTTGTTGCTGCGTGAGGGCTTTCTCCAGTTGTGGTGAGCGGGGGCTACTCTTTGTTGCGGTGCACGGGCTTCTCGTTGCGGTGGCCTCTCTTGTTACAGAGCACAGGCTCTAGGTGCGCGGGCTTCAGTAATTGCGGTGCTCAGGCTTCAGTAGCTGTGGCTTGCAGGCTTAGTTGCTCTGCGCGGGGCATGAGGGATCTTCCTGGACCAGGGATCGAAGCTGTGTCCCCTGCATTGGCAGGTGGATTCTTAACCACTGCACCACCAGGGAAGTCTGGCCAATATTCTTTAAAAATGTCAATATCATGAAAGAAAAAAAGGAAAAAGTTGAGAATTTTTTACAAATTAAAGGAGAGTAAAGCAACATGATAACTAAGTGTAGTGCATGATTACTGGATTGGATCCTATACTGGAGGATAAAGATACATTATTGAAACATAAGAAGATTGTTGACTATGGATTTTTATTGACTAAGATTATTGACTATGGATGGAAAATTAGGTAAAAATACTGTATCCTTGTTAAATTTCCTGATGCTGATAACGGTGCTATACAGTGGTTATAAGAGAATGGGGACATATGTATGCATATAGCTGACTCACTTTGGTGTACAACAGAAACTAACACAGTGTTGTGAAGCAATTATACTACAATAAAGATCTATTTTTTAAAAAAAGAGCAAGGAATTAGAAATCACCTTCTATAGAAAAAATTTTCTGTACCACAAAATAAATTGTTATTTTTTTTGGAAAAAAAAAAGAGAAAAGCTTTCATAGGAAATACAAACTAAAATATTAAGGGGCCTATCTATCTATCTACCTATCTATCTATCATCTATCTAGATATAGATATTTATTCAGTGTCATTATGACCATTTAGGTTGTCTCCAGTTGTCTGCTATTATGAACAACACTGTATGGATGTTCTTGCATGTCTCTTTTGCTGCACACACGAAAACTTTTCTTTATGGTATTTGTTTGAAATTAAACTGCTGAACCTCAGGGTATATGAATTTTTTAACTTTATTGGAAAATGTGGATGAGCCAATGTGCATTCCCATCAGTGTGTGTGTTAAGTGTTGCTGTTTCTCCACATCCTTGCCAACACGTGGGACTGTATGACTTTACATTTTCTTTCAATCTGGTGAGTATAAATGGCATCTATTTGTGGTTTCAATCTGTATTTCCTTGATTTCTGATAAGGGAACAACATTTTCATATGTTTTTGACTCTTTGTTTTCCTCTTCAGTGAAATGTTTGTTCATGCCTTTGCCCATCAACTTAGTTGCCTTTTTTACTTTGAGGAGTTCAAAGTATTCTGCATACTAAGCCTCTGTTTACTATATGTATTGCCAATATCTTCTACCAATGAGTGGATTATTTTCACCTGTTAAATGAGGTCCTTTAAAGTACAGACGTTTTAAACTTTGGTGTACTCAAAAATATCAATATTTTCCTTTACAGTTTGTTTGTTTATTTGGTCATATTGAAGTAAGTTCTTTACTTAGCCTAAGTCTATCAAGAAAAGTTTTATTTGAAATTTTAAGATTTTTTGGCTATATTGTGAGGGATTTAGCTCTATATTTTCAATATACATAGCCAATTGTCCAAGCACAAGTTATTTAAAACTCCATCCTTTCTTCACTAATACGCAAAGTCCCTTCTATGATATATCAATATATGTGTGGTTCAGTTTCTGGACTACTTTGTTCATTTATTTATTTTTCCCACACCAATAACATACTATCATGTTATCTTCATAACCAGAACTTAACATCTGCCAGGACAAGTCACCCAACCTTTTTTTTCTTTTTATATAGATTGTTTTTGTTTTCTACTATTGGCAACCTTGGTCTTCAATACAAATTTTAGAATCAAGATACATAAAAATCTGATTGAGATTTTGATTGGAATTATATTGACTCTATATATAGATTTGGAAAAAACTGATATCTTTAATAGTTTTTCCACCCAGGACTGTAGTACATCTCTCCATTTATGCATTTTTTTTTCTTATGTGTCCTAGCAATACATTAAAATTCCTTGTATCCAGTGATCCTACATTTGCAGTGGGAGGGCCTTGTTCCACATCAGTTCCTCCTGCCATATCTACTGGTACTATCTTCAAACTCTGGCAAGCCATAAATCAGATCAGTATTTTTAAACAGGTTCTTCAAAATTTAATGCTCCAGTGATCAAGGCTGATAGTTATAGCTGTACATAGAAAATATGAAATAAAGAAAACCTGTAAGAAGTTTCAGTTTACTTGAAATTAAAATGGGTTAAGAAAATTATAATCTTAACCCAAGGCATTCCTTTTTCGTTAACCTCTTCCCCAATCTTATTTCTAGAACAACTCTGAAACTTCTATTCCATTGGAATCTGCTAATATTAGCTTCTGTTCAAGAATATCCACGTAAATTCTGCTTTTTCCCCTGGACTTTAAAATGACGTTAATGCTTTCTTTTCCAATACCCCAAGTGCTCAAAAGCAAGGAGGCTTCCCCTCCTAATTTTTATTATAAAAATTTCAAACAGAAAATTTGCAAGAATAATAAAGTAGCACATACCCACAACCTAGTTTCTTCAGTTATTAATATTTCCCCATATTTAATCTCTCTACCTATTTATCTATCATCTATCTATCCATCCCATCTATCTTACGCAGCTAGAACTGCCATGACAAAATACTGTAAAATGGGTGGCTTAAACAAAAGAATTTTATTTTCTCCAATTGTGAAGTTTATTGCCATCCAGTTGTGTCCTCACATGATCTTTTCTCTGTGCATGTGTACTCCTCCTGTCTCTTTCTCTGCTCGTAAGGATATCAGTCTTATATGATAAAGACCCTACTCTTGTGACATTATCTAACCTTAGTTGCTTCTTTAAAAGCCATCTCCTAATACAGTCACATTGGTGATTAGGGTTTCAACATATGAATTTGGTGGGGGGCGGAATCACAATTCAGTCCATAAATGTGTGTATGTTTGTATGTATGTATCTGTCTATCCATCTATCTATCATCTCTTTATCTCGTTGAAACTTTTCAATGTAAATTCAAGTCTTCATGACACTTTATCCTTAAATATTTTAATAAACATCTCCTAAAAATAAGAGCATTCTCCTGAATAACAAATACCATTATACCATCTAAGAAAAGAAACAATAATATACTAAAACCATCTAGTATCAATAATATACTAAAACCATCTAGTATCCCAGTGGCGAGTTTTCTACTTCTCCCTTCTATACCTGTTAGTATTCATCTTTTAAGATAGGCTTTTATCATCAACTAGGGATAAACTTTGGTTGCTTCTAAACAGTCAAGTTAAATTAAAGCACAGATTCTTACGCTGGGATTCCTAGTGATCCAAGGATACACTTCAGGAGTTTTGTGAATCTCTTGAAATTGTCTACAAGTACATTTTTCTTGGGAGGAGGTCCACAGTATACTCAGATTCTCAAAGGTATCTGTCATACCTCAGAAAATTAAGAACAATTCTCCTAAATTGTCTTGGTTATCCAGTGTCACATATGGAGCTCTCTGTGTTGACTTAGACCTAAGAATTATACCAGCTTAGAAATATTGATATGTTCAGTTTAAGAATGCATATTGCTATTTAAAGGCCAAATAGGAGCTATAATATTTTGAAAAGCGAAGGGAAAAAAATGTAACTATTAATTAAGATCCAGTTAATGGTGCTATCGTGAAGGATAATAACTTCTTAGCTTAAATAATTTTCACTATCTTGATCATGAGTACCATTAGGGAAATTAGTGACTGAGCTGGGTTCTTTGTTAGTCTGTAAAATTAAAACATACCCTAAAAATTACAGCATCATCTTTGACAGACAGGCACTAATGACTCTGGGGCTGACAGGTTAGTTTAGCTCAAGCATCTCACAGATGATTAAAGTTAATGAGTGAAGTGTAAGCAGGACTCTACTTAATGAATGTGCTAATTGTTTTTCTTGTTGCAAACATTAGTGCTGCTTTTAACCACAATATACAGATTAGCAGCCAATTCATTATGCTTTGTTTAATGAGTTTAAATTTATACAATCTAATGGCATTGTTAAATCCACATAGTACCCTTCTTAATATTCAAAGCACTTTACCAGAGCATACTATTTTAAGCTCAAAGCCATCCTTTGTCGGGAGGGAGGGCAAGGACAGTATACCTATTTTAGCATATGGTGGTTATGAGCCCAGACGCTGAATTCCTGCGGCCTGGGTCTGAGTCCTGGACACTTACCAGCTGTCCGATCTCAGAAAATTTATTGATCGCTCTGAATCTCAGTTGTCTCGTTCAAAAAGTGGAGTGGGGTGAGTGATATAGTATCTACCTCATGGGGTGTTACAGGATTTGGTAATAGTTTACAAAGCGTTTAAAGCAGTGCTGAGTACACTGTGAGCCTCATAAGTATGTTATTAAAAATAGCAAAGGATATCACTTATATGTGGAATCTAAAAATATGATACAAATGAACTTATTTACAAAACAGAAACAGACTCACCGACATAGGAAACAAACTTATGGTTATCAAAAAGGAAAGAGGGGGAGGGAAGGATAAATTGGGAATTTCAGATTAACGGACACACACCACTATATATAAAATAGATAAACCACAAGGACTTACTGTATAGCACAGGGAACTATATTCAATATCTTGTAATAACCTATAATGGAAAAGAATCCGAAAAAAAATATATGTATGTGTATATATATAACTGAATCACTTTGCTGTATACCTGAAACATTGTAAATCAACTATACTTCAATAAAACAAAGTTCAAAATAAACAATTAAATATTTAAACAGAAATTATCAGTTACATCTCTACCCTCATGATCCGTTCTCTGCAGAGCAACCAGAGTGATCTTTTAAAACCAAGAATCCCTTCATGCCACCTGCCTGCTTAAAATACTGAGGACTGCCCATTGCAAGAGGAATGAAATGCAAACCATCCACCGTGGCCACGTACAGTACGGCTCGTGCCTCATTCTGCACTCTTATCCTTCTCTCCGCATCCCAGCTCTGTGCTCTGTGCTGGACTCCTTTCTGTTTCTCAGACACACCAAGCTCTTTTCTGCTTTAAGGTCTTTGCCTGGACCGCCCTCCTCACAGATCCACAGACACCTCCAGACTCACATCTCAACTCAGAGCAGATTCAGGAGCACAGCACGCCTTCTCTGACCAACCTACCTCAGTTACACTCGGCCAAGGCCACTGCCCTGTTTAATGAATAAATGAATAGATTTGGGGGAACCTCGGGGTTCATAGCACACTATCATCATTGGTCCCTGTTTTATCCTGTTTTCTTTTTTTTTTTTTTTTTTTTTTGCGGTACGCGGGCCTCTCACTGTTGTGGCCTCTCCCGTTGCGGAGCACAGGCTCCGGACGCGTAGGCTCAGCGGCCATGGCTCATGGGCTCAGCGGCTCCGCGGCATGTGGGATCTTCCCGGACCGCGCCACGAACCCGTGTCCCCTGCATTGGCAGGCGGACTCTCAACCACTGCTCTACGAGGGAAGCCCCTATCCTGTTTTCTTTATAGCACTTCTCACATGAACAGTGCATAATGATATAGATATAGATATAGGATATTTACTTATCTGATAAATTTGTAGTGGCACGTAAGTCCTTTAGAACTCAGACTCTCACTGACTCAAACTAGAATTCTTTTCATATGCTCTCTTAGGGTTCTCAAAGTTCAGTGTGTGCTGTGCCCACTGTCGATGAAAATGAATACATAGTCAATCTACAAAAGAAGTGGAAATTTTATTTGAGCCAAATTTGAGGATTATAACCCAGGAACAGCAACTCAGAAAGCTCAGAGAACTGTTCTGCCTGTTAGAAGTCAAGACACAGTTATATAAGCTTCTTTGAGACAGAGGACTGTACATCAAATGCCTTATTATTGACAGTTTACATAATCCGGATCTGAGTGCCATGCCACCCCTTATCAAGAAGGAATGTTATCTTTAAGGAGTTGTCTTAAGAGAAGTTGCTCTTTATGGGTGAGCAGGAATTTCTGCCGATGAGGAAGGTTTGGTCAATGCTGAATGCAGATACACAGTACGTAGTAGAGGGGAGAGAGGAGGCCAAAGGGCAGAGAAAATTTTTTTATGTTTAAATTTTTCTTGTCTTGTCAGAAAACATGAATTTCATTTCACACCATCCTCAGAGTTCCTGATTCAGGGAAGATCTCTTTGGGGAGGTGACATTCAAGTTGGAGCAGAAAGGATTCAATCCCCTGGGTGCTGAAGGAAGAGTTCCAGGTAGAGGGAACAGCGGGTACAAATACTCTGAGCTGAGGAAAGAGCTTTAGTGTTTGAGTGACAGAAGGGAGGCTGGTATGGCTGAAGGGTGGTGAGTGAGTGGAAAAGAATTCCAGGCCCATGTTGAAGAGGAAGCAGGGACTGGGTCAGGCAGCACCTGAGTGGCCTTGCGGAGGAGAGTAGATTTATTCTGAGTGCAGTGGGAAAGCTTTGGGAAGCTTTAAACAGGGGAGAAACCTGACCCGGTTCACATAATTTTAAACCAACACTCAAGGAGTCTCGGAAGGGGGTAAAAAATGCGTTCTTCCTTTTCCTCTGAAGCAATCATTGCCCCTATACTGTCCTCCTGCAGCATTTTTTGGACTCTAAAGCTGCCATAGAACTACTTTAAGGTGGGTTGTTGCCATTGTGGAAAACAGATAGATATATGTCTGCCTCAATCCCAAATGTGGAGGGAAATCTCAAGCTCACAGGCCCTGCTTAGGGAACGGCCCAGGAAATTCCTCATGTGGGGGAATCATATTCTGCCTCACCTGTCCTATTGCCCTGGCCCCAGTGACTGGACCAGGAGAGACACCAGCGAAGCCAAACTACAGGCTGGTTAACAGTTTGGGAAGTGGCCCACCTAGCCCAGCAAGGCCAGGGATAGCGAGCAAACCACTCCAAAGGGACTGTGTTTTGTAGCAGCAGCAGATGCTAGCGGGAGGAGGAGCTCATATACAGAGCAACGCCGTGAGCGCAGTTAGAAAAGAGCAGAAGCGCTTCCCTGGTGGCGCAGTGGTTGAGAGTCCGCCTGCCGATGCAGGGGACGCGGGTTCGTGCCCTGGTTCGGGAAGATCCCACATGCCGCGGAGTGGCTGGTCCCGTGAGCCATGGCCACTGAGCCTGCGCGTCCGGAGCTTGTGCTCCGCAACGGGAGAGGCCACAACAGTGAGAGGCCCGCGTACCGCAAAAAAAAAAAAAAAAAAAAAAAAAGAAATGAGCAGAAATTATTGGTAAGCATTAAAGGCCGAGGAAGAGGCCCAGAGCAGTGGGGGAGTCAAGGCAAAAAGATGCTGATCTTTATCAATGGAGTCAATTAATTTGTACCGCTGGGAAGTGGAATAGATGGCAACCAGAAGGACCTGGTTTCTACGGGAGAGCAGGGTCCTCCAGGGAAATCCATTTCAGGAAGGCCTGGATGCAGGGCTCTTCCCGGGTTCTCTGCCTTGATGGTCTTATTTCTACATTTGTCCCACCCGTCCCACCGTACAGGGCGGTGCCTCCCCCATCCGCCTCCATTATCCAAGCCCTTTGCCAGAATGAAGCCTGACCGTCACACTGCACTTAGGAATATCATGTTTGCTGAATCCCCTTACACTCTTCAGATGTAGGACTCTATCATAATTTAGGCCAGAATAAATATGTCTTCATTTTCAGTTGAAACTTTAGTTTTAGATTTAGACTTGCCTTCAAAGGAAGAAGGAAACTCCTATAGTACCAAATTAGGAGATAACAGCCCAAGTGACTGTACATTACTATAGAATAACAAAGCCCCCTCCTAAGATATAATTTCTAAATTATCGAGCTGCACACTTATGGTTTATACATTTATATGTATATAGACATTCTAAAAGTTAAATGTAACATATAGTAACATTTTCTTATGGATGCATCACTCCTCTGTTTAGAATCCTTTTTTTAGTAACCCAATAACCTTTAGGACATAATCCCAAATCTTCAGAAGGGCACATGAAGCCCATCTCTGTGGGCTGGTTTTTCTTCTTCTTTGTCTCCTAAAATGCAAAGTTTCTGCTCCAACTGTATGGAACCACCTACAATATCCCAAACGGTTGTGCTGTCTCATGCCTTGTACTGTGTTTATGCATGGCTGCCCTGGGAAGCCTCGTTCCAGCTGCTGCCTCTCTAGTTTGAGCTATTCCCCTCCTCTGTACCCTCATCTCGCTTTGAGCTCACGTCCTCCGTCATGTTTTCATATGTTCCGCTGGACTCTTCTGTTTTTACTCTTCTATTCTAGGCTTGGCTCTGAGCTTCCAGAAAGCAGGGACTCTATCTTTCTCCAGTGCCAATCATAGCACCAAGCATACATAATGTGTGGCCCACAATAAATGTTTATTGAATGAATCTACAAAGTCTAGCGCTGCTGTCTGAAACAGAGGTATAACTTGGGGTTTCCTCGGAAAGACAGATTCTCTACTCTCAACATTTATGCTATAGAAAATGCATAAGATCATTCTTCACACGTGATTCTTAGATAGTGCTGTACAAGGATGGCAAGCTCCATGAAGGTGTTTTCTCTCTCAGGAGAGCATGTCCATTCCTTTGTGTCATCCAGCACAGTTTTTACTTAATATACTTATTTCTTTCCTGCCTTTCTGCAAGCTGGATGTGAGACGGTCCCTTTCTCTTCACTAGGCACAATGCAGTATGGCACTGCGTTGGCACTTGGTGACCATTTGGCAGGATGTGTTTGAGATGAATCACCCTCTGAATAAGTGTCATACTTTTAATTGGTGTGCCCAGCTCTGAAAACAAGTCACATAATTTAATTCTCAAAAAACAAACTGAGAGGTAGGAATTGCTATGACTATTTTACTGGTAAGAAAATAGCCCAAAGAAAGATTGACTCGACAAAATAACAGTCAATGGTAGGAATAAAGGCTTGGACCCAAGGTATTCTGACAGGAAGTCAATTTTTTACCTCTACAATTATCTTTAGAGAAAATTTCAGGAGTGCTAAAATATGGATGGCTGTTCTGAAGTTCACCCCAGTGGAAATTGTCCCTGTGGTCACTAGGAAAGAGAAAGAAAATCAACAAGGAGATAATGAAATGATGGTAGACATGATCCTAAGGACCTATTGAACATGCTACTTATGTTTACCTTAGTCACTATAGTGATCTAATTTATCGTAATACATGGAAGCCTAAATCCCTAGTTTACACCAAAAAAATAAACTCCCTGTAGTCTCACTTATACGTCATGTCATCTTCAGGAAGCTTTTTATGAGCTGAGTTTGTGTTGACATTGAAGTCTTATCAGTCAAACAAGAGTGAAGAAAACTCAAATGCAGAATTCATGAGGCTCTGAGTTCATTATTCTAGTTTTTAGAACGCCTGCTCAAAACAAACACTACAAAATATTTTGTTTTCATAACATAATGCTTTGTACATGTTAGTGTAAAGCACCATGACTCAGAAATTGTAGTTACCATGTCTACACATTATGGCAAAACCTGCTGTAAGAGCACATGAAGACAGTATAAGCTTCTGTGACTTATGATGACCAAATGGCATTGATTCTTATCTCTGTGAATTAAAAGCTTGGGAAATGTCTATGGACCTTCCCCTTGGATGTCATATTGTCTGCTAATCTATAGAAATAACTTCTTGTCTAGTCCTATAATAAATTCAGATGTTTTAATACAGAATTCCTCAAATGATTTTAGCCAAAATGTACAGTGAAAGAAAGAGTTATTACTTCTGCCTGTGGCAGGAACGGGGAGACTACTCAAAGGGTGAGGCATTTGGGGTGGATCTTGGAGGATGAAGAGGACCTTGCTGGATGGATGAGGAGACTAACACTTCCCTGGTCAGGGGACAGCATGAACAAAGACTTAAAGGTGAGATTCATCTGCAGTGGGTACTGAGAGTTTACAGAATTCCTGTGAGCATGGAGGACAAAGAGAGAAGGGAGGAAGGCAAGGATGGGGAAATAAGACTGGGGAGGTAAGTTGAAGCCAAGTCAAGAAGAGCTTTATAACATATTCAGTCATTTAGGCTTTATGCTGAAAGCAACTGGGAATTATTTCATCATATGAAATGGTGCTTAAGAAATTAGAGATAAAGGTCCACATATAAAGAATGAATCAGGGAAATTGGTTCAAGATGGTGGAGTAGAAGGATGTGTGCTCACTCCCTCTTGTGAGAGCACTGGAATCACAACTAAGTGCTGAACAATCATTGTCAGGAAGACACTGGGACTCACCAAAAAAGATAACCCACATCCAAAGACAGAGGAGAAGCTGCAATGAGATGGTAGGAGGGGCACAATCACAATAAAATCAAATCCCATAACCACTGGGTGGGTGACTCACAAACTGGAGAACACTTATACCACAGAAGTCCACCCACTGGAGTAAAGGTTCTGAGCCCCACATCAGGCTTCCCAACCTGGGGGTCTGGCAATGGGAGGAGGAATTCCTAGAGAATCAGACTTTGAAGTCCAGTGGGATTTGGTTGCAGGACTTTGACAGGACTGGGGGAAACAGAGACTCCACTCTTGGAGGGGACACACAAAGTAGTGTGCACATCAGGACCTGGGGGAAGGAGCAGTGACGCCATAGGAGACTGAACCAGACCTATCAGCTAGTGTAGGAGGGTCTCCTGCAGAGGCGGGGGTTGGCTGTGGCTCACCATGGGGGCAAGGACACAGGCGGCAGAAGCTCTGGGAAGTACTCCTTGGCATGAGCCTTCCCGGTGTCCACCATTAGACCCGCCAAAGAACCTGTAGCCTCCAGTGCTGAGTTGCCTCAGGCCAAACAACCAACAGGGAGGGAACTCAGCCCCACCCGTCAGCAGACAAGCAGACTAAAGTTTTACCGAGTTCTGCCCACCAGAGCAACACTCAGTTCTACCAACCACCAGTCCCTCCCATCAGGAAACTTGCACAAACCTCTTAGATAGCTTCATCCACCAGAGGGCAGACAACAGAAGCAAGAAGATCTACAATCCTGCAGCCTGTGGAACAAAAACCACATTCACAGAAAGAAGGACAAAATGAAACGGCAGAGGGCTATGTAACAGATGAAGGAACAAGATAAAACCCCAGAAAAACAACTAAATGAAGTGGAGATAGGCAACATTCCAGAAAAAGAATTCAGAATAATGCTACTGAAGATGATCCAGGACCCTGGAAAAAGAATGGAAGCAAAGATCGAGAAGATGCAAGAAATGTTTAACAAAGACCTAGAAGAATTAAAGAACAAATACCTAGAAGGATTAAAGAACAAACAAACAGAGATGAACAATACAATAACTGAAATGAAAAATACACTAGAAGGAAGCAATAGCAGAATAACTGAGGCAGAAGAACGGATAAGTGACCTTGAAGACAGAATGGTGGAATTCGCTGCTATGGAAGAGAATAAAGAAAAAAGAATGAAAAGAAATGAAGACAGCTTAAGATACCACTGGGACAACATTAAATGCACCAACATTCACATTATAGGGGTTCCAGAAGGAGAAGAGAGAGAGAAAGGACCTGAGAAAATAGTTGAAGAGATTATAGTTGAAACTTCCCTAACATAGGAAAGGAAATAGCCACCCAAGTCCAGGAAGCGCAGAGAGTCCCAGGCAGGATAAACCCAAGGAGAAACCCACCAAGACACATAGTAATCAAATTGACAAAAATTAAAGACAAAGGAAAATTATTAAAAGCAACAAGGGAAAAACAACAAATAACCTAAAAGGGAACTCCCATAAGGTTAACAGCTGATTTCTCAGCAGAAACTCTACAAGCCAGAAGGGAGTGGCACGATATATTTAAAGTGATGAAAGGGAAGAACCTACAGCCAAGATTACTCTACTTGGCAAGGGTCTCATTCAGATTTGACAGAGAAATCAAAAACTCTACAGACAAGCAAAAGCTAAGAGAATTCAGCACCACCAAACCAGCTCTATAACAAATGCTAAAGGAACTTCTCTAAGTGGGAAACAGAGAAGAAGAAAAAGACCTACAAAAACAAACCCAAAACAATTAAGAGAGTGGTAACAGGAACATACATATCAATAATTACCTTAAATGTGAATGGATTAAATGCTCCAACCAAAAGACACAGGCTTGGGACTTCCTTAGTGGCACAGTGGTTAAGAATCAGTCTGCCAATGCAGGGACACAGGTTTGAGCCCTGGTCTGGGAAGATCTCACATGCCATGAAACAATTAAGCCCACGTGCCACAACTACTGAACCTGCACTCTAGAGCCGGCGAGCCACAACTACTGAGCCCGTGTGCTACAACTACTGCAGCCTGCGGGCCTAGAGCCTGTGCTCCACAAGAAATAGAAGCCACTGCAATGAGAAGCCAGCACACTGCAACAAAGAGTAATCCCCGCTCACCACAACTAGAAAAAGCCTGCTCACAGCAATGAAGACCCAACAAAGCTAAAAAATAAATAAATGAATAAATTTATTTAAAAATAAAAAGACACAGGGTTGCTGAGTGGTTACAAAAAGAAGACCCGTATATATGCTGTCTACAAGAGACCCACTTCAGACCTAGGGACACGTACAGACTGAAAGTGAGGGTATCGAAAAAGATATTCCATGTAAATGGAAATCAAAAGAAAGCTGGAGTAGCAATTCTCATATCAGAAAAAATAGACTTTAAAACAAAGAATGTTACAAGAGACAAGGAATGACACTACATAATGATCAAGGGATCAATCCAAGAAGAAGATATAACAATTATAAATATATATGCACCCAACATAGGAGCACCTCAGAACATAAGGCAAATATTAACAGCTATAAAAGAGGAAATCGACAGTAACACAATAATAGTGGGGGACTTTAACATCTCACTTGCACCAATGAACATATCATCCAGACAGAAAATTAATAAGGAAACACAAGCTTTAAATGACACAATAGATCAAATATATTTAATTGATATTTATAGGACATTCCATCTGAAAACAGCAGATTACACTTTCTTCTTAAGTGCACATGGAATATTCTCCAGGATAGATCACATCTTGGGTCACAAATCAAGCCTTGGTAAATTTAAAAAATTGAAATTATATCAAGCATCTTTTCCGACCACAACGCTATGAGATTAGAAATCAATTACAGGGGGGGAAAAATGTAAAAAACACAAACACATGGAGGCTAAACAATACACTACTAAATAACCAAGAGATCACTGAAGAAATCAAAGAGGAAATTAAAAAATACCTAGAGACAAATGAAAACACAATGATCCAAAACCTATGGGATGCAGCAAAAGCAGTTCTAAGACAGAAGTTTATAGCTATACAAGCCTACCTCAACAAACAAGAAAAATCTCAAGTAAACAATCTAACCTTACACCTAAAGGAACTAGAGAAAGAAGAACAAACAAAACCCAAAGTTAGCAGAAGGAAAGAAATCATAAAGATCAGAGTAGAAATAAATAGGAACAAAGAAAAAAATAGCAAAGACCAATAAAACTAAAAGCTGGTTCTGTGAGAAGATAAACAAAATTGATAAACCTTTAGCCAGACTCATCAAGAAAAAGAGGGAGAGGACTCAATTGAATAAAATTAGAATGAAAAAGGAGAAGTTACAACGGACAACACAGAAGTATAAAGCATCATAAGAGACTACTACAAACAACTCTATGCCAGTAAAATGGACAACCTGGAAGAAATGGACAAATTCTTAGAAAGGTATGACCTTCCAAGACTGAACCAGGAAGAAATAGAAAATATGAACAGACCGATCACAAGTAATGAAATTGAAACTGTGATTAAAAATCTTCCAACAAACAAAAGTCCAGGACCAGATGGCTTCACAGGTGAATTCTATCAAACATTTAGAAAAGATCTAACACCCATCCTTCTCAAACTCTTCCAAAAAATTGCAGAGGAAGGAACACTCCCAAACTCATTCTATGAGGCCACCATCACCCTGATACCAAAACCAGACAAAGTTACTACAAAAAAAAGAAAATTACAGACCAATATCACTGATGAATAGAGATGCAAAAATCCTCAACAAAATACTAGCAAACAGAATCCAACAACACATTGAAAGGATCATACGCCATGATCAAGTGGGATTTATCCCAGAGATGCAAGGATTCTTCACTATACACAAATCAATCAATCTGATACACCATATTAACAAACTGAAGAATAAAAACCATATGATGATCTCAATAGATGCAGAAAATCTTTTGACAAAATTCAACACCCATTTATGATAAAAACTCTCCAGAAAGTGGGCATACAGGGAACCTACTTCAACATAATAAAAGCCATATATGACAAACCCACAGCAAACATCATTCTCACTGGTGAAAAGCTGAAAGTATTTCCTCTAAGATCAGGAACAAGACAAAGATGTCCACTCTCGCCACTGTTATTCAACATAGTTCTGGAAGTCCTAGCCACAGCCATCAGAGAAGAAAAAGAAATAAAAGGAATACAAACTGGCAAAGAAGAAGTAAAACTGTCACTGCAGATGACATGATACTATACATAAAGAATCCTAAAGATGCCACCAGAAAACTACTAGAGCTAATCAATGAATTTGGTAAAGTTGCAGGATACAAAATTAATGCACAGAAATCTCTTTCATTCGTATACACTAATGATGAAAAATCTGAAAGAGAAATTAAGGAAACATTCCCATTCACCACTGCAGCAAAAATAATAAAATACCTAGGAATAAACCTACCTATGTAGGTAAAGACCTGTACTCAGATAACTATAAGACACTGATGAAAGAAACCAAAGATGACACAAACAGATGGAGAGATATACCATGTTCTTGGATTGTAAGAATCAATATTGTGAAAATGACTATACTACCCAAAGCAATCTACAGGTTCAATGCAATGCCTATCAAATTACCAATGGCATTTTTTACAGAACAAAAATAAAATATCTTAAAATTTGCATGGAGACAGAAAAAGACCCTGAATAGCCAAAGCAATATGGAGGAAAAAAAATGGAGCTGGAAGAATCAGACTCCCTGACTTCAGACTATACTACAAAGCTACAGTAATCAAGACAATATGGTACTGGCACAAAAACAGAAATATAGATCAATGGAACAAGATAGAAGGCCCAGAGATAAACTCACGCACCTATGGTCAACTAATCTATGATAAAGGAGGCAAGGATATACAATGGAGAAAAGACAGTCTCTTCAATAAGTGGTGCTGAGAAAACTGGACAGCTACATGTAAAAGAATGAAATTAGAACATTCCCTAACACCATACACAAACGTAAACTCAAAATGGATTAAAGACCTAAGTGTAAGACTGGACACTGTAAAACTCTTAGAGGAAAACACAGGAAGAACACTCTTTGACATAAATCACAGCAAGATCTTTTTTGACCCACATCCTAGAGTAATGGAAATAAAAACAAAAATAAACAAATGGGACCTAATGAAACTTAAAGGCTTTTACACAGCAAAGGAAACTATAAACAAGATGAAAAGACAACCCTCAGAATGGGAGAAAATATTTGTAAATGAATCAGCAGACAAGGATTAATCTCCAAAATATATAAACAGCTCATGCAGCTCAATATTAAAAAAACAAAAAACCCAATCAAAAAATGGGCAGAAGACCTAAATAGACAATTCTCCAAGAAGACATACAGATGGCCAAGAGGCACAGGAAAAGCTGCTCATCATCACTAATTATTAGAGAAATGCAAATCAAAACTACAATGAGGTATCACCAGTTAGAATGGGCATCATCAGAAAATCTACAAACAACAAATGCTGGAGGGGGTGTGGAGAAAAGGGAACCCTCCTGCACTGTTGGTGGGAATGTAAACTGATACAACCACTATGAAGAACAGTACGGAGGTTCCTTAAAAAACTAAAAATAGAATTACCATATGACCCAGCAATCCTACTACTGGACATATACCTAGAGAAAACCATAATTCAAAAAGACACATGCACCCCAATGTTCATTGCAGCACTATTTACAATAGCCAGGGCATAGAAGCAACCTAAATGCCCATCGAGAGGTGAATGGATAAAGATGTGGTACATATATACAATATATCACTCAGCCATAAAAAGGAACAAAATTGGGTCATTTGTAGAGACGTGGATGGACCTAGAGATTGTCATACAGAGTGAAGTAAGTCAGAAAGAGAAGAATAAATATTGTGTATTAACGCATATATGTGGAATCTAGAAAAATGGTACAGATGAACTGGTTTGCAAGGCAGAAACAGAGACACAGATGTAGAGAACAAACGTAAGGACACCAAGCGGGGAAAGTGGGGGTGGTGGTGGTGGGATGAATTGGGAGACTGGGATTGACATATATACACTAATATGTATAAAATGGATAACTAGTAAGAACCTGCTGTATAAAAAAATAAATAAATAAAATTTTAAAAAAGCAGAAAAAAAAAGATATGAACCAATGTGACCCTCACAAAGAAGTTAACAACTAAGCATACATCTCTTTTTTTTCCCTAGCATTCAGCAGAGGAAATTAAGAACAGAGACACACTTTTTTGCATCATTAATGTGAAGCAAGGATGGTTTTAGTTCATGATGTACAGCTGGAAGGTAAGCCACTGTGCTTTAACCCAGGAATCCACTGGGATATGGTTTAGGAGCTCAGGGTGGCCTGTTGGGACAGCTGGATTTCTTTTAGTGACTCTATGCTTTGTGATCTCCAGTCTGACAGGATGCTTACTGGGCCTTGGTCTTCTCAACTATAAATAAGGAAGTGAAATTAGATCAATGATTTATATCAGCTGTTGGCAAATTTTTTCTCTAAAGGGCTAGATCATAAATATTTAGGACTTGAGGGCTATGCAGTCTCTGTCACAACTGTCCAGCTCTGCCAGTGTAGCTCAAAAGCAGCCACAGAAAATACATAAATGAGTGGGTGTGCCTGTGTCCCGATAAAACTTTATTTACAAACACTGAAATTTGAATTTTCTATAATTTTCATATGTCATGACATTTTAGACTTCTTATGATTTTTTCAACCATTAAAAAAATATGAAACCCATTCTTAGTTTGCAGGTCTTAAAAAAACTAGACAGTGGGTTGAATTTTGGCCCATGGGCCATTGTTAGCCAACTCCTCTTTCTATATGCCTTATTTACTTATAGGAAAAATGTAATACTTTTTAAAGTTCAACAATACTATATGTGCCAATTTTTTCTATATTTAGTAACTTATTTTAAAATATAGCCAATCTGTATTAACAAAACTTATGCTGGTTACAAGGGTGTTTGCTTTACAATGATAAAGATTTACTGAAGATCACTCTATAGGACCAAAATAAAATAACTTTCTTGATATTCCCACCATGATCACAGAATAGTTTAAAGAGAAACTAACTTATCTATCAATATATTGTCAGTCTGAGGGATAAGAAGATGTTTTAAAAATACAGCA
The DNA here is from genome assembly GCF_937001465.1 of Orcinus orca. Taxonomy (NCBI): domain Eukaryota; kingdom Metazoa; phylum Chordata; class Mammalia; order Artiodactyla; family Delphinidae; genus Orcinus; species Orcinus orca. The sequence continues at coordinate 91,474,229 of NC_064565.1, forward strand.
TAATATTTTTAAGACATTGTTTTTAAAAATGAAAAAGGGTTGAACAGATATTTATACACTGGTGTTCACAGCAGCATTATTCCCAGTAGCCAAAAGGTGGAAATAACCCAAGTATCCATCAATGGTTGAATGGATAAACAAAATGTGATATACACATTCAATGGAATATTATTCAGTCTTTAAAAAGGATAGAAATTACGATACATGCTACAACATGGATAAACCCTGAAGACATTATGCTAAGTGAAATATGCTGGGCACAAAATGACCAATATTGTATACTTCTATTTACATGTGATACCTGGAACAGTCTCATTCATAGAGACAGAAAGTAGAATAGTGCTTGCTAAGGGTTGGAAGAAGAGGGGAATGGGAAGTTGATGTTTAATGGGTATGGAGTTTCAGTTTGGGAAGATGAAAAGTTTCTGGAGATGGATGGTGGTGATGGTTGCATTAACAATGTGAATGTACTTAATGCCACTGAACTATGCACTTAAACATAGTAAAAATGGTAAATTTTATGTTAGGTGTATTTTACCACCACAACAACAAAAAAGTGAGGAAAAGAACAATGAAATGGCTAACCAAGTATCACACGTCACAAAAGGACGAATCGAGGACAGGCTGCAGGACTGGAGCCTAGTAAGGTAGTACAGAATGCTGTGAACCCAAAATGACCTTGTCAACTTTAACGTCTGTCTTTTGAGCACTCTACTGATTACCAATGTCTTTTCCTGTGTACTTTATTTCAGAGCACATTGTATGAGAGAATCTCCTCTACTGACATTTTAAAGAGGAGGAAACAGAGGTTTAGAGAGGTTCATTGTCAAGGAGCCAGCAGGCAGGGTTGAGAAGCAAATCCAGGACTGCACATCCAAAGCCTCTGTGCTAAATCACCTTGGGACACTGCCTCCCTGAAATTCTGAATCTGCCCATTTTAGGGTTTTGAAATCCTCTGCCATTGAATGCAGGCTTTTCAGTGTAATTTATGTAGCCGTTGCTCCCTTTGAAGGAGAGAGGACTTGAGTAACTGCATTTCCTGAGAGTCTGGGTCTGCAGCACAGGACCTGTGTGCTACTGGTTTATGGAAAGGCTAGAAGGCTGATGCCATGTGCTGTGGGCCAGGTTGATTTGTGTCTTCACTCTCTGTAGAATGACTAATATAACCTTTTAGCCCACAGATTTCCACCTCAGACGTTTACATGACACCACTAAATAATAAATATGTGCATGTCTTATCTCCCCCACTTGACTGCAAGATAAGGGCAGGAGTTGAGCCTGTTTAATATTTATATCCTCCATAGGATTGCCCCGTGCAGGGCTTTGCACCAAATAGCCACTCAGCAACTATTTGTTGAATGAATGCATAAATGAATGTTAAATAATCTGCCTCCAGATTTTCCTTTTGTTTCAAATTGTCTTCTCCATCTGACACATGTGAGTGCCTTCCGTGTCCCTTTCATGGGTATTTCAGATGCCCTCAACCACTTCTTGTGTTCTGGACAGCTTTTTCTAATCACTGTGGAAACAGACTGGGGGCCAAAAATAGAACCTCCTTGACAACTTCCCAGAGGACTTCCATCTCCGATTCCTGAGGTGGCAATACCAACTCTGTTAGAGTAGAATGGGAGTTTCATGACTGCCACAGTCTTGGTTGTTTTGCCACTGTCTGCTGTTTAAAAGTGATAAAAGTTTTCCCTACATGGTGCTTAATACAAACTGCAATCACCCTTGGAAGGTGGGGTTTGGCACAGATAGAGGAAATGTCATCAAGTACATGAATATCCCAGTTTCTCTTAAGGATGTTTAACGGTGCTCCGAAAAGAGACAGATTTTCTTTGTCTTTACCTCCCTCTCTTCCTCCCTCCTCCACTCCTGCCTCCTTTCTTGTTCTCTGTCTTTCTCTTTTTCCTTCTTTCCCTCTCTGGTTTATGGCAGGGTCAGTGACTCATCCATGTTTTCAAGCCAGCACATATATGACAAGACAAGAATGTGTATAAGCACATGCTCCGCCATGCTGCTGAGCCCTTTGGATTAAACTGGGGAAAATCCACAACCATTGCCACTGCTTCCATCTAGAATTATCACTAGTCCAGGTACACTGGCACATAGGTTCCCAGCATTGTGCTGTGAGGAATTAGATAAGAGACTGGCTCCTTCTCCAGGGACACTATAAGACAGTAGGAAGATGGGACAGATACAGAGCTAAGGGAACATCTAAGTGTTAAGTGGTTGATAATAAAATCTACATAGACACTTAGTAGTTATAATTTCCATTTACAAAGTGTTTCCCCTGTGCCAGGCACCATGCTAAGGATGTCATCAATCCTAACTACAACCCACAAGTGCACAGGTGTGGGGAGATGGTATGTCCAGCCTCTGCTACTAGCCACAGGACTTTTGAGCATTGATGATCCTCTCTTTGTTTCCATTTCCTCATCTATGAAATAAGAATCATCAGGGAGTGCTTGCTTCGGCAGCACATATACTAAAGTTGGAACGATACGGAGGAGATTAGCATGGCCCCTGCACAAGGATGACACGCAAATTCGTGAAGTGTTCCATGTTTTTTCCTTGTATGTACCAGTGAATTTTTACATTTTTAACAAATTAAAAAGTCAAGTAATCTTTGAGATGCTGGCTTATTTTCACTCCAGTATATTAGCCTTTTCCCATATGTCTATAAATTCAAAGATTCAGTATTAAATTAAAAATCTTTTTTTATTCAGAAAAAAAAAGAATCATCATGGAGAAACTTACCTTATAGAGTTGATATTAAATGAGAAAATGTAAGTATCGTGCTTGAAACAGTGCCTGATGTGAAGTCAATGGCCTATGAATATTAGGTTTTATGACCCTGAGGTTCTGAGAGGTTAAATAACTTGCCAGCATTCACTCAATAAATTTATATCAGGATGAGAATTCAAACTCAAACCTGACTGATCCCAAGACCCGCAGATCTTAACCACTCCAGCATAATGGTAGTTCAGAGAGCAGTAAATCATTATGGATTGGTGTGAAAAGGGGGAAGATTTACAGAGAATGTGAGAACATCTGAAGGATGGAGAAGAAATTATTGTAAAACAAATAGAGACTCTTGGCTTTGATGGAGGAAGATCTCTTAAGTTAACAAAATGTCCCTCTTTACCAAATCCCACCTCTGGGTTTTCTTTCTTGCTAGCCAGACTCACCCTCCTTCCACTGAAGAAGACATAGCAGCTGAAATACCCACCACTAAAGATGCTCTGAAGGTCAAAAACGTTCCCTGCCCCTCCATGAATCTCTATAGTACCCTGGGTCTTGGTTTCTTTGACTCTATTTTACTTAAAAAATTTTTTTCCGATTATATGCATATATATTCATTGAAGTATAATTGATTTACAATATTGTGTTAGTTTCAGGTGTATATCATAGCGATTTTTTTTTCAGATTTCTTTTGCTCTATTTTAGATTTTACTTGTTAATGTGCATGTGACTTTAAGAAAGAAAATTGACGTGCTAGCACTTAATTATGTAAATACTTTATTTAAGTTAGAACAGTATTTATCAGTGTGGAAGGAAGGGTGTACTACCTCTATTCTTCTTGGGATAACTGGGATCCTTTCAAAGTTAAGGGAATAGAGTGACTGTATGTACATGTCTATGTGTATCAATTTCTATATCTATATATCTGAATCTATATGTATATTGAAACATTATGGTAGTTTGGGAAGCACTCTTTAGCATCATGAGTTACAGGAGACTAGTTAGCAGGAGTTTAATCTTTGTAGTTCACCGAGTGTCTAATTACAGTTCATATTTCTAATCTTAGGCTCACCTACAATGATGGGCTCCCTCTCCTTTTCCTTCTCTATCCTCAAGTTCTGGAGTCTTTAACAGACTGTGTGGGAGAGGATGACTGGTAATACATAGAGGACTAGGGACATGGTGAAGGGGAGGCGAGGGAAGCAGGCATGAGCAAGGTCAAGGGACCATGGGAGAGAGAGTGCAGGCATGGGGCAGGCTATGGGTAGGCACTTGGTGCACCTGGAGCAGGGCAGATGACAGCCACTCCTGTGAGCTCAGGGGCGCCTAAATAGACTTGGGAAGCCACTCCCCAAAGCACGTTATTCCCTGGTTCTGCATGGAGAATGTTATTTGCATCTGAGACAGAGAAGCGACTAAACCTGTTTGGGATTCCCAGTCTGTGTTGGATACTTTTTTGTTGTTCCCTCTCCAATTACCAGCCGTCAGCTGGATTCCACCAATAATGAAGCCTGGGTCATCAAGACCAACCTAAATGGACCCCTCTAACCCATTGACCATAAGGCCATGTGGCCCCTCCTGCTATGGCAAGGGGCGCAGGTCTAAGTGAAATGTGCACTATGTATTTCTCCCTCCTCACCAGCACAATCTTAGACCTCTAGAACATTTTCCTACCTTGCAAAATGGCCCTGAAGTACATTTGACAATCTTGTAGTGATTACATTTTATTTCTGATCTCTGTTATGCCTTTGTTCAAGGTTTCATCATCTCTCACCTGCACCACTGCAATAAATACCTTATTAATCTTTATGTCTTCCCCTCTACTTTGTAACTGATGCTAGAATTGTCTTTCTCAATCACACATCTACAATCATCATTGTCACCGGCTTTTTTGGGTATGCTTTGACTTCTTTTTTCCCCCCAATGAAATGTAATATGGAATGTTACATAAAACATTGAAGCAGACCTGCCCTGTGGAAGTGGGTTTGGGTGCAGGCAGAGTCCTTGCACGCTCAGCCTGTCTCATCACGTCTTTTGCCCCCTTAACCTTGACCAGTCCCGGTCCTCTCAGTGGCATCCACAGGCTCCTTTAGAACACATTTGGAGCACAAGCATCCTAAAGCATACGGCCCAGCTTCTCCAGCTTCCTCCTGAGTTCTCCTTCTGTGTAGCTTCAACTCCAGAGCACTTACCGTGCTCTCCACCTTTGCACAGGCTGCCTCTTCTGTCTGGAATGCTCTCCTCCTCTTCTCTATCCAATGATCTCCTCTGATGCTTTGAGAAGGAGCACAGATGTCACCTCCTCTTAGAACCATCCGCAACATCCCTGGGGAGAGTTGGTCACCCTCTGTGCCCGTGGCTCTCCCTGCCCATCTCTAACTTACCATTTGCTACATTGTTTGACAAAGTTTTTTATTTTTATTTTTTTTGGGCTGCATTGGGTCTTCGTTGCTGCGCATGGGCTTTCTCTAGTTGCGGCTAGCAGGGCTACTCTCTTCATTGCGGTGCACGGGCTTCTCATTGCGGTGGCTTCTCTCGCTGCGGAGCACAGGCTCTAGGCGTGTGGGCTTCAGTAGTTGTGGCGCTCGGGTTCATGTTGCTCCGCATCATGTGGGATCTTCCCGACCAGGGATCAAACCTGTGTCCCCTGCACTGGCAGGCGGATCCTTAACCACTGCGCCACCAGGGAAGTCCTTACAATTTTTAATTTGCATCTGTATCATCCCTCACTCAGCTATCGGAAAGGCCGTGTCTTATAGTGTATGTTCCCTCATGTCTGTTCCTGTCTCCTAGGCCAGTGCTTGTCCTTGGCAGGTTGTAAATGATCATCGTTGATTAACTGGGAAAAATTAGTGCACTGAGCCCAAGTCAGAATCAAAGAGTATCTTGAGTCACTGATAGTTTAGCAAATTTGGTGAAAATCAGTGAACGTTTTCTTCATTCTTTGTGGAGTAAACTAACATTGTGGTTTTGTCCTTTAAACTACATTGAGACAAAATGGACTTTTTTAGGGTATATTTTCAGTCAAGATGTCCTGAGTCAAATGAAACGGAAGAAAATGGTTCCCTAGCCTTTCTGGGAAATGATCCTACTTCTCCTTCAAGGTTCAACTCATACATTATCTTCTCCCTGGGGCTTTTGTTGGCTTCTCATTCCCATGTTTGTCTCTTTTATTTAACTCTTCTAATGACGATTGGCTCTACTGTAGAATCCATTCTTTAATTCCTCACCCTGGACTCAATCAGTATTTTGAGTTGAAATATGTTGATCCAGGGTAGCAAAAGCTGGGTCTTGTGTTTTTTTTCACTCTGTCTTCTCTGTTAAGCAACAAAGGACTTGAATCTCCAAGGACTTTTTTTTCAGCCTCAGCCAAAAAAAAAAAAAAAAAAAAATTCAGAGGAAGAAGGCTTGCTGGAACATGTGCCATTTGTTAATTTGAGCACGTGGGTCTTCCTTAGAAGTCTTATAGGAAGGTAAAGATTACTATCCAAAAAAAGGAAGATTACTTAGCATTTCCCACATTTCAAGGATGTAGCAGAATTTAATGAAGGGCAAAAGATGTCTTTGTTGGGAGAGTCCAATAATGGACATCATTAGGTGTGCAAAAGAAAGCACCAGGTGAGACGAGCCAGGTGGTCTGTAACAAGAATGCTCAGTTTTCTCTGCAGAGTGCTGGGAGCTGGAAGAGAAGGAGAGTTGGGTAATGGGAATCTTGATAGGGATGGTGTGCCCCAGCGATTTGGGGGCAGGCCGAGCCCCAAGACAAGAAAGTGCTGGTAAAAAGTTTCCCCTGGGGGGATGGCTGAGGCACTGCAAGTACACTATCCTCTTGCATTCAATATTCAGTTGTTTATTCCCACGAGATGCTAGTCCCTCTTCATTCTTTCCAAACAATCAGATAAGTTTGTTGAGCACAATGGCTTTTATGTTGCTGGTGTATTTTGGAAGAAATGAAGACAAAGGTGGTTGCACATAGCATGGGAAGAGGAGAGTAGTCACAGGAGAAGGACAAGTGAGCAGGGATCAAGAATTCAGACGGGGCTTCCCTGGTGGTGCAGTGGTTAAGAATCTGCCTGCCCTATCAGGGGACACGGGTCCGATCCCTGGTCCGGGAAGATCCCACATGCCGCGGAGCAAGTAAGCCCGTGCACCACAACTACTGAAGGCGTGTGCCACAACTACTGAGCCTGTGCTCTAGAGCCCGCGAGCCACAACTACTGAAGGCTGTGTGCTGCAGCTACTGAAGCCTGCGCACCTAGAGCCCGTGCTCTGCAACAGGAGAAGCCACCGCAATGAGAAGCCTGCACACCGCAACGAAGAGTAGTCCCCGCTCACTGCAATTAGAGAAAGCCCACATGCAGCAATGAAGACCCAACTCAGCCAAAAATATATAAATGAAATAAATTTAAAAAAAAAATTCAGAAGAAGCAGGAAGTCTGGGCAAGAGGTAACTAGGATGTCAACAGACCTCTGGGGGATAACATGGAATCTTGAGGAGTGTGCTGTACATCTCCCAGTTCATGGATTGGAGACTCCAACCTTTTAATTTGGTTATTAAAGGAAAGGGCTCCTCTTTCCTTTTGCGCTACAAAAGGAATGTATAGCAGAAGAGTGTGGGTGATTTCTTACTAGCAGGAGATGCTTCTCCCCACTAGTAGGGCTATTTTAGGACCTCTCTAAGACCCAGGCATCTTGATTTTAGAGGGCTCCTGTCACATTTGTCACATTAAATACAACACAGTCTTTTGTTGTATAAATGTGAAATCATCTTTGTAAACTTGCTTTTGATATTATTATATATTCTTGATATAATTATTAATTTCCATTTTAGAGTATTTTATTTTGGACCCAACACATTTTTTAAGAGCAGATTTTAAACATTTTCCTGTACCTCTGCAAGGCTTGTGAGCCTTTAGCCCTGTGCTTAATATAGCTAATAGATAAAATGTTCATACATGAAAGTAAGCTCTTTCTTGAAGACGTAAAGCCAATTCCCAAAGAAGCATTATCAGCTTCCCCTGACAAACACAGATATTTAACTCACATGCACAAACGACTTAGACCCTGATTTTCCAAATTGGATTTCAGTAGGTTAATTAAAACAGCATAGAAATAATTTTTAGTGTAGGTCTTTATCTATAAGCCTTTTGGTTATCAATTAGGGTCTTGTTTCTAATTAAAAAATAAAACAAAACAATGCACACAGTAATTAATACATGAAAACCTTCAAAGTAAACCTCAAGGCCTGATAAGAACTCCAATTTTTTTTAAAGCATTTTCGTGTCAAGACACTATTCAAAGTACAGGTTTTATAGATATTTTCCTTTTAAAGAGAGTTCTCTTAGCTAATCGGATGCCGGGTGGTGTTGCCTTTAATTTTATCTGGCCAAGCTTCCCTCCATCTGTTTTCCCATAATGCTCTCATTCTCTCCTCCAGATGTTTGGCACAGCGTCTCAACTTGATGTCTATTTCTTTTCGTTCTCCTTCACCTCACATGAACCTTCCAAATCATAATTCTTTAGAAATAGACACAAGGAGTTTTATTTCAAATCACCATTTTTACTTAAGGAGTCCCATCTCCAAGGTCAGTGGACGTCAAAACAATTTCTCATTGTAGAATTTCTTGGCTGTGTATATTTTTTAAAAAGGAAAAAAAAAAAAAGAAAAAGAGAAAGAAAGGGAAGGAAACAGAAACACAAGATTATTAAGCAATATCCTCATGTTCACATAAGCCAGGGACTCAGGAATAAGAATTAAACATCAAGAATTCTGCTTTTGATTCTTTTTTAACATTTGATTTACTGAAAACTGAAGCTATTCTATCAGTCACTCTGCAGCTTCAACTTTGATCAATGCCTCTATTCAATAGGGGGTCAAATACCTGAAGGGAAATAAAAGAATTCTCTGGAACATATGGCAGGGAAAGGATCATTTGTGTGTGCTTGCTGAAAAGACAAATGATTCTCGTTCCCTGCTCTCTCACTGTGGCCGTGTTCTCTGCCGTTCAGCTGATCATAGACAATCTTGGGCTCCAGCTAATCTGCTGCTTTTCAAAGCAAACTAAATGGAAATAAAGGTTTAAATATCTGGAAACGAAATCATGATTTAAGAAAGAAAATGTCTAGCAGTATGAAAAAATTTTCCTGACAAAGTGTACAGCATGTTAGGAAAATTCTTTTCTGAGACCACCTGCTGATATTCTATTTTATAACTGGAGAGAATACAGCCTTATGGCCAAAACTTAGATAGAACTATAGCTTTTTGAAGAGAAAGAAAAAAAATACCCTAACCCTCATTAAGAAAGTAAGTGGTTTTCGTGGAGCAAACAGATCTACAAAATAGAAAAGCTCTCCTTCCTGCCATTTGAAAAACAGTTTCTCCTTAATGTCTCATGTTTACCCTTTGTTCTCCCACCTTTACTGCCAAGATCTGGGTCGGCGTTATCAGCTAATGCTGCACCTGGGCCATGGCCTCTGCTCATAACTCCCTGCTTCTAGGCTCACCCCAATCCCATCCATCCATCCTACTAGAACTCCTTCCAAGGAGAACCCTGCATTTGTTTAGGAGAGATATCTCACAAGGGACCCACCCAAGGGCATGGGTGGAACTTCCATGAGAAAGACAAATAAGAGCAGCTTCTTGCCTGTGTCAGAAAGAAAGGGACTAGAAAACAAAAACCTGGGAATGGGAAACAGAAGGAACGGGCCCAGGTGATGGCAGAAGGAAGAAATCTCTCTCCTTGACATAATCTTTCCCCTTGACCCCCCATTCATCTTTAGAAAGAAGTTACCAAGCTCATACAATACTTGAAGGTGGTGGATTTTTGTGGAAACCTAGGATGGAGCTGTGTATCCCATCTACATGGATATGTATGGCACAGGGGCATGGAGATGTTAGGAAGTAAACATAAGAAAGCCTGGACAATGTGGGGAGGGCTTTTTAACAGTCTCAGGTTGTGGCACTGGGCTTCTCAAAGCTCTCAGGGCGTGGGTAAGCTGGCTGAGTTTTAGGTTAGACCATGAATGGTTCACATGACCTGCGGAGTTGACTTTGCACTTGGCAGCCTAACATTCCAGTCCTGGGTGATCTTACCTTGACTGACTGCATTCCAGCCTCCTTTTCCCAGATCTACTTTCAATTTAGCCCAACTGTGCTGGTCATCTTTCCATGAACGTGAATATTAAATTCCAGTAGTACCATCAGTTACTGCCTGAGTGATGGCGGGGATATTATTTAGCATTTCAGAATTTCACTCTATTTATCTGGAAGTTATCTGGGAATAATCTCATAAGGTTTTCCAGGAATTAAATGGGATAATGCATTAAAAAAAAATCTGTAACCTGCTTCTCACACTGTAGACACTCAATGAGTTTCATCTCCAACCCCTTTTATCTCTTGTGAATTTTTGCTTCTACTGGTCCTTTTACCTGATTTGCTCTCCCCTGCCAAGTTCGAAGTCTACCTACTTTGAAATACTACCATACTTTATCACATCTGGCCTAACATTCTAGTTATTAATGACTCTCTCATCTCCTCTTGTAGATTGTAAACATCCCAAGAACATGTATCTTTATATCCTTTGTAGCATCTAAAGAGTTTGCAAATAGTGTATGCTCCGTATTTATTGAATAAATCCTCTATTATTTTTTACCAAAACGCTTTACATGCTTTTCAATCATAAACATTTAAATTTATTCCATTAAAGTCTCAAAAATCAGGTGGAATTTCTCTACTAAATATTTCTCAGTTTCCAAGGATCACATCTTAAATAGCAAGACATATTCCCTTGAAGATGTCTATCACTGCCTAGGTCATCACCAGTACAATGTTTGGACACAAATCAAGTCAATAACATGAGATTGAGTAGAACTTATTTCAAGCTTCACACTAATGAAGGAAGGAAGGAAAATAAAAATCATTTGGAAAAGAGCAGCCAAACACTGGACAGTCTGCTAATGTAAAGAAATGAGATGTTTCTTTTCACCATCCCTAAATTATTGAGATGGCAGGTGTGCCTGTTTGATGTTGTTGCTTCTGTTTTCGGTGGAGGAGTAAACTTTGCCTGTAGCCAGTTAATCATCTGAGCCTTTTGGAAAACTTAACTGAGAGGCCATTACTTGCTTTGCTTCCTTCTTCCTCCACATCTCCACAGCATATCAGCAATCACAGTGACGCATCACTCTGCTGGTAATTCATACGGTATATTCTGAACCACAGATCATGGCTGTTTTAGACCTGCCAGATGTTCCTGGTCTCTTGCTGCAATTAAGTTCCAACATAGCCCAATTTGAAAGAGATGGAGAAACCACAGTTCTAATTAAGAATATTCATGAGTTTGTATCTTGGAAAACCAGAAATCACATAATGTCCCAGAGTGGACAAGATCCTTTCCTTTGAGAAGAGAGGAAAAAAATGCAATTTAAAATAAGTCACCAGATATGCACTATGGGAAGCTCTGAAGTGAAACATGAGGTGTGGGATTGAATGAACTATTAAACCCTCAGCCAAACCTGCTTTAATAAGAATTTAAAGGGCTAGGTCAGGGCTTCAAATGCTGGCCATATATTATCATCTAAAAGGCTTAAAAAAGAAATTCACCCTTGCCTGGGTCCATCACAGCACTAGTCTAGATCAAGAAAAAGAAACAGTGTTGTGGTTGGCATCCTCACGTCCACACAGGAGTCGCCTCTAGACAGTTGCTATGGTAACCACAAATGTGTTCTTCTTAGACATTTAAAATGAGAACTCAAAGCATCCTCAGCTGGACTTGGAACAGGGGTCATGTGTAGCACGTTCAAAGTAGGCTTAGCCAACCAAATTAGGCGATGCTGAGGCTTTCCACTGTACCTACGATAAGTTATCAGATGTTCCTGATAGCATCTTCAGAAGAAATATAGAAAATGTTCTTCATTATAATACTCACCTGAAGTGGTAGGGTTCACACTTTGTGAGCCATTTACTGTTGAGCCCATTGTGATCCCTGGAGTTAGAACCCTTGAAAAGCTGTGGAACACAGTATAGCATGTTAAAGGATCAGGATTCAGTTTCTCTCATTAACTAGCTGTGAGACTTGGGCAAATCACTGAAACTTTCTGGGTAACAGTTTCCTTATCTAATGAAGAAAAAGTTTCAAGAGGCCATTTTAGGGTTAAAAGGAGACTTAGAGGCAATGTGTTCCCTCCTACAGTGGACATCTGTTGTTTTGGACTTCTAAACTCCATTTCCCCTTTATTGTGTAGCTGACTCTTGGCTTTCCTTTGGAAATCAATCTTCCTTCACTCTTGGGCTATATATGTACTGACTCCACCTCTGGCTCCAGGGCAGGGCATTTTAACTAGGTCTGGCCAATTGGAACACTGCATTCCATATTCACACAGTGAGCGGTTTAGGGATACAACTCAAGTCAATCAAATTCAATGAAATTCAATTCTGGGAATTTTTCTGGAACTGCAGTGAAGGAAAAACTTTTTTCTCTTGGGCTTTAAGTTTTAGGAAGTAAACCTGGAGCTGCGAGGAGAAATCTTGTCATCACAGAGGGAGAACATGCCTGAGGATGAAGCCAACACAGTACCAATCAGAGCTAATAGATGGAGAGCTATAGTGCCCTGGTGACATAATTTAAAGCTCCCAGATCCAGCTATGCCTGAAGCTGGTATACCCTTTTCAATTATCTAAATCATAAAGCCTCCCCTCTTGTAAATTAAGCCAGTTTGAATTAGATTTCTTTTACTGGCATCCAAAAGAGTTCTGATTAATACCAACTGCTCATTTTATAGGCTTTGGAAACTGACACCAAGGGTGGTGACTTGTCCAAACCTAGATAAAGTCAGAGGCAGAACTAGAGCCAGCTTCTGAGCTTACCAGTTCAAAGACTTTCAAAATACATCTAAACCTTGAATTAAAAAAAAAATAAGTTACTGACTTCTTTGAAATTTCCATTTAACTATTTCCTCTGTACCAATAACGTCACTTTTCTTGTAATTCTTGAGAGATTTATTTTCTTGCAGGCTTTTGCTTTTGCTCTAAATTCACTTATTTTGTAACTAATGTGACCTACTTGCCAAGTTAATGAGAAACAAACATAGCAACATTATCACTTAAATTAATATTTTGATGCAGTGTAGAAAAAAAAACAATAAGTTGTCTGAGTTTCTTATTTTTCGACAGATTTATTTTTCAAATCTATTTTCAATAGATTTTTCAATACACTGTAGCATCAAGACCTCAACTTCCAAGAGTTTCTTGGCGGTCCTGTGGTTAGGACTCAGCACTTTCACTGCCATGGGCCCAAATTCAAGCTCTGGTCAGAGAACTAAGATCCCATAAGCCAGAAAAAAAAAAGAACTCAATTTCTGATCAGAGGCAGAAGAGATGGATATCTTAAAAAGGAAGAGTGAGGAATTAGAGCTTAATATTTAGCTAAAAATTGAGCTCCATCGACTGTCTTTTTTCAGTCTGTAGCTAGTGAATTAAAGGCCAAATAATTAAATGTTTTGCTAAATCTGTCAATCCAGTTTAAGATCGCCATTCTCCATAAACTGTGTATTCCCATCACCCACTATCCATCTCTCTGTTGTAGCACTAGAATACCTACGTATTTGTCTCCACCACTGCATCTTGAGCCTCTGTATGTCAGGGATCTTGTTTTAAACATTTCCAAGTCTCATGAACACTCAATCACTATGTACTCTCTATGTTCATGGAGTGGAAGTTAGGACACATGGCTGTTTCCAATTTATTACTTAGAGCATTGAATCAACACATTTCCTGTGACTATCTTCATGGTCTGGTATCAAGTTCATTTGTCTGTTATTAGTATGTGTGAGAAGAGTTTTTAATACATTCAAACTAATTTCAGGTTTTTCATGGACCATTTTTAATCAAGCAGAATCTCGTGGGATTTTAGACCCTGAAATGTCAGATCTAATTGTTATATTTTCTTTTTCATGTCTTCAATAATCATCCAGCAGTGATATTATGGACTGGCACTCAGGGGCTGTGTGAACTGTGAGAATCTACATTCTCAAATCTTCTCAAATCTTACTTGCTATTCTTCCCATTCATCTCACATCATCGGGGGGCATAGTAAGACGAACCTTTTTCGTTTTACTCACCTTGAGGTACTGAAACCAACCAGAGAGACTAGACTAAGGAGCATTATGGAGTTTCATGTTGTCACAGATGCATGAAAATTTATCAAGTTCTACCCCATTCAGAATAGAGAGGTTGGGAATACCTTTTAATCTGGGGGGGGGTGATATTAAATTTATCAGTACGTAACTGTTTATCTTTTAAACTACGGAAAGAAATCAGAGCAAAGTTTATTTAAAAAAATAAGAGAACACATCCAAACAGCTTTTACCAGAGATTTCACTTTTCTTTTTCCATGTAAAAGTGAAACGTTATTTTAAAATTTGCATATTAATGTCAAAGGAGAGAGAGGCCAGCTCTCCGTATAAGATCTCATTCATTCCTCACAACACCCTTAATAGAGTAAATACTATTAATCCACATTTTATCAATGAAAGACCATCTTTAGGGAGGTTAAGTCAGTGATCTGTGGTCATGAAGGCAGTGAGCAGCTGAACTGGATTGGAGGTAAGGTGTGCTTGCCTCACAGTTTCTGTCCTGACCACTCTACTGCATGGCTTCTCAAAACATGGTCTCGGCAACTTGATAGGACCATTATGTATTACATGCCGGCAGTTACGCTACATGTTTACATTGTTATCTCTATTAATGTTCTAACTACTCTGTGACTGGGATATTATTATCTGCACTTTGGAGATCAGGGAACTGGCCTGGGTAACTTTCCCAAGGTCACAGAGCTCACGTGGCAGAGTCATGCTATTAGACACCATTCATTCCTTCCGCTCACGTTTATTAAACATGGCCTCAGTGCTGGGCCAGGGTGAGAAGGAAATACATATTTTCTGTTCTCAGCTACTTTAAATATTAGTAAAATATTTTTTGAACGAAGGTGTTGGCTCATGCAAAAACTAAAGAACAGACATCATCAAAGCATTAGTGTTTCTGACATTTGACTTTAGGCTCTCCAAAGGGCGCTCCAGTGCCTCCCTAGAACACTCTTTGAGAATTACTGCCCTGAGTTTAATCCATCTGCTCTGGAGTCTAGGAAGAGCCTGTGCTTTCACCCTGGGGCTGAAAGAAAACACTGGCTTCCTTTCCAGTCTCCTTTGTCCCCACCCTCACCAGTTCTCTCCTGCAGGGGGGAGGCTTGACCCTCTGATGTCCACCATCCACATGTCCCCAGACCCCCATTCTGATTGTCTCCTTTCTTCTGCTGCCAGGCACCTCCAGGGAGACACTTATCCCAGCTGCTTCCATTTCCACACCACCCAATTCGTCCTTAATTCCCTCAACGTACCATTATCCTCACCCCAAACCCTGTAAGTTCAAAGTCACCAATGACCCCCAGTCACTAGTCTAATTATCCTTTCTTAGTCACCTCCACCAAATCCTGATTACAGGATCGAGTCCAGATCCGATTTCCCTTGTTCTCCACCATCTTTGGGCTTGGACCAAAGTTCTCCTTTTCTCTCTGGTGACTCTGACGTAAGCAGCTTTGTTTCAGCAAAACTGGTTGACTCCATGTTTCCTGAAGGCATTTTACACATTTCTGTGTTAGGCAGTCATAGCAGTTTTCTTATTAGGCAGACGAAGTATGGCTTAGAGTACCAGTGTAATAAAGGCCCAAAGGACAGAGAAAAGTGAAGCTTCAGTTAAACTATCCACAATTTTTCTATTAGAAAGTCTAGAAAGAAGCTGTCTTGATTTCAGCACCCATGAATGATCTGTGCTTTAGAGGTCAGGGTGTGTGAGTATGTTTTCACCATGTAAGGGATGAGTTAGAGGGCATACTTTTCAGTATATAGTGCTTGAATCCCTTGAATACCCCTAATGAGATCTAAGACTTTGGGAAGGTTTTCTAACACACTGAGACTCAACTACCCCATCTATAAAATGGAGGTGATTATGGTCCCTGCTTGATAGTATTGTTTGGAGAACTAAGGAAATGATGCACATAAAATGCTTAGCATAGAGGTGTTTGGTAAATGCTAGTTACTATAGTTGCCGCGGTGGCAGCTGCTCATATGTGTGCCTACTGTCCTACCAAACGTATGTCTCCTGTGGCTTTCTGTTGTTTTAAGCCACCACCTTGCTGGCTTAAAACAACAGAAATGTATTCTCCCACAGTTCTGGAGACCAGAAGTCTGAAGCCAAGCTGAGTCTCCAGAAGAGAAGCTGCTCCACGCCTCTTCCAGCCTCTGATGACTGTTGGAATTTCTTGGTGTTCATTGGCTTGTGACCACATCCCTTAAATCTCCGCCTCTGTCTTCACATTGCCTTGTTTTCTGTCGAGGTGAGTCAGAGCTCTATCGCTCTCTTAGAAGGACACCTGTGATGACATTTAGGGTCCACCCAGTGAATTCAGCCATCTACTCATTTCTAGATCCTTTACCGTAATCACATCTGCAAAGACCCTTTTTCTAAATAAAGTGACAGTCAACAGGTTCCAAGGCGTAGGATTTGGACATGTCTTTGGGAGCCGCTATCAGCCTATCGCACCAAATTAGAGGCTTCTTGAAAGGAGTAATCTGTTTCCTGCATCTCTGTACTGCCCACAACATCTAGAACTGTGAATAGAGGGTGATGGGCTCATGGGGGTTCATAAGTTATTAATAAGTAAGTAAATAAGTAAATTACCAAAAAGGTTCATGCTTGGACCAGTGATGAGAGTGTGTGTGCCTTAGGTCCAATTAGAAAAAAATCAAAACAGAGCAGGTATTCAGGTAACATCCATTGAATGAAAAGCCTAATATTAAAGATTTTATAACTAGTCAGTAGTTTGATAAAACTATTAAATTATTAGAAAAATTTAATTTTCAATTTAAAAAATTCTAATGTGTACAAAGCTACGTCTGTGCAGTCCAATCCCATCCTGAGTGGTTTCACACTCAAAGAACCAGAGCCCATGAAGGGATTCCAGTGTTTACCCACGCTTCTTGCAGACATTCTAAAAAGAAATTGTATTGGAGTGTAGTTGATTTACAATCTTGTGTTGGTTTCAGGTGTACAGCAAAGTGAATCTGTTATACATATACATAAATCCACCCTTTTTTAGACTCTTTTCCCATATAGGCCATTACAGAGTATTGTTCTCTCAAACATTTAAAGGTCCAAGCACAAGAGGACAGCAACTCATTAAATCCCCTATTCTAATCTCTCATCTATGCTGCAAGCTTCTGAAACAATGGAGCCTCTCATTTTACTGACCCCAAAGAACACTTCCATGCATGATGTCCCACCGCGTTGGCCCTTTCCACAGTAAAATATGCCACCATCCTCTGCTAATCTTATCTCCCTCTCAGCCAGGAGGCTGGGGTAGGGAGGTGGGGGATGTGACCACTCTTTTAGGACACAGATGGAGGGGGCACCTCAGAGGACTTGGAATTGATAGCCACTGTTTGGCTGAACCAGCTGGCTTTTACTTCTTGCCTCTTTAGAGTGTTCACCAATCGCAGAAATATATTAGCTCTCCCTTGGTGATATATACAGTATCTAGAAATCAGATGTTTGGCAAATAGCCCACCTGGGTCCAGTCAAAATAAGATGAATAACTCTTCAACTAGTGTGAGATTAAAAAGACAGAATCTGTTGGTGTATACAAAGCCATTTTCTTTCTTAAACTCTTAGAAATCACAAAACGTGCCCCACAGTAGACACTGCACTTTTCATTGCCAAGGAGAAAACTCAAAATAAAGGCCCACTACGGAATGGATGGCTCCATCAGAGGAGAGCCGTGGCACATTAAATTCAATGAACCACTCAAGCTCCTGATTGCATATATTATGGGAACTCTATAGGCTATAGGTTAAAAGATTAGTCCAGGAAGAAACAATATACTACTGTATTGGCTTTCTTGCTGGCAGTCTCAGCTTCAGGCACAAGACGATGCTACCTGATAGTTGCCATGGTAACCATGCAAGTGTTCGGCTGGAGCATTTTCAAATGGAAAAATAGAGCATCATACATGAGTTTGCTGTTTAAAGAGAAAGAGGATGGGCAGCAGCTTGGAAAATGGGAGTCTGCCAGTATAAATTCTGCAAAGTCAGGCTCATGAGTCTTCTGATTTTTGTCATGCTGGTTGAAGTTGCCATGGCACGCCTGTTTATGGGTGTCCAAAATTTGTGGTATCCTGGGTAACTTTCAGGTGAAACAATAGGGTAAGAGGTGCATCTGTGATGCCGTGGAGGTTGGAGAGGTCTTTCTGTCCTGTGGAGACTTGGGCTTGCAATCTTCCCCCAACCGTAGCTCTCTAGTGTCTTACTGAATCCACCAGGTCCTATATTCACAATGGTTATATACCCACTTGCTTAATGCAACTCTGCTAACTCTGCCTCCGTGCCCTGCACACTAATTCTTTGCTGGTTATAGCTTTTGAAAGATTGAGGGATTCGTTCAGTGGTCCTTTCGACCTCTCCGAACGTCGCCCTACAAAATGAGGCTCCTGCCTTACTTCTGTCTGCAGCTGCCTGCTCCACAAACACTGTTCTCTCCCTGGCATTCCCTTCTCTTTACCACCTGCGCCCCTCATTTGCAGCCTGGCTGCTTTATTTTTGAGTTGTCAGCTTCCTGGACGGAGGTTGCAAGTGAGCAACAGATCTAACCTTTTTTGGGAACTACATAATGGTTGCAAAACTAAACCAACATTCAATCAGGGTATTTCACATAACATTCCAGATTCTGGCAACTCTTCACCCACAATCTTGTTACAGCAGCAATTGGCTAGAGCTGTGGAGTAACTGTCCTCTTTAGATCAAGTTCATGTTCCGTCAGTTGCGGCTGCATTACCACAATTACTCACCTGCCTGGCTCCTGCAACATCTGGAAGGACTCCTGTCCTTGAGGATGGGGGCAGCATCACATCCTGTCCTTCCCTCCATGTTCCCCCTGTATTTGTTTCTCCCCGGGCCCTCATTTCTTCACTTGATAGGTTCACGATATAGATTTATTAATGAAAATCAAAGGTAATATCATCTATCTGATGAATACTTACTGCTTACTCAGGCTCTCCTCCTCAGATCAAGTGAATCTGAGTTGCTTGCATGCCTGGTGATATACGTGGCCTTATAACAAGAAAACTCTCCCGATGGGATGGGAAGGAGTTTCTGGTAGTGAGAGCGTCACCAGAGGTGTGGCCCCAGCTTGGGTATCCTTCTTTAAATGGATTGAAGGGAAGGCTTGGCAAACCTGGGGACCTGTGCCATGTCAGCTGCTGCAGGCTCCTCGAGGGAACAATCCTTCTGGTCTTCCACACATCATCCATGCATCCATCCATTCATTCATTCGGTCAGTCAACCATTCCATCAGGGTTTGCTGGGAACATTTCACAACTAGGCATTATGGAGAGTGATAACAGGGAGGGAAACCGTCCATGTCTCTGTTCTCAGCGACGTTTACTAGTCTAGTGGACACTTTTTAAATTCAACGGATAAAAGCAGCTGCTAAGCAAACTTCATGACCAGTTTCAGAGAGATCGAACTGTGCCAGAGACAAGTTAAAAAATGGAGAAGAAGTAAAAGGAAGGGGTAAGAGAGTGCAAGGAGGAGAGATGTAAATGCCCAAAATATAGATGGAAGCTATTTAATTTCTCAACCCACAAAGAAATAAAATTAAAACAGTAATGATCTATCTTTATAACTACTCAACTTGGCAAAGATTATTTAAAAAGAATCATAATGCCCGTTATGGAGAAGGTGTGAGGAAATGAGCACTCTTGTTTTTTTGTTTGTTTTTTGTTTTTTTAATGGAAAAGTAAGTGGGCACAGTTTTTTAAGAGGGCAATTGGCAATAAATGTGAAAATTCATTAACATTTTTTGATTTAGTCATGAAATTTCTAAGACTTATTCTCAGGAAATAACTGAGAGTGTCCACAAAAATTTAGCTAAAAAGATTTTTGTAAACCTCCTACATTGTTGGTGGGAATATAAATTGGTGTAGCCACTATGGAAAACAGTATGGAGGTTCTTCAAAAAACTAAAAATAGAGTTGCCATGTGATCCAGCAATCCCACTCCTGGGCATATATCCAGACAAAACTATAATTCAAATAAATACATGCACCCTATGTTCATAGCAGCACTATTCACGATAGTGAAGACATGGAAACAACCTAAATGTCCATTGACAGATGAATGGACAAAGAAGATGTGGTACAAATATACAATGGAATATTACTCAGCCATAAAAAAGAATGAAATAATGCAGCAACATGGGTGGACCTAGAGATTATCATACTAAGTGAAGTAAGTCAGAAAGAGAAAGACAAATACCATAAGATATCACTTATATATGGAAGCTAAAACACAACATGAATATATCTATGAAACAAAAACAGACCTACAGACATAGAGAACAGACTTGTGGTTGACAAGGGGGAGGTGAGGTGGAGGTGGGAAGGATTGGGAGTTTGGGATTAGCAGATGCAAACTATTATATAGAGAGAATGGATAAACAACAGATCCTACTGTAGAGCACAGGGAACTATATTCAATATCTGTGATAAACCATAATGGAAAAGAATATGAAAAAGAATATATATCTATATCTATATATGTATACTGAATCACTTTGCTGTACAGCAGAAATTAACACAATACTGTAAATCAACTATACTTCAATAAAAAAAGATGTTTGTGGAAGAGTTGTTAATAGTAATAACATGCCATACAACTAAATAATAAAAACTAAAGCAACTAACATGTGTTGGCTGTGTTCCTTCCACTAAGATACCACACAACCCCTGCAAGAGAGGCATGATGGCTGGCTGAGGAAGTGGCTTAGAGGTGAGTAACTTGTCCATGCTGACACAGCTCTAAGGGAACATCACTGGCAGAGGGCTGAGCCCTTTTAGTTATTGCATCATGTTTTTGTTGCTTTTGGTAGTGAAAAAAATGTCAGAGTCTCACTTTAGGGAACTGGCTTAAAAAATAATGTAGCAGCCATGCCACGGAATGTTAGTCAGCCATAAAAAATAACATCAATGAAGATACATCCGCTTGGAAAAATATCTGAAATATGCTACTAAGCTGGTTATCAAAGAATATTTATAGCATGGTCCCATGTGTGTAAGAGTCACTTTATAAGCACACGTAAGCGTAGAAATGTCCAGGTGCGTAGATACCAAGGTTTACTGATTAGCGACTATCTCTTGGTGATAAGATGATCATTTTGGTTTTTCTCCACCCATTCATTATTTTTCCTTATCTATATTTTTTAATTAAAAAATCAACCTGTACTGTTTAAGTAAAAATCTTTATATTTACTTTTAAAAAATATTGTAGCATATTGACTTGACATTAGCATTCCAAGTCAGCGTATGACACACTGACTCTTGCTTCCCTGAATTGACATCGCTTCCCTCAGGGTGTTATAAAAATCATCCTGGACCGAGAGCAGGCAG
Source organism: Orcinus orca (assembly GCF_937001465.1). Taxonomy (NCBI): domain Eukaryota; kingdom Metazoa; phylum Chordata; class Mammalia; order Artiodactyla; family Delphinidae; genus Orcinus; species Orcinus orca. Next base: position 91,495,462 of record NC_064565.1, read on the forward strand.
AGCTGGGTTCCCAGCCAAGCTCATCTACTGATGCGTCCAGGACGTGTCCCGAGGCAAGTCACCAGCTCTCCTGGCCATAGCATGACGATGGCTGGGCGAGCTGAACTCTGAGGCACCTGCCAGCTCTAACATGCCATGTGCTTTCACGCATTCATTTTCTTCTTTGGAGACAGCCTGTAACCATATCCAGTCTACAGCAGAAAGATTCGAGAATGCAAAATCATTTTGGTCTCTAAAAAAGCGTGGATAAACACCTGCCTAACCCATTTTAAGAAATAATAATATGACGTTTATAAACCACTTTGCACAGTGCTTATGAATTCCCTCCCAGGAGACTTTGAGGTTGACTCTAGTTATTCTGGTTATGTACATGCCTGCATTTGGGTAGAGCATTTGCAACGGTGAAAGGGGAAAACACTTCCTCCTGAGACTGCCATGGATTCAGTGTTGCCTACTATGTTGCTGGTGCAAAGTGTAAGCCCCCTTTCTCTGACACAGAATAGGACCCTCCCAAGTAAAGTGAGACTTCATTTCAGCCCCATCTTCCCAGCTGTATGTGTGGGCAAATGCTGTTTCTGAAGGTAGCTGAGTTGGGCTGAAACTGTGTACCGAAGTTGCAGCTTTACCCCGTAAGGGCGGCTTCACGCAGCAGGACCCGCTAGGAGGAGGATCTCTTTTCTCTGGGAATGAAGAATTTGAGTCGGTGCTTGATATCCTTTATTTCCTACCAAATAATTCTAAGGCCACTGAGCTTAGGTGGGTGTTTAAGGGTCCTTGAAGTCAGAAAACCCAAAATTTGCATCTTCTCTCTGCTTCCTGTTACTATGGAGTTTGGGGGGAAATTACTTAACCTGGTCTCAGAAATCTCATCTGTAATACGTGGAAACCTGATGCCCACTTCTTTAGGGTTGTTGTGAAGACTAAACAAGAAAAATCTCTCAGGGGCCTGTTGGGTGCCTGACCAACAACAGGTAGTCGATAAATAGAGGCCATTAATATTGCTATGAATAAAATAAGGTGTTTAATTCCTTTCAGGTGGCATTCCCATATGCAGCATCAGAGGACGTGAAACAGGATAACAGAAGATGAGCTGGGGGAAAGAGATTAGAATACAAATTTGTTACAGTGAACATTGCGTACCTTGCCTGTAGCCTGTGATTGTGGAACATTGGGCAGAATAAACTGTGGTATCTACAGGATGCTTTTAGAAGACAACCTGAAAAGGGCAAAAGATAATATTATATTGCATGTTTTATGGATTCTTCTCTGTGATATTTCAACTTTTTGGGGTTTGTTTTAGCATTATTAGTTTTTTCAGCAGCACACTCCTATTTTGAAACATCTTATCTGTTGAGCTTATCCTTAGTTTAATCTGCCCTGTTTCTTACTTCGTTGTTTATTTCTTTAGACTACTAGATTGGATTACTTAATTAACTTAAGTCATTCAGTTTGGTTCATTCTGGTTCAGGCTGAACCCTGACCATGCTCCAGACCCTGTACTAGACTCTTGGTACAGATGTGTTTCCTGTCCTGAAGAAGTTGGCACTCAAATATAGGGAGAAAATGTGTTAACTTCATTTGCAAAATTTTCCTTTCCTCCAGCCTAAGGAGGATCAACTGCTGAATTCTCCTTTGTTAAATAAGGTCAAAGTCTTAATGAAACATTATAGGTGTTATGGGAGAAGATGTCCCTGGTACAGTGAGCACCTCAAGTGAGAGAAGTCAATTCTAGGAAGGGTGGGGGGGGCAGAGAAGACTGCAAAGGAAGAAAAATTGTGACAAAGGGCTAGAGCCATGTCCTATTTGTATTTCTGTTCCTAATTCTCTGCTTCCTGCTCCCAGCACCTATTATAGTGTCTTAGACATGTTGCCCATTGGACTTAGTTGAATTCTTTTTGGTTCACAGAGGTGTCTCTTCTTTCCTTTTTAAAAAATTTTTATTGGATTAGAGTTGATTTACAATGTTGTGTTAGCTTCTGCTGCGCAGCAAAGTGAATCAGTTACACATATATATGTAACCACTCCATTCTAGATTCTTTTCCCATATAGGTCATTACAGAGTATTGAGTAGAGTTCCCTGTGCTATGCAGTAGGTCCTTATTAGTTATCTATTTTATATATAGTAGTGTGTATATGTCAATTCCAATCTCCCAATTTATCCCTCCCTACCCTTTCTCCCCTCGTAACCATAAGGTTGTTTTTTACATCTGTGAGAGGTGTCTCTTCTTTCAGTGGGTGGTGACTTCTTTCTGAGAGGTCCAATAAGAGGAGACCAGGAGCTGTGGCTTACAGAGGACAGCTTTTAAGAACTAACTTCTGAAAAATGAAATGGAAGTGAAGTTAGAGTTAAAAAGCTTGCTGTGTAAACTTAAATGAGCGACATAAGCTCTTTGATTTTAAGTTTATGAATCTTTAAAGTAAAAGTAGTGACACCAATGCCACAATGCGATAAAGAGTACAAAATCGGTTGGCAAAGTGTATGGTATTGGGAAAACTCACATTAAATTGTAGTTTCTTTCCATTGCTTCCAGAAGACAGTCCAGAATATTTTGACCAGTCTGCCTCTCCATCCCTCCACGTGGCTGCGCAGCAGAGGACAATCTATTTCAGATGTTGTCATTTAGAAATTCAGATATTTAAGTCTTGATTAAATGATCCCTTGGTCACAGTTCAATGTTAATACCTTTTAATGATTGTTGCTTTTATCAGCTGGGATTTGATTTTGGTTTTAATTTCAGGTCCCAATGACAGTTTTAAGGGTTGCTTTCAGCAAAATATACCACTTGATTATCTAAGGATTGGCACAGCTTTTATCCAAGTGTGATAAGTAGTCAGCTTAAGTCTAGAACAGAGAGTTATCTAAAGGCACAGAAGCTTTTAAATTTATATCAACAATTAATTCTCTGTAGCCATGTCAGATCTATTGGTGGATACGCCAGATACAGGAGAAGAACAGTGAAGTGGTGACACAGAATTCTCCAGCAATGAGCTATGAGATGAGGAAAAGCACACCCTGAAGGTGAGAAGGGCAAAGACAGAAAAGCATGTGACGAAGTGGCTAATCCAGCCTTTCTCAGAATCGTAGGCGAAAACTCTTGCGTGTCTAAACTCACTTGGCTTCTTGGCGATGAGTCAGCTTAATAGGCTATATACACCTTGAAATTGTTTGGTCTGTGTTTAAAGTGGGAAACTGAAGTTTGACAAAGTCACTTGGAGTAGCCCGGATCTCATGCAAAGCAATTGGTTCGGAGCTCTTAGCACAGCAGATTTCTCTGTCCATTGAGAGTTTGATGTAGTAGAGGAATCTCTTTGTGATTCTTTCCCTTTCAAGCTCCAGATAAACTGCCCTTTCTGGGTCTTTAACTTGTTTCTCTGATTACTTTTTAAGCATCTCTCAGGAAATTTTTCCCTCAATTTGGTGCTCACTGTTCCAAGCCTTTTGCTTCTACCCGTCTCTCCTTGCTCCCTGTTTTTTTTTTTTAATGCACTGTGTTGGAGAAACCGCATCATATGGAGATCTCCTAAATTTACTGTTCTCCACTCTTCACTCTTTCTTGGCTGTCTACTCAAATTTCTCCCTTATATTCTTGCAGTAATACTTCACATGTTCACTCTTTTCCTCTAGACGGTTGCCAAAACAGGCAGCTGCTCCCTTCTGAATATCGCGAAGACCCACTCTCTTATCTATCAAAAAGGGGGAAAAAAGCCTTTCTTTCCAAATCCCAAATCCCAGTTAACCGTAGAGGAAATGACTAGAGTCCCTAGACATCTGCTATTCGGTCAGCTGGTTTTTTCCCTCTTGGTTTTACTGCCCCGGCTTCTCTTGGCTGGGTCAGCCTAGGCTCAGGCAGCCACTAGCATCATTTCCATTGCCTCAGCTCCACTCTGCACTCGGGTGCCTTGTCGGAGCGGCTGAAGTGAGCACAGCTAAAAGTAGCACACTCTACACCCACGGCCAGAGCCTCCTTGTTGCCGGGGTCCCTGGGAGGACTGTTTTGGAGGGGGGGACCTATGGAGGAAGCCTTCTCTCCCTCCCTCCTTATTCTCCCTGGCTAATAAAATAGACATTTCCAGCCTGTCTGAGGTAAGAGGAAGAAGGTTTTTTTGTGTGTATTTTTTCCCCCTCTTCTGGCCCTTTCCCACAAAAGGAGGGGTGGTATGTATCTGTGCAGTGTGGTGGTGAGGGTCAGCTGCTCCACAGTCTGCTGTTGGGCGGAGTTAACATCTGAAGGGTTGCATGCACTGGTGGCCTCTTTTGCTTTGTCTCTGTTAGTAGGACATCTGCATTCAAAGGGAGTGAGGCAGGCCAGGATCTTCTACACAGCTGGAGGTGGGGAGGTGAATGTCTGCTCTGTAGGCCTGAGGTCTTGGGTGTGTGAGTAGGGGAGGGAGGACTATTTGGAAGCCTACATTGGCCTCAAGTCCAAGCTTTATTCTTTTTTTTTTTTTTTTTGCGGTACGCGGGCCTCTCACAGCTGTGACCTCTCCCGTTGCGGAGCACAGGCTCCGGACGCGCAGGCCCAGCGGCCATGGCTCACGGGCCCAGCTGCTCCACGGCATGTGGGATCCTCCCGGACCGGGGCACGAACCCATGTCCCCTGCATAGGCAGGCGGACTCTCAACCACTGTGCCACCAGGGAAGCCCCAAGCCAGTTTTACTAATCAGATTTTTTTAACCTTTGTATCAACAGATTGGTTTTAGGCTCAGAGGAGAGAGGGGGGAATGATTATCATCTCAAAGTGTTATAAGACCAGGTTGTCTGTTTCTTGTTATCTTCTCTGTGCCTTAGGTGGCATCTCTGGCAGTTAGCCGTGTATCTTCTCTGGCTCCAGTTAGCACCAGGAAGCCTGTCAAGGTTTCAGTTTCCACTGAGTGATCCCCACCTCTCCCCTTTTCCCCTGCAGCCTAGGGGTAGAAGCAGTTTCTTATTGTTGTCAATCTCTGGCTTGTCTCAATGTCCTCCTGTTGACTTCTTGGCCTTTTCTATCAACCGTATAGCAATTCTCTTTATTAAATATCAGAGTGTTTTCTGCTTCCTGATTAGATCTAGTGATACATCAGTGAAGCCTGGGAAACCTAAAGTTTTAGTCAGCTATTGCCACAACAATGCTGTATAACAAGCTCCAAAACTCAAGAGCTTAACGTAACAGATTTTCTTCTGACATTGATGGATGTGCAGGTTGAATGTTACTTGGCTGGGTTAGCCTGAACTCCTGGCTTCCGGCTGAGTTCAGGTCTGTCCCATGTGTCTCTCCTCTTCCTAGGACCTGTGGCTACTCAGAGCATAGGATAAGAACCATGCATCTTATTCTGGGGTCAAGGTTGAAAGGGCAGCAGCTACACTGGGGGCATGTTACTCTCATGGTAGATCACCAAAGCACAGAAGCTCAACTATGCAAGTTCACTTCCAGCCTGGTCACATTCCCTAACATCTCACTGATTCAAGCAAGTCACGTGTCAGAGTACAAAATCAGGAGCTAGAAGAGTACATTGTGCCCACCATAAAGCCAGGCAGGGATGTGGCTGTATGAGTGTATTACACGGGAGGAAACACTAATTAAATAAATCTACCACGTTTGGCTTAAATATTCACCATCTCTAAGAAAATGGAGCTATATCATCATTTATTGGGCCTGTACAAGGGATGGCTAACTCACAGAACCTGTTGTACTTACAGTTGATGTTTCATTTTTTTCTGTGCTTTTGGACACTGATGTTGATTTGGAATTCAGAGTTACACTCCATTTCTTGCTAAAGACTTCCTTTTTTGTTTGTTTGTTTTTTAAAGGACTAGAGGAGTCATCTGTTCTCAACTTTAAACTCACTCTTCTACATGCTTCTTTCTCATGCTGAGACTCGGACTCTGCAGATCACATTTGTGCTTTGCCCGCGGAGTCCCTGCTTGGCTTTGCCAGTAGGGGAGTGCTAGAGTGGACTGTAAGGATAGAGCAGGAAGTATGGACTTTCTTTTTGCTGTTTGCTTCTTGTGGGTTTCCTTTCAGCTCCCCCTCCTGTGAGAGTTACCCAGCAAAGCTTTTCTACCTCAGCGCTAGCTGTTCATTCCAGTAGCTGCAGCTGAATCTAGTTTGTAGTGCTTCCAAGACTCCCAGCACTAGCTGAGTAGCACCCCGACCTCAGAAGAGCCCCTGCTCCAAGCACCTACGCTTTAATAATTCCAACCTCTTTCAATTTTAAAATAAAAATATGTATACTTATGTGTATTTATTTATTTATTTTTGGCCGCGCTGTGTGGCATGTGGGATCTTAGTTTCCCCACCAGGGAACAAACCTGTGCCCCCTGCCTTGGAATTGGGGAATCTTAACCACTGGACCACCAGGGAAGTCCCTATTTATGTTTATTTTTAAACAAGAAGGAGTGATAGCTACTTCCTGCAGTTGTTACTTTATCTCACCTTTCTGATCTTTCTCTCAGTTAACAATTCTTTATATCTAATGTACAGTTGTTAATAGTAAACTCCTTCTTTTAAAATAACTGTTGAGACTGCTGTCTTCTAACTGGACGCTACCGATAAGAGGAGATACTTTTTCTTAGACTTTACTTTTACCTAATATTATTAACCTCATTTTTAGGGAAAACACACATTGCCAGAAAGAAGAAGAAACATAGGAGGAAGAACAGTCCATGGTTGGGGCCAGGTTGACAGAACTCAGCTGGGTTTTTATTGCAGTTTTCTAGAAATGCAGATTAGTTTCCATTAGAAATTCTAAAGTCTTGTTAGATGGCCAAGGAGATGGGAAAGTCATGTGGGTTAGAGAGCAAAGAGGTAACAGCCTCCCCTCCAAAATAATAAAATAGCTTTTCATTTCTTCTCTGAGACCTCAAAATTATAAGGTAAGTAGATTTTTTACAAAGTGGGTTTATTATGATGATCAAGTTCTAAACATCTCTCTGTGCATACAATAGGTATATTCTAGATGGGTTGGAACATGATCCATCTTGTACTTTAGGGATTCTTATGGAGGCTTCATCATGTAGGCATGATCCATTATTAACTCAGTCTTTAGCCCTTCTTCCCTCCCCAGAGGTTGGAAGGTGGGGTTGAAAGTTCCAAGCTTCTAGTCATGATTGGTCTTTCTGGTGACGAGCTGCCATCCAGGAGCTTATTAAGAATTGCTCTATTAGAACAAAAGGTGCTCCTAGCAGCTGGGAAATTTTAGGGATTTAGGAGTCCTGTGTAAGATGCTCCTATCACCCCCAGTACTTGGGAAATTACTAAGACTTTAGGATCTCTGTGTTAGGAACCAGGGTCAAAGACCAAACATTAGCAAGAACCCGGGGCAGAGACAAATATATTCTTATTATTTCACACCCATTCTCACTCTAGACCTTTATGGTGTTGTTCCCTCGGCCTCAAATGATATTTTCACTCTTGACCTTAAATCCCTGCCTCCAGGCTAATTCCTACTTGTCTTCCCTCACAGCTCTCCCTAGACTAGTTTAGGTGCCCCAATTCTGTCCTATTATACAGGCATATTCTTATTTTTTAAAAACACTCATCACAAAATAGTGAAGTGACTACTTTTTTTTTTTTTTTTTACAAAAGTGACTACTTTTCACATCTACCTTCACCACTAAAATATAAACTCTAAGTGAGGGACATGTGTGTTTCTCACTCAGAGTTTATATTTTAGTGGTGAAGGTAGATGTGAAAATATAAACTCTGAGTGAGGGACATGTGTGTTTTATTCTACTGTGTGTCTAGTACCTGTCACTTAGCAGGCGTAGTAGGCATTCTGCAAATGTTTAGTGGCGGAACTAACAAAGAGCTAGGTTTATGGAGGTTGTGATGGTAGTTAATCACACATAGATTTCCCACCTGCCTGTTATTCTTTGCATTCTGTGTATCTAAACCAGTGCTCCCAGGTGATTTTGATAGCATTTGCTAAAGGACCACACTTTGAGAAGAAAGGCTAGACATTTGAACAATGTACAAAAAATGGAGCACTGCAGCTGAAGCCCTGAGTAGGGTAGAAGTGAAACGAGGCTTACATGGCCCCATTCTTCCAGACCTGCCTGCTTTTCTTCCCACCCTTTAGATTCCAGGCTCTTCATCTTCCCCTAACCAAAACCTTTCTCGGAAAGCATTCACACTCCTGGGCTAAATGATAGAAATGTTTAAATGACCATGTTACTTGTTAAATATTGCTAGCATTTTTTTTGTTTTAACAAGGAACATATCCTCTGTTTATTTTGAGTCAGAAGAACAGAACTCTAATTATGTGATGCCAGGTTTAAGAAACTAGTAGGGAAACAGGAGACCATAGTTGGAGGTGACCACACACTTGACTCACTTAGGAAGTTCAGCATCAAGAATGGTGCCCAGCACAAGGTAGGTACACAGACGTGTTTGTTGAATGAATGAAGTCAGAACAGTATATCCCTCAGTGAAAAGGAAGAATATAAATTGCATGTGCACAGAAAATCTGTGCCATTGTGAACCTTCTGGAATTGTCTGGAAGACTCATTTGAGAAACTTTAAAAAAGCACATCCTACTGACAGAGTGCTTGCTCGCTCTCCGTGAAAAAAACTGAAAATAAAATGTTGTTAAAATAGATGTCACTCTGGCTGAAAATGTGCACATTGGGGCGAACCATCAACTATTGATCGAATGCTTAGAATTGAAAGTAGGGAGGATTATGAATTTCTGTGCCCAATTCCTTGCATTCTCCCACCATTATGAAAGATTCTGTCATTTCAAAATGTAGAGATTTATAGTCTCTGATTTGGGGGAACTTCTCTTGAATCTGTTGGTGCTTTCAAAAATGATTGGTCCATAACACTAGGTGGAGGAAACTTGTATTGTGGAAGGTAAGAGCTGTCACAGGCTTTGTAGAGAATAGAGAGGACAACATGCCATGTTCTTGAGCATTCATTACTTCAGTGAGGACACTGCCATTCCTTATGCTTACCCTGATGAGCCACCGAGCAATGCTGATGGCTGGAGAGGCCCATACCCTGACCCCAGCACTCCATCAAGGTTAGGGATGCCTTACTTTGCTGCCTTTTTGGTGGTTTCATGCTTGCTCCACTCTTTTCCTGTCTTTTGTACATGCCTCTGTGTGACACTTAGTGATATGGCTGTTGCTGAGTTTGGGCATGCTTCCAAAGAGGCTCGGTTTTGCTCTTACTTTTCCATCCAATAAATTCATCTGTTAAGTATTGGGGGAGGAATTCTGGAAACTCCATCACTAGTTGGCAACTATCACATTTCTTAAGAAAAGAAAAATCTTCAGTCTAGTTGGAACCATATTTCTTGTGCTGGAAATGGATTTGAGACAAAAATATTGCACATTTGGGCCTGGACCTTGCTTTTTCAACATACATCTTTCATGTGGTAGGAACTGATGATGCACATTTTTCCCCCTTGGGATCTTCCTTTTCTTAAGGCGCTGAATTGCCTGCTGAGATGTATAAAGCAACCATTGCCTGGAATGGATTTGCTAATTATCAAGGGCAACATTTATGTGCATACATTGAAAAGAAAGAGCAAATTAAAATTCTATTTTATTTAGGTATTTTATGGTTACAAAAAAGAAAAATAAATTATGGTAAAGTGACTTCCTTTGTCTAACTGACAATTTAGAAATGAAAGACATTCATATATCTTGTGGAAGGAGGAAAGTCAAAGCCATCGTGGGTTGTTTTTTGTTTTTTGTTTTTTTTGACTGCATCAGGTCTTAGTTGCCCCGCGGCATGTGGGATCTTACTTCCCTGACCAGGGATGGAACCCGCGTCCCCTGCATTGGAAGGCGGATTCTTTACCACTGGACCACCAGGGAAGTCCCAAAGCTATCATTTTGATGTCTTTCTTGCAGATATTCCACACCAATAGTTCTTAAGCTCTGCCACCCATGAGCCCCCGAGAAAGCACCACAGTTAGCCTTTGTACTGTCCGTGCCTCTATCCATTGCCTTGACATTCCTCTATCCAACCACAGCCCTGTTCATCTTGTAGGTTACCACCACCAAAGAGTTCTTTCAACCTGGCTAACTCTAGTTACTGTTTACCCTTGGAACATTTCTATTCTCTAACTTGGTGGTTCTCAAAGTGTGGTCTCTGCCTCAGGAGCAGAAGCATCACCTGGGAACTTGTTAGGAATGCACATTGTTGGGTGCAACTCCAAACTTAGTGAATAATAAATTCTGGGGTGGTGCCCAGCAATCTGTGTTTTAACAGGCACTCCAGGTGATGCTGGTGCATGCCCTAACTGGAAAAATCTTGCCTCTTAATTTGAAAATGAGGACTGAAAGACTGTTCTTTGGTCCTAGTCCAAAGTAATAAACAAGTAACCACAGAACAAGTATTAAACCCATACTAATCAATTAGTGATAGTCCCATGCTTTTGAAGTTCAGCCAGCCAGCCACAGCATCACTCCAGGAACTGCTTCTGAAAGTCAGCTAATCCCTAAACTCCACAGCTGAAAGTCAGCCAATCTCTAAACACTGCTGCTTCAGAAAGTCTGCCAATCCTCGAACTCCGTGGTTCCTAAAACCCTTTATGATATCAAGTCTTGCTTTGTACAGAGAGATTGAGACATAAGAAGAGCTCTCTATTGCTTAATAAGCAATAAATTTAGCTTCTTTGTTTCACATATATGTGATTGAGAATTTCATCCTTCAACAAAAGGATCATTGTAGATTTTAAGAATGTCAAAATTGGTATTCAGAGAGGATTTACCAACATTGTTTAAATTTTAGTGGTGAGGAGTTTTGAGCAACACGACATAACGTGTCCAAGACAAGAAAAAAATTGCCCAGCTAGCTCAGTTGGTAGAGCAAAATTATCTATATATCTATCATCTATCTATCTATCTACAAGAAATACATTAAGGAATGAGATATACCCAGCCATTACTATATGTACATATATCGCTATTATAGAGTAAACAATGAATATTCACTTTGTAAAAAGTTGTAACATAATATATCAGGAGAATAGGGAGAGAAGAAATGAAGGCTTGAAGGGTAGTATTGGGGCTAAATCATAATTTTCTACAACAGGAAGCCAAGAAAAAAAGAGATACATGTCAATGGTGGAAGTAGATAAGAATAAATGATGTCACAATTGACATCAATTAAATTTTAATGTGATTCAAGAAATATTTGTTGAGTGTATACCTTGTATTGGTAGATGCTGCAGCTATAAAGATCAAACTCTATCAAAAGAGACAGGCTGTAAGTAATTTCAATACAATGTAAAGAAGAAATTAATTAATTCTTACAGTGGTGATGGTGGTGAGAAAAAGTTGCAAAGAGGGGGTCATGTGGGTTAAGCCTTTAAAAGATGAGTAGGTACTTCCTAAGCAGACTAAAAAGAGAAAAGCATTCCAGGCTGAGAGAATAACATGGGCAAAAGCAGAGGTGTGGAAGTGAGAAAGGAATTTGGGAAATATTGAGAAATTTGGGGAAATGGCCAGAAATGAGGCTGGAAAAAGAGTCTGGGGCCAGGATAGAAAGGACCTTGACCCCCATGATCAGGAGTTAAGATTTATCTTGAAGGTGTCAATTTCATTTTAACCTAAGGGAATAGTGTTAGTTTTAATGTCTGTCCTCAATAGGGGTGTGCTATAGACTGAATTGTATTCCCCCCCAAATTATATGTTGAAGCCCTAACCACCAATGTGATTGTATTTGTAGTAAGGAAGTAATTAAAGTTAAATGAGGTCATAAGGGTGGGATCTCAATCTGAGAGCATTGGTGTTCTTATAAGAAGAGAACAGAGAGCTTCTTCCCTCTCTCTGTCTCTCTGTTTCTGTCTCTCTCTGTTTCTCTCTCTGCCTCTCTCTCGCTCCATCACGTTAAGGACACTGTGAGAAGGTAGCCATCTGCAAACCAGGAAGAAGGCTGCCAGAACCCAACCATGCTGGCACTCTGTTCTCAGACTTATATATTCCAGAACTATGAGAAAATAAATTCCTGTTATTTAAACCATCCAGTTTATGGTATTTTGTTATGTCAGCCTGAATAGACTAAGACAGGGCACTACTGACATTGGTTGGAATAATCCTTCGCTACACAGGACTATTCTGTTCATTGCAAGATATTAGTATCTCTGGTCCCCAACTATGAGATACTAGTAGTGTTACTCTGTCACTATGACAACCAGACAATGTGCCTACACATCTCTAAGTGCCCCGTAGTGGAGAACAGCAATGTTCCCCGTAGAAAACCACAAAAGGAAGCTATTAAGAAGACTACTATAATTAAAATAAGGTTCATCATATTTCTTGATCTCTTAGCAACTGTGGCAGAGGGCTTTTACTTATCAAGAGTAAGACAATGTGGTATAATAAAGAAAGAACAACCTTGATATTCTTCCCAGGAATCTACAGGGTTGGGAGGGGGTCTTCGGTTTTGAGAAAGCAAAGGTGATCCCTTGTCTTGCTACCAAATGACTAATGCATTATATACCATAGTGAAAAAACAAGCAAAACAGCAACAACAAGCACTTTGCCTCAAAACAAAATAAGCGAACACTGTTTAGCACTAGTCTTCAAAATAAATGAAGTCTCGAGTCTTTTCTATTAAGCTGCTCACTCTTTAGGAAATAGTTATTCTATTTTTTTTAACATCTTTATTGGAGTATAATTCCTTTACAATGGTGTGTTAGTTTCTGCTTTATAACAAAGTGAATCACTTATACATATACATATATCCCCATATCTTTTCCCTCTTGCATCTCCCTCCCTCCCTCCCTCCCACCCTCCCTATCCCACCCCTCTAGGTGGTCACAAAGCACCGAGCTGATCTCCCTGTGCTATGTGGCTGCTTCCCACTAGCTATCTATTTTACGTTTGGTAGTGTATATATGTCCATGCCACTGTCTCACTTTGTCCCAGCTTACCCTTCCCCCTCCCCGTATCCTCAAGTCCATTCTCTAGTAAGTCTGCGTTTTTATTCCCGTCTTGCCCCTAGGTTCTTTGTGACCATAAGGAAAAAGTTATTCTTGATTTTGGCAATACTGAACTTGTAGGATATGTGATACCTTGAAGATACAATCATTGTGTAAGGAAATTGCTGTTTTTCTCACTCTGAAAAGACTAAAGGTAACCTTAGTAATATTCTTTTTCAGATTCTTTTCCATTACAGGTTATTAAAAGATAACAAATATAGTTCCCTGTGCTATACAGTTGGTCCTTGTTGTTTATTTTATGTATAGTAGTGTGTATATGTTAATCCCAAACTCCTAATTTATATCTCCCACCCATCCCCTTTGGTAGTCATAAGTTTGTTTTCTATGTCTGTGAGTCTATTTCTGTTTTGTAAATAAGTTCATTTGTGTCACTTTTTTTTAGATTCCACATATAAGTGACATCATATATTTGTCTTTCTCTGTCTGACTTACTTCACTTAATATGATAATCTCTAGGTCCATCCATGTTGCTGCAAATGGTATTATTTCATTCTTTTTTATGGTTGAGTGATAGTCCATTGGTGAGGTTTGTTTGTTTTAATACCTGCTGTGTCTTTTATTTGGAGAACACAGTTTTTTTTTTTTTTGGAAATCTTTTTAAAACTCTGCAAGTAAATATACTTTAGAACATTTCAGCCACAATTGATATTCCATCATGCTTCTTTAGTTAATTAGAGGAGATTATTTTCTGTTTTTCATTACCATAGATTTTTCTCTTTGTAGACTTGATATAAATGAAATCAAACACCATGATTCTTTTGAGTCTGGCTTTTTCTCATTCAACATGCTTTTGAGACCCATCCATACCGGTGTGTGTATCAGTAGTTTCACTTCTTTTTATTGCTGAGTAGTATTCCAATGTGTAGATATAAACATTTGTTTTTCTGTCCTGTTGATGGATATGTGGTTTGTCCCAATTTTTAACTGTTAGGAATTAGGCTACTAGGAACATTTTTGTTCATGTCTTTTTGTGAATATAAGCTTTCATTCTCACCTTGAAGTGGAATTGTTGAGTCATAGAGTAGGTGTACATTTAAGTTTACAGAACACTGAAAAACTTTTCAAATTTTTTATAGAATTTTATAGTCCATCAACAATATAAGAGAGTTCCAGGTGCTTCACATTCTTGCCTTATGTTGTCAGTCTTTTAAAATGTTAGCGCTTCTAAGTGATTGTGAAACGGTATCTCTTTTTGACTTTAATTTGCATTTCCATGATGACCAATGTTGTTCAACACCTTTACTTGTGCCTTTCATACATCTCTTTTTGTCTACTCATTTTTATTGGGCTATTTGTCTTTATATCATTGATTTGTAAAGAGTTATTTATTTTTCTGGATACAAGTTATTTTTTCAGATATTTTAAGTATTTTTTCCCCAGATGGTGACTTGCCTTTCATTTTCTTGATGGTATCTTTGGATAAACAGACATTTTTAACTTTGATGGAATCCAATTTATCAATGTTTGCCTCTTATGTAAAATGCCTTTTGTGTCCTAAGAAATCTTTGACTAGCCCAAAATTATGAAGATATTCTCTCATGAGTTCTTCTAGAAGTTTCACAGTTTTTACTTTTACACTTAGACCTATAATCCATCTCAAATTATTTCTTTTGGTATGGAGTAAAGTAAGGGTTGAGTTTGCTGTACATTGAGTTCTCCATGAAACATTTTCACATGCAGGAGGTTTATTAGTGCCTTATCCCAGGAAAAATACCTGTAAAAGGTGAAGGAAGCAGGATTGGGCAAAGGGAGAAATTGAACTGTGATGCAAAAGGGGCCTCGGCTAATCCTATGAGGAGCTTGGGATTTAGGATGGTTCTTTAGCACTGTCCCTGATGATGGAAGAGGGCTGGCCATAGTACCTCTACATTAACCAGTTATTGGATGCCAGCTCTCACCAGGAAGAAGCTGTAACATTGGTTAGCTACAATTCCTGAAGAATAAGAGACTCAGCTGTGAGTCATCGACAGCCAACACTCCAGTGGCAGAGAAAATGTGTCTGAAGGAGGACTCTGCATGGTACACCATAGCAGCCATTACAAGGCTCTTTTTGTTTCATTTTCTATACAGATACTCAATTTTCCTCTCACTATTTGTTAAAAAGACTTTTCTTTCTCCCATTGAATTTTCTTAATGCCTTGGTCAAAAATTAATCATGTGGTTCAATGCCTCTACTCTATATTGTTTCACTGATTTATTTGTCTATCTTTGTCATGATATAGGCAGGTTACACTGTCTTGGTAACTATAGTTTGACAATAATTTCTGACATTGGGTAGTGCAAGTCTTCCAAACTGTCAAATTTGTTCATTTTCAAAATTGTTTTGGCTCTTCTTGACCATTAGTGTTTTCAGAAAAAATTATATAGGATCAGCTTGAATTTCTTCAAAAAGCTTTGCTAAATTTGTTTGAGATTGTATTGCATCTGTAGATAAATTTGGGGAGAATGGATATCTTAACAATATTGAATCCTTCAATAATAAACACCATATATTTCTCCCTCTGTGTTTTCTTTCATTTTTCTCAGGAATCTTTTGTAATTTATAATATGTAGGTCTTACATATCTTTCATTGGTTTAATTTTCAGATATTTTATTTTTAGATGCTATTATAAATTGCACTTTAAAATTAATTTAATTTTCCAATTGTTTATTGCTAGTATATAGAAATAAAATGGATTTGCAAATTGGTCATGTACTATAATACCTTAAGTTTAATTGCTAGTTCCAGCAGTTTTTCATAAATTTCAAAATGTTTTAAGTGCACAAATATGCCTATAATTATGTAATCTGTAAATAGTGACAGTTTTACTTTTTCCTTTCCAATCTTTACGCTTTTTATTTCTTTTTCTTTTCTTATTGCACTAGACTAGACTTCAGCACAATGTTTAATAGAAGTGGTAAGAGTATACATCCTTGCCTTGCTCTGGATCATAGAGAAAGTTTGTTTTTTGTTTTATGCTATGTGATATTACCTATAAGTTTCCGTATATAACTTTTATCACATTGAAAAAGTTCCCTTCTATTCCTCTTTGGTTGAGAATTTCTATTATGAGTAGACAATGAATTTTATCAAATGCTTTTCTGCATTTTTTAAAATAATTATTTTTACCCTTTAGTCTATTAGTGTCAAGCATTGATGTTTCAAATAATTAACTTTACATTTCTGGAATAAAACCTGCTTTGGCATGCTTTTTATGCATTGCTGGATTGAATTTGCTAATTTTTTTAGTTTATTCTTATCTATGCTTTTGTGGGATATTGGTCTGTAACTTTAAGAAATATTTTTGTCAAGTATTGTTGTTGGGGTTATGCTAGCATCTTATAAGTGGTAAACATCCACTCCTAGTTTCTGAGTTTCCTTCTTAAAATTTTTGATAGAATAAACTGATAGAACCTGGAATTTCTTTGTGGGAATATTTTGATTGCAAATTCAATTTATTTACCACATAAAGAGTGATTTGATCTTCTGTGGTTTTTGTGACGGTTTTTAGATGTTGTATTTTTTAAGGAATTTGCCCATTTCATCTAATTTGTGTTGGAAGATAATTATCTATGGATCTGTCAAATTTCTACATGTTTTGTGAGCAGAAGCATAGACAGCTTTTGTTCCAGGCTATCTTTTCAAGATATTTATATAGCAAATAGCCTTGAACAGTAAGAGGTTTTTTCTCTGTCTGGAATAGAGGGCAGGTTTGTTTGCCACAGAGTATAATAAAGATAATGTCTTCTTCTGGGCAAAAGTCAGGCAGGTTTGCTCCTTATCAATGATTGGTGTTTCCTAACCTTGGGATTCCTCCGTTGTGACACAAACCAACCATGTGTGCAGCATCTACCAGAATTGCTCGTGTCACCCAGTGGAACTTGGGGATCAAGGGAGAACCTACTCAAACCTGAAGCTCACATGTCTTGCTGTGTTATGAAGAATAACATCCTTTGTCTCTGACCTAAGAGTTTTGTGTCTTCTGCCAGCTACATGAAACTGGCAGGCCAACTCATTAGCTTGCAAATATAGTAAAATCTTCACAGTTATTGACAATTCAAGATATTGCACCTTTCATTCATGTTACCATTGTTCTCTCTCTCTCTCCTTCTGTGTGTTTGTGTGTGTGTGTGTGTGTCTTTTGATCAATCTCCCTGGAGTTTATCAATTTTATTAATTTTTTAAATGACAATTTTGACTTCATTGATTTTCTCTATTTTTTGGTCTTTTTTATTTAATTAATTTCTACTCATATATATTATGTCCTTTCTTGTACTTATTTTGACTTTAATGTTTTCTTCTTGTTCTAGTTCCTTAAGAGGAAACTTAGATGATCAATTTTTTTACATCATTTTAATTTTCTAATAAAAGTTTTTAAAGTAATAAATTGCATTCTAGATTGATTTATGTAACTCACACATTTTAATATGTGGTATTTTCATTACCATTCAGTTAGAAATATTTTCTAATTTCCTTTGTGATTTCTTCTTTGACCCATGGGTTATTTAGATGTGTATATCTAACTTTCCAAATATTTGAAAATTTCCTACATGTCTTATTATGATCAATTTCTTTTTTTTTTTTTTTTCCTGCAGTACGCGCGGCCTCTCACTGTTGTGGCCTCTCCCATTGTGGAGCACAGGCTCCAGACGCGCAGGCTCAGCGGTCATGGCCCACGGGCCCAGCTGCTCCGCGGCACGCGGGACCCTCCCGGACCGGGGCACGAACCCGCGTCCCCTGCATCGGCAGGCGGACTCCCAACCACTGCGCCACCAGGGAAGCCCCAATTTCTAATTTAATATTATTATGGTCAGAGGACATACTCTGTACATCTACTTTGGTGAATGCTCCATGTGCATTTGAAAAGAATGTATCTTTGGGGTATTACAGTTATTATGTATCTTGTTCTAAAATATCAATTAGTTATGGGACTGACAGCAGTTTTCACATTTTCTATATTACCACAGATTTTTCTTTATCAGTTACTGAGATAAAGGTGTTAAATTTTCCTATTTCCGCCTTCCTTTTTAAATATAGGTAGATTTTTCTATTTTCCTCTTTAATTCTCTTGGTTTTTGGTCCATGTGTTTTGAAACTATTTTATTAGGTGCATGCACATTTACAGGATTATTAAGTCTTCTTGATGACTCAACACTTTTATCATTAAGTAATGTCTCTCTTGAATTCTGATATCATCCTTAATCTTGAAATCTATTTTGTCTGATATGATTATTAGCCACACAACCCTTCTTATGCTTAATGTTTGCATTTTTATCTGATAGCAGACTTTTACTTTTCACCTACCTTTGTCTTTATATTTAAAGTAGATTTCTTGCAAACAGCATAGAGTTGTATCTTGTACTTTTAATCCAGTTTGACAATTTTGTCTTTTAATGGGATTGTTTAATTTAAAATTAATGTAATTATTGATATGGTTGGATTTGAATCTACCATATTGCTATTTGTTTCTGATTGTCCCATCTACTCTTTGTTTCTCTGTTCATTCTTTGATGACTCCCATTGGCTGAATTGAATATGATTTTTTTACTTAAATTTATCCCCTCTATTGACTTTTTAGCTGTGCCTTTTTGACTGTTTGCTCTAGATATTACAGTATGCATCTTTAACTTAACATAGTCTATCTTCAAACAATATTTAAATTATATCATACACAGGGTAAAGAACCCTATGATGGTATAAAGAAGCTTATCCCCCCCCCCCAATCCTTTGTGTTCTTATGGCTATAAATTTTACTTTTACAAATGCTCTAAGTCCCAAAATACATTGTTATTATTTTTGTTTTAGACAGTCAATAGTAATGTATGGATATATATGTGTGTGTGTGTGTTTGTGTGTGTGTGTGTGTATATATATATATATATATATATATATAAATTGATAGAACAATCTCAACATGTTTACCATTTCAGCTGCTCCTCATTCTTCCCTATGGTTCCTCAGAGGTGATTTCTTTCAATTCTCCTGCCCTATTCCCAGCCTTCTAAATACTAACCCCAGGAACTTAATGAAGGACTGAGGGAAAGAGTTGGTAAATTAGTGCAGACTTGTTCTGTGGGACCCTTGGGTTTCAAATCCACTATGTCAGTCTACACATGGCCATTAACAGCTTGTTTAGATTTTACCTGGTTTTTCCTTACCCCTGCCTATATCAGATTTTCCCTCTTTCACCACTCTGCCAGGGATAAACACAGCCATGGCTCTCTTTTCTCCTAGGAAGGGCTGTCACTTTCTGGAACTTAATTCATTTAGATTTCTGTGTGTCCTTAGCTCTGACAGATTAAGAAGAAAACACCCACAAATATGATTTAGTAACTTCTCTGGAGTGTTCTTGTTGCTAGGATGAAAGCAACAGTTTCTCCTGACTTCTTACAGATTTCTTATAAGAAATGGAAGTCATCCACTGTCTTTTAAAATTTATTTGTGGAACTCAGTCCCTCCATGAAAGTTAGTATGAGCCCTGTGACTTTTCTGATCACTTTTGGTTAATAAAAAGGTCTTATAGTGAGCAATTCAAATGTTCATTCCAATAGAATAAGAAATACTTAAAATTTTATTTAAGTTTCTCCCATTTCTCAGTTCTGGATCACTGCAGGCTGGAGAGGTGGGTGATGGGGCAGAAGGGCATCACTGGCATTCTCTGACCTTCCTCCTTTCTTACTAATCTGCTTTCAGACCCCTTCAAAGTGGGAAGAGTGGGGAGAGAGAAGAGCGAGGTAGCAGAAATGCCTCACTGGACCAATATTACTTCTGACTGTGGTAGACTTTTTAAACTCACTCTTCTCTGATATCTTTTGTGGATTCTTGGAGACCTGTGTCCATCTCTCTCATGACCAGGGAATCTCTCACCTGACCAACCCTTCCATGAAGGTAATCCATCTTTATTCCAACTGGTCTTTTATGCTCTCCTCAGCCCTTATGAACTTTGGCTTCAGTTCTGCTGGGATTTCTTCTTCCACGCATTCTTCTTGAGCAAAACCTAAGACGTTTCACATTGTCCTTGCTTGGGATCCTCATCCAGTCTGGAGGAACCACACATCCTTTTCCCAACTCAAGGAGTACAGGCTCCCCTGCAGCCACCTGTTTGCTCACCGTCTAAGCAGCTAGATGCACATTTCTTATTCTTTAGGTTTTCTAGGTGGACTACATGGCCACATATGAAACTCTCTGGGCAATCATCTTTTTTTTTTTTTTTTTCCGGTACGCGGGCCTCTCACTGTTGTGGCCTCTCCCGTTGCGGAGCACAGGCTCCGGACGCGCAGGCTCAGCGGCCATTGCTCACGGGCCCAGCCGCTCCGCGGCGTGTGGGATCTTCCCAGACGGGGGCACGAACCCGTGTGCCCTGCATCGGCAGGCGGACTCTCAACCACTGCGCCACCAGGGAAGCCCTGGGCAATCATCTTGAATCATCTCTTCCTTTGACATGAAATGAAGAGTAAGGGTTCCCAGGAGACCCCCATAGGATTCATAACCCACGACTACAGTCTCCAAAATGATTCCTAATCTCAAAATCCCAAACCCTTTATATCCTCTCTATTGGTGAGAAGCTTAAGGTCACAAAACTGGCTTTTCATCTGCTTTAGAAATTATATGCTCTTTTATTATATGCTCAGTTATATGCACTTTAGAATGTAACATCTTGATGCCTCAGTGGAAACTTGCATTAAAGAAAATCTGGTTCCACTTACAATCATAAAAAATTGAAAATTACCCCAAATCCAGCAATGTGGGATTAGTTAAATAATTTGGGGTACAGTGATGCAATGGAATATTCTACAGCCCCCTCACAAAAAAAGAATGAACATGCTCTTTATTTGTTTATTTGAAATGATCCCTAAAATACAGTATTAATGGAAAAAAGCAACAGTGTGTAGATACTGCATGCAATTACTATTTTTATTTATTTATTATCTTTTTATTTTTTTGACACCTTTATTGGAGTATAATTGCTCTACAATGGTACGTTAATTTCTGCTTTATAACAAAGTGAATCAGCCATACATCAGGATACATATATCCCCATATCTCTCCCTCTTGCATCTCCCTCCCACACTCCATATCCCATCCCTCTAGGGGGTCACAAAGAACCCAGCTGATCTCTGTGTGCTATGTGGCTGCTTCCCACTAGCTATCGATTTTATATTTGGTAGTGTATATATGTCTATGCCAATCTCTCACTTCCTCCCAGTTTACCCTTCCCCCACCTTGTGTCCTCAAGTCCATTCTTTACGTCTGCATCTTTATTCCTCTCCTGCCCCTAGGTTCTTTAGACCAATTTTTGTTGTTGCTGTTTCCATATATATGTGTTAGCATACGGTATTTGTTTTTCTCTTTCTGACTTACTTCACTCTGTATGACAGACACTAGGTCCATCCTCCTCACTACAAATAACTCAATTTCATTGCTTTTTATGGCTGAGTAATATTCCATTGTATATATGTGCCACATCTTCTTTATCCATTCATCTGTCGATGGACACTTAGGTTGCTTCCATGTCCTGGCTATTGTAAATAGTGCTACAATGAACATTGTGGTACATGACACTTTTTGAACTATGGTTTTAGCAGGGTATATGCCCAGCAGTGAGATTGCTGGGTCGTATAGTAGTTCTATTTTTAGTTTTCTAAGGACCCTCCATACTGTTCTCCACAGTGGCTGTATCAATTTACATTCCCACAAACAGTGCAAGAGGGTTCACTTTTCACCACACCCTCTCCAGCATTTATTGTTTGCAGATTTTTTGATGATGGCCATTCTGGTGGGTGTGAGGTGATATCTCACTGCAGTTTTGATTTGCATTTCTCTAAAGATTAGTGATGTTCAGCATCCTTTCATATGTTTGTTGGCTATCTGTATATCTTTGGACAAATGTCTGTTTAGGTCTTCTGCCCATTTTTGGATTGGATTCTTTTTTTGTTGTTCATATTGAGCTGCATGAGCTGCTTGTAAATTTTGGAGATTAATCCTTTGTCAGTTGCTAGGTTTGCAAATATTTTCTCCCATTCTGAGGGTTGTCTTTCATCTTGTTTAAGGTTTCCCTTGCTGTGCAAAAGTTTTTAAGTTTCATTAGGTCTCATTTGTTTATTTTTGTTTTTATTTCCATTTCTCTAGGAGGTCAGTCAAAAAGGATCTTGCTGTGATTTATGTCATAGAGCATTCTGCCTATGTTTTCCTCTAAGAGTTTTATAGTGTCTGACCTTACATTTAGATCCTTAATCCATTTTGAGTTTATTTTTGTGTATGGTGTTAGGAAGTGTTCTAATTTCATTCTTTTACATGTAGCTGTCCAGTTTGCCCAGCACCACTTATTAAAAAGGCTGTCTTTTCTCCATTATATATTCTCACCTCCTTCATCAAAAATAAGGTGACCATATGTGCGTGGGTTTATCTCTGGGCTTTTTATCCTGTTCCATTGATCTAATTTCTGTTTACGTGCCAGTACCATACTGTCTTGATTACTGTAGCTTTGTAATATAGTCTGAAGTCAGGGAGCCTGATTCCTCCATCTCCGTTTTTCTTTCTCAAGATTTCTGTGGCTATTTGGGCTCTTTTGTGGTTCCCTACAAATTGTGAAATTTTTTGTTCTGGGTCTGTGAAAAATGCTATTGGTAGTTTGATAGGGATTGCATTGAATCTGTAGATTGCTTTGGGTAGTAGAGTCATTTTCACAATGTTGATTCTTGCAATCCAAGAACATGGTATAGTTTTCTTCATACAGGTCTTTTGTCTCCTTAAGTAGGTTTATTCCTAGGTATTTTATTCTTTTTGTTGCAATGGTAAATGGGAGTGTTTCCTTAATTTCCCTTTCAGATTTTTCATCATTAGTGTATAGGAATGCAAGAGATTTCTGTGAATTAACTTTGTATCCTGCTACTTTACCAAATTTATTGATTAGCTCTAGTAGTTTTCTGGTAGCATCTTTAGGATTCTCTATGTATGGTATCATGTCATCTGCAAACAGTGACAGCTTTACTTCTTCTTTTCTGATTTGGATTCCTTTTATTTCTTTTTCTTCTCTGATGACTGTGGCTAAAACTTCCAAATCTATGTTGAATAATAGTGGTGGGAGTGAACAACCTTGTCTTGTTTCTGATCTTAGTGGAAATGCTTTCAGTTTTTTACCATTGAGAATGATGTTGGCTCTGGGTTTGTCATATATGGCCTTTATTATGTTGAGGAAAGTTCCCTCTATGCCTACTTTCTTTTTTTTTTTTTTTTTTTTGCGGTACGCGGACCTGTCACTGTTGTGGCCTCTCCCGTTGTGGAGCATAGGCTCGGGATGCACAGGCTCAGCGGCCATGGCTCACGGGCCCAGCTGCTCCACGGCATGTGGGGTCTTCCCGGCCCGGGGCATGAACCTGTGTCCCCTGCATCGGCAGGTGGACTCTCAACCACTGCGCCACCAGGGAAGCCCTATGCCTACTTTCTCGAGGGTTTTTATAATAAATGGGTGTTGAATTTTGTCAAAAGCTTTTTCTGCATCTATTGAGATGGTCATGTGGTTTTTCTCCTTCAATTTGTTAATATGGTTTATCACATTGATTGATTTATGTATATTGAAGAATCCTTGCATTCCTGGGATAAACCCCACTTGACTATGGTGTATGATCCTTTTAATGTGCTGTTGGATTCTGTTTGCTAGTATTTGGTTAAGGATTTTTCATCTGTGTTCATCAGTGATATTGGCCTGTAGTTTTCTTTCTTTGTTACATCTTTGTCTGGTTTTGGTATCAGGGTGATGGTGTCCTTGTAGAATGCATTTGGGAGTGTTCCTCCCTCTGCTATATTTTGGAAGAGTTTGAGAAGGATAAGTATTAGCTCTTCTCTAAATGTTTGATAGAATTTGACTGTGAAGCCATCTGGTCCTGGGCTTTTGTTTGTTGGAAGAGTTTTAATCAGAGTCTCAATTTCAGTGCTTCTAATTGTTCTGTTTATATTTTCTATTTCTTCCTGGTTCAGTCTTGGAAAGTTGTGCATTTCTAAGAATTTGTCCATTTCTTCCAGCTTGTCCATTTTACTGGCATATAGTTGCTTGTAGTAATCTCTCATGATCCTTTGTATTTCTGCACTGTCAGTTATTACTTCTTTTTCATTTCTAATTCTATTGATTTGAGTCTTCTCCCTTTTTTTCTTGATGAGTCTGCCTAATGGCTTATCAATTTTGTTTATCTTCTCAAAGAACCAGCTTTTAATTTTATTGATCTTTGCTATCGTTTCCTTCATTTCTTTTTCATTTATTTCTGATCTGATCTTTATGATTTCTTTCCTTCTGCTAACTTTGGGGGTCTTTTGTTCTTCTTTTTCTAATTGCTTTAGGTGTAAGGTTAGTTTGTTTATTTGAGATGTTTCTTGTTTCTTGAGGTAGGATTGTATTGCTATAAACTTCCCTCTTAGAACTACTTTTGCTGCATCCCATACGTTTTGGGTTGTCGTGTTTTCATTGTCATTTGTTTCTAGGTATTTTTTGATTTCCTCTTTGATTTCTTCAGTGATCACTTCGTTATTTAGTAGTGTATGGTTTAGCCTCCATGTGTTTGTATTTTTTACAGAATTTTTCCTGTAATTGATATCTTGTCTTAGAGTGTTGTAGTCAGAAAAGATGCTTGATACGATTACAATTTTCTTAAATTTACCAAGGCTTGATTTATGACCCAAGATATGATCGATTCTGGAGAATGTTCCATGAGCACTTGAGAAGAAAGTGTATTCTGTTGTTTTTGGATGGAATGTCCTATAAATATCAATTAAGTCCATGTTGTTTAATGTATTATTTAAAGCTTGCATTTCCTTATTTATTTTCATTTTGGATGATCTGTCCATCGGTGAAAGTGGGGTGTTAAAATCCCTACTCTGATTGTGTTACTGTCGATTTCCCCTTTTATGGCTGTTTGTGTTTGCCTTATGTATTGTGCTCCTCTGTTGGGTGCATAAATATTTACAATTGTTATATCTTCTTCTTGGATTGATCCCTTGGTCATTATGTAGTGTCCTTCTTATTCTCTTGTAGTAGTTTTAAAGTGTATTTTGTGTGGTATGAAAATTGCTACTCCAGCTTTCTTTTGATTTCCATTTACATGGAATATCATTTTCCATCCTCTCACTTTCAGTCTGTATGTGTCCCTAGGTCTGAAGTGGGTCTCTTGTTGACAGCATATATATGGGTCTTGATTTGTATCTATTCAGCCAGTCTGTGTTTTTGGTTGGAGCATTTAACCCATTTACATTTAAGGTAGTTATTAATACGTATGTTCCTATTACCATTTTCTTAATTGTTTTGGTTTTGTTATTGTAGGTCTTTTCCTTCTCTTGTGTTTCCTGCCTAGAGAAGTTCCTTTAGCATTTGTTGTAAAGCTGGTTTGGTGGTGCTGAATTCTCTTAATATTTGCTTCTCTGTAAAGGTTTTAATTTCTCCGTTGAATCTGAATGAGATCTTTGCTGGGTAGAGTAATCTTGGTTGTAGGTTTTTCCCTTTCATCACTCTAAATATGTCCTGCCACTGCCATCTGGCTTGCAGAGTTTCTGCTGAAAGATCAGCTGTTAACCTTATGGGGATTCCCTTGTACGTTAATTGTTGCTTTTCCCTTGCTGCTTTTAATATTTTTTCTTTGTATTTAATTTTTGATAGTTTGATTAATATGTGTCTTGGCATGTTTCCCCTTGGATTTATCCTGTATGGGACTCTCTGTGCTTCCTGGACTTGATTAACTATTTCCTTTCCCATAATAGGGAAGTTTTCAACTATAATCTCTTCAAATATTTTCTCAGTCCCTTTCTTTTTCTCTTCTTCTTCTGAGACCCCTATACTTTGAATGTTGGTGCATTGAATGTTGTCCCAGAGGTCTCTGAGACTGTCCTCAATTCTTTTCATTCTTTTTTCTTCTCTGTGGTAGTTATTTCCACTATTTTATCTTCCAGGTCACTTATCCGTTCTTCTGCCTGAGTTATTCTGCTACTGATTCCTTCTAGAGAAGTTTTAATCTCATTTATTGTGTTGTTCATCATTGTTTGTTTGCTCTTTAGTTCTTCTAGGTCCTTGTTAAACGTTTCTTGTACTTTCTCCATTCTATTTCCAAGCATTTGGATCATCTTTACTATCATTACTCTGAATTCTTTTTCAGGTAGACTGCCTATTTCCTCTTCATTTGTTTGGTCTGATGGGTTTTTACCTTGCTCCTTCATCTGCTGTGTGTTTCTCTGTCTTCTCATTTTGCTTAACTTACTGTGTTAGGGGTCTCCTTTTCACAGGTTAGAGGTTCATAGTTCCCATTGTTTTTGATGTCTACCCCCAGTGGCTAAGATTGGTTCAGTGGGTTGTGTAGGCTTCCTGGTGGAGGGGACTGGTGCCTGTGTTCTGGTGAATAAGGCTGTATCTTATCTTTCTGGTGGGCAGGACTGTGTCCAGTGGTGTGTTTTGGGGTGTCTTTGACCTTATTATGATTTTAAGCAGCCTGTGTGCTGATGGGTGGGTCTGTGTTCCTGTCTTGCTAGTTGTTTGGCATAGGGGTGTAGCACTGTAGCTTGCTGTTCATTGAGTGGAGCTGGGTCTTAGCGTTGAGATGGACATCTCTGGAAGAGCTTTTGCTGTTTGATATTATGTAGAGTTGGGAGGTCTCTGGTGAACTAATGTCCTGATCTTGTCTCTCCCATCTCAGAGGCACAGCCTGACACCTGGCCAGAGTACCAAAACCCTGTCAGGCACATGGCTCAGAAGAAAAGGGAGAAAAAAAGAAAGAATGAAAAAATAAAATAAAACGGTAATAAAAATAAAAAAATTATTAAAAATTAAAAAGTGGGCTTCCCTGGTGGTGCAGTGGTTGAGAGTCCACCTGCCCATGCAGGGGACACAGGTTCGTGCCCTGGTCTGGGAGATCCTGCATGCCACGGAGCGGCTGCACCCGTGAGCCATGGCCACTGAGCCTGCGCGTCTGGAGCCTGTTTCCACACGGAAGAGGCCACGACAGTGACAGGCCTGCATACCGCAAAAAAAAAAAAAAAAAAAAAAAAAAAAAATTAAAAAGTAATTTTAAAAAAAGAAAGCAAAAAGAGGAGAACAACGAAACCAGAAAACAAATCCACCAATCATAACAAGCACTAAAAACTATACCAAAAAAAAAAAAAAAAAAGACAGACAGAACCCTAGGACAAAAGGTAAAAAAAGCAAAGCTATACCTAGTCACACAAAGAAGCATACATATACACACTCACAAAAAGAGAAAAAGGAAAATATATATATATAAAAAGGAAGAGAGCAACCAAATAAATAAACAAATCTACCAATGATAATAAACTCTAAATAGTAAACTAAGATAAACCTAAAAGCAGAAACAAATTATTTGCAGAAAGCAAACCCCATGCGTACAGTTGCTCCCAAAGTCCACCCCGTCAATTTGGGATGATTCGTTGTCTATTCAGGTATTCCACAGATGCAGGGTACATCAAGTTGATTGTGGAGATTTAATTCACTGCTCCTGAGGCTGCTGGGAGAGATTTCCCTTTCTCTTCTTTGTTCGCACAGCTACTGGGGTTCAGCTTTGGATTTGGCCCTGCCTCTACGTGTAGGTTGCCTGATGCCATCTGTTCTTCGCTCAGCCAGGACAGGGTTAAAGGAGCAGCTGTTTCGGGGGCTCTGGCTCGCTCAGGCCAGGGGGAGGGAGGGGTACGGATGCGAGGCGAGCCTTTGGTGGCAGAGGCCGGCGTGATGTTGCACCAGCCTGAGGCGCGCCATGCGTTCTCCCGGGGAAGTTGTCCCTGGATCACGGGACCCTGGCAGTGGCGGGCTGCACAGGCTCCCGGGAGGGGAGGTGTGGATAGTGACCTGCGCTTGCACACAGGATTCTTGGTGGCTGCAGCAGCAGGGTTAGTGTTTCACGCCCATCTCTGGGGTCCGCGCTGATAGCTGCAGCTCACGCCCGTTTCTGGAGCTCGTTTAGGCAGTGCTCTGAATCCCCTCTCCTTGCGCACCACGAAACAATGGTCTCTTGCCTCTTAGGCAGTTCCAGACTTTTTCCTGGGCTCCCTCCCGGCTAGCTGTGGCGCACTAGCCCCTTCAGGCTGTTTTCACGCCGCCAGCCCCAGTCCTCTCGCTGGGACCCGACCTCCAAAGCCCTAGCCTCAGCTCCCAGCCCCTGCCCACCCTGGTGGGTGAGCAGACAAGCCTCTCGGGCTGGTGAGTGCTGGTCGGCACCGATCCTCTGTGCGGGAATCTCTCCGCTTTGCCCTCTGCACCCCTGTTGCTGCGCTCTCCTCCGTGGCTCCGAAAGCCTCAGCCCACCACCCCCTGCAGTCTCCTCCAGTGAAGGGGCTTCCTAGTGTGTGGAAACTTTCCCTCCTTCACAGCTCCCTCCCCGAGGTGCAGGTCCCATTACTATTCTTTTGTCTCTGTTTTTTCTTTTTTCTTTTGCCCTACCCAGGTACATGGGGAGTTTCTTGCCTTTTGGGAAGTCTGAGGTCTTCTGCCAGCGTTCAGTAGGTGTTCTGTAGGAGTTGTTTCACATGTAGATGTATTTCTCATGTATTTGTTGGGAGGAAGATGATCTCCACATCTTACTCCTCCACCACCTTGAAGGTCTCCCCCCGCACAATTACCATTTTTAAAAAGGTGGAAATGATATGTTTTTGTTTGTGTTTAATAAAGACTCTCTAATAGGGTACCTAGGAAACTGGTTGCTTCTAAGGAGGGATATTCGGGAGCCGGGGATAGATTTTCATACTTTTTGAATTTTAAACCAAGTGAATATATAACTGTATTTAAAAAGAAGACACTATTAAATTGAAAAAAAAATGCTCGTGCAACAAGGAAGTGAAAATTATAGCTGATTCTTTCAAAGAGCTTGGCTGTGAAGGGAAGAAGAGAAAAAGGCAGGAGCCAGAACTGGATGCAAGACTGAGGACTGATGTTTTAGTTTTCTGTAGCAGAGTCATGACTAGTCCATGATTTGTATAAGGCTATGGTGTGGATCAGGACATGCTACTTCAACATATGACACCTTGGCATATTCAATATTTTAAGCTAAAGGAGTTTGAGAAAATAGCAGAAGCTGTTTGACCTTCTCCCCTAAACACGTCATAAAACCCTCATGCACCCCTAGAGAGGTACCCTCTCTAGACCCAGAGGAAAGGAGCATCTTTATCTGTGAAGACAAATGGGTGCTGAGAAGAATCCTAACAAACAGGATTTGCTAAATTTCCCCCAGTTTATTTCCCATGTACCTATCATACTCTCTGACCTATCACCTTTTTATATGACTGCCTACACTTCATCAAACCTAGCATAAAAATACTCAGATCTAACTATTTCTTCAGGTCTTCATTTCCTTATGAAGGTTCAAGTGTCACCAAAAACTTACATTAAATAAATTTGTATACTTTTCTCCTGTTAATCTGTCTTTGCTGGTATACTTTTCAGACCCAGCCAAGAACCCTAAGAGGGTGGAGGGAAACTTTTCCTCCCCTACAACTATCATACTGAGTTGTGACATTCTCCCATCCAGGCATCTGTTGACATCCACTGATTTACAGGAGGCTGAGGATCCTCCTGGGAAACTGAGTTGTAACCACAATGGGGATTCAGACATATATAGACATACCTACCAGATGGGCTTTGATTGGAGGTGGGCAAGCAGAGCCTGGAATATTAGACAGCACTGCCCTGAGGGAGAACTCTAAGGAGCTTTGCTCTGAGTATGTTCTTCACATAGGAAATAATGTGCATGGAGTCCCCTGGAGTTGTACAGGGCATCAGGTGTGTTGAGGGCATGCTTGCTTTTGGGCTTCTTAACAGGAATTAGGGCAGAGGGGTGGGAGCCATTACCTTCCCCTCTGTACACTGCAGTTGTGTAGGCACCATGAAATGTGATGGGGTTAGCATCCATATTGAGAACCTTGGTGGGCAGAGCGCTCAGCAGGACCCAACACCTCAACAAGGAACCATAGCTCAGATGAGGGGAGGCCAACATTTGGGCATACTGCAGATTCAGCAGGAATCTTCATAGGCTGCTGAGCTCAAGGCAGCCGTGCCCAGAGCTCTCCAGTGGTGGGTGATAGAACCTCAACGTAGCGGCTGGCGGTGGTTTGAGAGAAGCAGGTCTCTAGCAAGGTGGCAGCAAGGAACAAACACAACTTTTTTCATGAACACGTATAAGACCCTCTCCCTCCCCTTTGGGAATCTGATATACCTAGAGGCAGGGGTGGGTGGAGGCTGGGGTAGGATACTCGTTAAGGTGCAGGAAGACATTTGTAACTAGTGGCTTTTTTCCCTGGTACAATTTAGATTTAATCTGGACTCTGATGAAGCCTAAGGGTATTTAGGTTGCTTATTTTAAAGTGTATTTATAATGTGTGTGTGTGTGTGTAAGAGAGATATATATGTTTATTATTGAGTAACTAAGAGGAAGAGCTTGAACATAAGTAGATATAAGTGGGGAGGAAATAAACCAATTTGTTCAGATTCTGGTCCCCAATAAACTGGAGGTTAATGATGGAGAAATAGGATATGAGAAGGGCACTGTTTCTGATTCTCCTGAGTCAGGAGGGGAGGCTTTGAGATGGAAATGGATTTGTCCGTGTGGACTGGGCTTCTTCTGTGCAGTCAGAGGCTGTCTCATCTGCTGAGAGATGAGAAGGGCAAGAGTGGACTGGGCTTCTTGAGGAGAGCCATGAAGGCTTCACCATTCATTTAGGGGATCTGTGCTTGACTAGATAACTATAAATTGCTGAGTGGTGCCGGGGGCCCCACTGGAGTTGAACACCACGAATTTGAAGTGGCGTAACTTTCCCTGACCCCCTCTGTCCCTGAGTTATGTACCCTCCTGTGGGCTCCATGGCACACCGTAATTCCATCCTGATAATGCTTATCACATGGTGTGGTTGTTGAGCTTCCCCACCCCATCAGCCATTTTGCTCTGAGAAGGAGTAAACCTGCCTTCATTTACTGTTGTATTCTTCTGAGTCTAGTATAGATTCTTCTACTGTTTTTAGTGTATAGTGGGTGCTCAATAAATACTGGCTGAATAGGCATCAGCAAGTTGGCAGTTGTGAGATTTTTCCTATAGTTCTCAGAAACCAAGGTAGAGAAGCAAAGGAGGTAGATGAAATAAACGATCCAGAGTGATTAAGAGGTTTGCAGGGTGGGTGTAGCCTGGGGTAAAGAGGTTAAGGGTGCTGACAAGAGCCTTGTTGACACAATGCTCCATGAGGGCTGGGTTAGATAGGATTTGAGAAGTGGTACATGCCAAGACGGGAAATGTCTGGGGTGAGGCCATGGGAGCGGAGGGTTTATGGGAAGCATTAGGGTTGAGGCAGGGCTGGGATATGACCTTGGCAGTCCCCAAAGTGCTCCTGGCCTTTAAGTTCTACTTCTCAAAGCATTCCTCACAATCCAGTGGGGACCTCCCATCACCAAGGATAAGGAGGGGAGAAAAGTTTAAATAACAAATAGATTCTACTTGGAAAATAGATTTGTGAGTGGGAGAAGAGAACAGACATTAGAACTTGGTTTTTAAATGACAATATTAACATTAAGTTCTTACAGATACTTTTTTCTTTAAAGCAGTTAAAATGAGGTGTGCACAATCATGTGGTTGGAACTGTCACAGCTTTTGGTCTCTATTCTGGTTTCGAAAGCAGAAGCCATACCCAAGTCATCTTTGTAGGCCCTGGGAGCCCTAAGGAAATACACCCCAAATGCGAGTACATTGATCAAAAATGAGCAGTGACTAACATTAGACTGATAACATTTTAGAATGAATAAAGTTGACTAAATGGGTTTTAGATAGCTGAGTCAGTGTTAAAATCTATATATTTTTTCTTTTTTAAAATTTTATTGAAGTGTAGTTGATTTACAATGTTGTATTTAATTTCTGCTGTACAGCAAAGTGACTCAGTTATACATATATATATTCTTTTCATATTCTTTTCCATTATGGTTTATCACAGGATATTGAATATAGTTCCCGTGCTCTGCAGTAGGACCTTGTTGTTTATCCATCCTATATTTAATATTGATAGTTTGCATCTGCGAATCCCAAACTCCCAGTCCTTCCCTCCCCCGCCCTACTTCCCCCTTGGCAACCACAAGTCTGTTCTCTATGTCTGTCTGTAAGTCTGTTTTTGTTTCATAGATATGTTCATTTGTGTCATATTTTAGATTCTACATATAAGTGATATCACATGGTATTTGTCTTTCTCTTTCTGACTGACAGTTTAGTATGGTAATCTCTAGGTCCAACCCACAAATACTCCATGTACCACAGCCAGGTTGCCACTGACCTGATGTTACATTGTAGGGAGACTGACTAAGTGGGCTGTGTCATTTCAGCATGAAGAGACCCTGCACAGATACTAAGTACAGAAAGAAATTGTGAGTGATGTGAAGATGTAAAGTATAAGACAACCTGAGTCCAAATTATTGACAGCACACTTATCACTACAGAAACCTCATGAACAAAGTTCAGAAGAGAAATTGAAATTGTTCTTCTGGCATGGGTACTTGGCTTGAAAGATTTGAGAGTAACACCTGAGTTTAACAGTAGTGTTGGGAATGGAGTCTACTTATTCATCAGGGAAGGGGTTCAATCACATATGCTCTCCAAAGTAGGCTGAGAGACTATACTCCTGTACCATATCATTGTACTTGATCTGCTAGTCACAAATTCTCAGAAATAAGGCTATAATACATAAATCTTCAGTCCAAATGCCCAACTTTAGCATCATCATGGTAATAACTGCAAGTTCCAAGTTTTTGGTACTTGATAGTACCTTTTTCCTACAATTGCAAAATGCCTGTGGAAAGTGATTGTACTTCAAATATATCAGCTTAAAAAGAAATGGAAGAAGTCAGAGGTAGATCTGGGAAACAATTCAGATACTTGGAAAGCAATTTGTAAAATATTAGTGAAATTTGGTGACCGAAAATGAAATTTCAAGTAGCTGCTGGATCTCCTAGAATAAATCTAGAACACATTGAGTAATAATCAGTTTTTCCCTTTCAGGGTAAAACTACAGCTTCAGAAGAAAGAAAGTTTTGGAGGTTCCTGGAGGTGACAATGAAAGAACTAAACTAATCTGCAACCTTAAACTATGGGAAAGAGTGTGGATCTTGGCAAAGATGGGTTTGGTTCAAATCCCTGCCCTTAGTTGGGCAAATCCCATTGCTCTTCTGACCTTCAATTTCTTCATGGGAAAACAGGGATAAAAGTAATTACTTTTTAGGGTTGGTGGGAAATTGAAATGAGGTATTATATAAGCAAGTACCTAAAGAACAGTCTATTAGGACATTACAGTTCATTCCTTAATGATTCTTCTTCTCTTTCACAGACTTGAATGAGCTCCTTACTTGAATGAGCTTCTTAGTGCCTATTCCTTCTTTCCCAGGATGGCCAGCTTGATAACTCCTTTCCAAGCAACATCGGAAGTTTCATCTCTTACCAGTAAAATCTGAACAGACATCACAAAAGTCTGGGCTACTCCAGTTAAAACTTGGATTTAGGCTTCACCTTGGACGCAGTTACTTGAAGATACCATTAGCTAAATTAATCTCACTCAAATTCCTAATGAAGTGAGGCTTTTTCGTTGGTTTTCGTCTAATCCTTCTATCTGTCCCAACATTCAGCAGACCGTAAAAACACTGAGTGCTATCAGGAAAAATTGTGAAAAGCTATGAAATGAACCACAAAAGTTATGAGACATCTGCAGTGGAAAAATGAGACACTGTCTAGAGCACTGTTGTTCTCTCTGGCTTTCACTGTCTTTGTCCTGCTTTATAACGCTGTATGTTGTAGAAAATGAATAATAATCCAAATGATTCTTGTCCATAAAAAAGAAATGAACAGCATTCGGTGGAAAGCAAGTGACTAATTTTGCATCTATCTGTAACTTCATTTCAACATTCCTTATTGCCCACGTTATCTGTGGTTCTTTAAATTCTTCTTTAGACTGGGTGTAACGTATTATTGGGTCCCTCATAAATAAAATAAATTTTATTAAGTAAAATCTTTGATCCATGTTCACTGTATATTAAAGTCTTGATTTTTACATTTGGAAAGAAAATTTTTCCTTTTTCAGTGTCTAGTTTAGGGTGTCCCCAGCACTGGGCTGGAGGCATGGGAGATATGCCAACTGGATATACATAGACAGTTGCAAACTACACATGAAAGAATGGGGCAAGTAGTAGATTTTATAATAAGGACTTCAGATTGCCATTGGGTTTGAGAGAAAAAAAGAGATCAGGGTTGGAGTAACCAGAAAAGTTTTCAGATAAAAGGTGTATGGTTTCTGAGCTAGGACCTCAGAAAGCCCAGAGGAGATGGAGATAGAACCAGCTTTGAGAGGGGAAGACATGATTGAGATAATATATGGTAGAAATCAGCATGACCTGTTCAGAGACAAGGTCTTTGACAAGGTCTGGATCGGAAAAATAATAACCAAAGATAAATTTTATTTGGCATTTATAACATTGAAGGTAATGGGTGCCAGAGGTTCTCAAACCTGACCACCCCTTAGAATCACCCGTGGACATGTGAAAATGCTGATACCTGGGCCCCATTATCAGAAATTCAAATAAAATTGGTCTGGAGAGGGAGGTGCCAAGAAAAACTCCCCAGATGATTCTGAAATGAAACCAAGTTAGGGAAGTCCTGTGCTACTCAATTTACTTGCGATCTCTCGTTTAATATAGCCCTCAGAGAGATCCCATAAGAGAGGTATTTTCATCCTTGTTTTAGAGATGAGGAAACAAAAGGCCCAGAGAGACTAAGTGATTTGCTTCGAGACTAGCTGCTAATGGAATGAGGGAGAGCTTGATTAGGGGTGGGTGGTGTGTGGATAACTTTTATTTTATTTTTTAAAAATAAATTTATTTGTGGCTGCTTTGGGTCTTCGTTGCTGTGCGTAGGCTTTCTCTAGTTGCGGCGAGCGGGGGCTACTCTTTGCTGCGGTGTGCAGGCTTCTCATTGCAGTGTCCTCTCTTGTTGCGGAGCGCGGGCTCTAGGCGCGCGGGCTCAGAAGTTGTGGCACACGGGCTTAGTTGCTCCCCGGCATGTGGGATCTTCCTGGACCAGGGCTCGAACCCGTGTCCCCTGCATTGGCAGGCAGATTCTTAACCACTGCGCCACCAGGGAAGTCCCCCACTGTGTAATTATGAAAATAGAATTCACTCATTCACCATATATTTATCAAATACTTACTATGTGCCAGGCTCTGTTTTAGGGACTGGGAACTAATGTGATGGTCGAAGTCCCTGATGAATGGAGAGAGAGCTGGCTATCTGGCCCTCTTAAAGAAGAGTGCTCTAGGGCAGGAGGAATATGGCATTCCTCTAGGGTATTAAGGAGATGCTCATAGATGCCAATAGGACCCACAGTAAACAGAGACAACAAAATGTCACTCACCTGGGTGTCTTGTTAAAATGGAGAGTCTGGGGCAGGGGCCTGAGATTCTGCCTTTCTGACGGTGCCTGGGTCAGACAGTACTGATGTCGTTGGTCCTCAGCCCACATTTTGATTTTTGATTTTAGGTTTCAGATAGCATGGTCAACGAAGACCTCTGGGACTCAGTTTCCTTTTCTGTAATTGGAGTCAATAACTGATCCTAATACGTAAAGTTTGTGCATTAAAGCACAGTGTCTTAGGACTTAGTAATTACTCTATAAACTTTCCTTGTAACTCTCTTAATTATAAAAAATTTTTTAAAGGTTTCTCATCAGAGCAACATGACATCTGTCTCGGGAGCTAAGGAAATGCTAATAGAAGCAAACAGGACATAGGAAATTTATAATAAGGGACATCCACCCTCACTGACAATATTATCTCCATGTATGGAAGTAACTAGTCGGAATCTTGTGGAATTCGGTAGTCTTAGCGTACAAGTGTGAAATTGAACTTTCTGAATGTATTTGAGTTTATTAAACCTCATCAGAATTTTACTAACAGCTCTTTTTCTGTGTATAAAGTTAACAACAATTTACGAAATAAAGTATGTCTCACTTCTATCTTTTTATAGAAATTATTTTAGAGAAATAGAGAAATTCACAGGAATAGGAACATAGAAATGACATTAGAGATATTTTTATATAAGCAGTTAATTATGCTGAAAAAAATTTCTTATTTTATAAACAGAAAGCTAGGATTATATCGATTATATAGAGTTGATTTTAGCAGCTAAGATATAGTTCATTTTCAGCAGACGCTGCACTTCAGAAATGCATTTCAAAAATCTGTTCTTCTAATATATATAAAGCTGAGAAGCCCCTCTATCCCCCAACCCATGAAAATCCTCTAGTGAACTTTACATTTAGAAATTTCATGGTAAAAGAGAAAATAGTTCCACATGTTTCTTTTGGGGAAATTTGGTTTTTCTCTTCTATCTAGTGTGGTTATCATATTGGAATAATCCTGTGTAGAACTATAATCTAGTTACAGACCCTTGTTATTAGCGGCAGTAATAATTACACCATACATTTTTGATGGTTTTTACAATCTTCAGAAAGCCTTCACATACATTATTTCATTTAATATATTCCACAACTCTGAGTGAGAGGACAGACAGGTATAATTGTTTATGAAAGAAAACAGGTGAGGTTTGCCCCAAATCACACAGCTGATAAATACTGGAATCAAAATTAGAATCCAAGGCTTCTGATTTCTAACCCAATGCTCTGCATTTGGCCCACTTAATATTGCACCGACATTCTGACAATGAACGTAATAATCTGTAATGATCTTGCTAAATATAGTAATCAGAAACGAAAAGATGTAGGGCAATGACCCTGAGGCAAAATCCAGAGAAGGGGAGGAAGACTGTTCTAATTGGGTTCCCTTTATATATATATATATATATATATATATATATATATATATATATATATATACACACACACACACACATATGTGTGTGTGTGTGTATATATATATACACATATGTGTGTGTATATATATATACATATATATACACAATTTTTTCCAGCTTTATTGAGATATAGTTGACATATAACATTGAGTAAATTTAAGGCGAACAACATTAGCTACCACTTCCATCCTGTCACGTATTTACCATTTGTTTTGTTTGGTGAGAACATTTAAGATCCACTCTCTTAGCAACTTTCAAGTATATAACATGGTATTATTAGCTATAATCACCATGCTGCACATAGATCCCCAGAAATTATTCACTTCTAACTGAAATTTTTTATCCTTGGACTAAAATCTCCCCATTTTCCCCAATCCCCATCCCCTGGTGACCACCATTCTACTCCCTGTTTCTATGAGTTTGGCTTTTTTAGGTTCCACCTATAAGTGAGATCATACATTATTTGTCATTCTCTCTCTGACTTATTTCCCTTAGTCTAGTGCCCTCAAGTTCTATCCATGTTGTAGTCAGTGGCAGGATTTCTTTCTTTTTCATGGCTGAATAATATTCCATTATATGTTTATATACATATACATTTGTTTATATATATATATAAAATCTTCTTTATCGATTCATCTGTTGACACTTAGGTTGTTTCCATATCTTTTTGCTTCTCTTTAAATACCTGAGAGATGGGTGGAAGCAAAGCTCCAATGGTGATAAATCAGAAGTGTTCTTTTTTCTTTTTGAGTCAATTTGGTTAAACTCAAAAAAAAAAAGCAAAAACAGTTTTTGAAAACCAGTTGGTGGCTGATGCAGAATGAGATATTATCGAACTGTGAAAGAGATGGAAAAGTAGCCAGAGGGCTAGTTCCTAAGCTAATTGCCCTTAGCACCTTGGTTCTACGCCCATCCCACCCCCAGGCAGGTTGCTGGGGCTTCTGGGGTAAACCCAAGCTCCTCGCTGGTTCGTCTTCAGTATCCTTACCCTCCCACCTACACTCCTGGCACTTGAGATCATGTATTTCTTTCCTGTTCCTCTTTCTTCCCCCTATGATCTAAACAGGAGACACTTTAGCACAAAAAAGAAAGAGCAAAGTTTATCATCTCCACAAAAAGACTGAGGACCTACCATACAGTACTGTGAACATAGTAGACAGGGCAAACAAGCAATGACATAGAAAACACTTCTTTTTTTTTTAAAGCCAAATAGTACGGTGTGCTATTTAGCTAGTGTATGGTTTTCTGTAGTTTGCTGGCTGTGTTTTGGAAGCCTGATAAGACCTGGCCATGTAGGATTGCCCTTGTTCTTCCATACCTCAGTTTTGTTTCTGCATCTAATTGTTCACAAAGTCCAGAAAGATCCTTATGACTCAAGGCCAATTGTATTTACTTACTTTCGTTTGTCCTGGAGTCCAGTTGGTGTGTTGGCTGGATCATCTGAGAAGCAGATGCCAAGATCGAGTTGGAACTGGAAAAGATTTATAGGAGGTAGTCCTTGTGAAAGATAAAAGGCAGAGGAAGAAGAAGGCAAGAAGAACCTTCAGACCTCAGTTCAGGTCAGATACCTGTTAAAGAGAAGGGGAAGAAAGGAGAAGTGGATAGAATGAGCTTCAGACTGTGGGGCAGCTCCAAGAAGAGTGCTCACAGAAGAATCCTGCGTAGGTACAAGGGAGAGCTCTTGTGCCACTCCTGTGTTCAGTCATTGGTTGGGGGATGTCCAGGTAGCACTTAGTTTCAGCTTGAATACTCAGTCTGATTCTGAAGGCACCCACAGCCACAGATTAGCAGCAGTTTATTTCTTGAAAGTAGATCTCAATGTGGGCACTCCCGCAACTGCTATAGCTGGGCAAAGGGAAGCAGCTTATCAAAGAAAGCTAAGTGCCTAGCAGTAGACATGAGGGGGTAGATCTAGCCAATGGATTTATGCCATGCGACAAGGATGTGGATACAGATTCATGCATCCATAGACCCACCCATCCATCCACCCATCCACCCATCCACCCACTTATTGCCTTAGATGACAGCAGCAATCTCTGAAACTCCTGTCTGAACGAGAACCTATGCTTAGTGCTGCCTCAGAAACCAAATCTAGAGTTTGCCACTTCTGCTACCACAGCCACGACCTCTGAGTGACAACTAGCCTGTATCTCCACCTAGTCTGCTTCCATCCCTGCTTGTGACCGTAAGTTAACTTACCATACATCTGAGACCAAGTCCTTTACTAAACCCTAATTTCTGCCAGTCTGACACACCTCTTTCTTGAGTCCTAATGGTACTTTGCTCCACTGTACAGACTATAATTTAAGTTACAGCCCTTTGACTCAGTGTTGCAGGCATAAAAGGTGCATGGCAAGTGATGAGGTTCACTGCCATGTCCTTGGGTTCAGGGTCAACGAGAACAACTAAGGAGCAGCAGAGGTGGTAAGATGGCTTGGCTGTATGCCTTCCAGTTCTCAAGTCCCTGAAGCTGTTTACCTTCAAAATGACCCTGGCCTTTGATTATAATATTTCATAGCAGCCTCTCTCCAACTAATATGGCAACCAGCCATGAGAAATCATGGGCATCATTTTGAGAGCACATTA
Source organism: Orcinus orca (assembly GCF_937001465.1). Lineage (NCBI taxonomy): Eukaryota > Metazoa > Chordata > Mammalia > Artiodactyla > Delphinidae > Orcinus > Orcinus orca. Next base: position 91,534,825 of record NC_064565.1, read on the forward strand.
TTTTGGAGGATAAAGATGGTAGGATTTTCTAGGGCTTGGCCAGTAATAAAAACAGGTTGATTTTTTAAACAAATGTTCCTGCCAGTTAGAATTTAATCTTCCTCTAAATCAGCAGTCTCTAAGGTCCTTTCCATTTCTTTCACTCTATTACTTATTCTATCAAAGAACGTGGATCTCACGATAATAGGAACCAATTCGCCCCTTTTTCTTCCTAGAACAATGTTTACATTTTGGCAGGCCTTCTCTCACGTGGTTTAAAGAACCACATGTGTTTGCAGGCTTTCTATCAAGCAGTTTAGAGAACATAAAACTTATAGTAATATTTTTGGGAAGTAAATTTTATTGTTATGGCTTTAAAACACAATCAAATAAAAACTAGAATTCCATTAGTAGTTGAATATTATAATAATAGAGTTGAGAATAAATTTTACTGCTATAAGAACTATAAAACACCAATAATAAAAAACACTATTATTGTGAATAAATTGTGTTGGGATGACTAACTAGAAAGCTATAAAACACAACAGTAAGAGATAATCTAATCACCAGAAAAGATGTGATAACAATTCACCCTTGTTAGGGAGGAGACCATGGCTGCAGTTCATTGGCCCTGAGCACTCTAGGTTACTGCCTGCATTCCATAAGGTTGCAGAAAGATAATCTTTGGCAGGAGACCACATATTACAGTGAAACTGGACATGGGGAATTGAGGAAAATCCAATTATCAGTGACTGTTAGGAAAATCCTGTATAGTACTGCCAAATGTCCTCACAACATATCCTTAAAAATTATTTGCAGGTTTCCACTAACAATTTGTATGTATTATTTGACTGTGCATTTCCTGCACTTCTTATTTTTATTTATGTTTTGTTTCTTCAGAATAACTGCATGGGATTACATATCTGTTGAGGAGAAAAGCCTATTTAATCTTACTCTTTATTTAAACTACCCATGCATCCCCGAGTCCATCTGGGTCCCATTCTAATTAGCAGAAGCATGGAAAGAAAACACTCTTGTTTACTATGTTTCTCTCTCCCTCTGTGGAACTCACGGCTCCATGAAAACCCTTGCTTCAGAGTTAGGACTACCCAGGTGGCTGCCCTGTCCCTGCATTTGGGTGAGGGAAAAAATACCATGGGTGTTGCACTTTACCCCTCATTCTGAACACCATCAAAATTATCCAAGATTTCCAAATTGATGATATCCCCAGGGGATGAAGGAAGATCATTAACAATGAAGTTTCCATTAGGCAATGGAGGCATGCTGTTGGAATTTTCTATATTCCCTACCTTCACTCTCTGCCCTTTCCTTCTTTAACCAACTCCAGTTGACTTTTGTCCCTATCACATGCCACGTGCTGACTGAAATTGCTCTTTTGAAGGTCTCCATGGGCCTCTATCCTGCTGGATAAGATTGCTAGTTCTCGGTCCTCATCTGACTCGACCCCTTAGCAGCATTTGGCCCAGTGGGTAACTCTCATTTTCTTAAAATGCTTTTCTCACTTGGCTTCTGGGACACAACAGTCTCTCAGTTTTCGACCTACCTCACTGGCTGTTCTTTCTTAACTTCCGTTGCTGGATTCTTCTCTTCTACCAAGATCTCTAAATGTTAGACTGACTGACACCTCAGTCTTTGTTCTTCTCTTCTCAGTCTATACTTGGACTGTAGAGGGCTCCTCCGTGTGGCTTCAAACACCACCTCTTACAACCTGAAGAGTCACAAATGTATGCACGTCGCTCCATCTTCCCTTTGAAGTCCAGCCTGCAGTAGCTGCTGCCCACTTAGCAATCCCTTGGATGTCTAAGAAGCATCTCAAAATTATCAGCTCTGAATCGAAGTCTTGACTTTCCATTCCCTCCTCCTTCCACCACTCCTCCTTTGATTTCCCCCATCTCATAAAAAGTCATCACTATTCAGTCCATTTCTTGGCTCCCCAATCTAGGAGTTGTTCTTGAGTTCCCTAATTCCCTCACATTTCATATTCATTCCATAAGCATATTTGTCATGTCTGCTTCTAAAATAAATTCCCAGTGTGACCATGGCTTTCCATGTAACCTGTGACATCTAGCCCGAGGCCCCATCATCTCTCCCCCGGAATGCTCTGGTACCCTCCCTGTTGGTCTTTCTGTCTTCATTCTTGTCCCTCTCTTGCCTACACTCTAAGCAGCAGCCAGAGGAATCTTTTAAAATATCAAAACAAAACCTGTTCAATGATTTCTTAGAATAAAATGCAAAGTCCATACTCTGGCCCATGGTTTCTACAAGATCTGGCCCTTGCCTATCTCTCTGACCTCAACTTCCATCACTTTCCCTTGCTCCCACTTCACTTAAACACTGGTTTTCTTCCAGTTCCTCAGTCACACCAAGCTCATTTCTTCCCTACACACGTGGCCCTCTTTACCTAAAACACATTTTCTACAGACCTTTGCATGAACCACATCATTTAGAACTTAACTCAAAAACTGTCTTACGTTGGGACTTCCCTGGTGGCGCAGTGGTTAAGAATCCGCCTGCCAACGCAGGGAACACGGGTTCAAGCCCTGGTCCGGGAAGATCCCACATGCTGGGGAACAACTAAGCCCGTGTGCCACAACTACCGAGTCTGTGTTCTAGAGCCTGCGAGCAACAACTACTGAGCCCGCGTGCCACCACTACTGAAGCTGGCATGCCTAGAGCCCCCGTGCTCCTCAACAAAGAGAAGCCACCGCAATGAGAAGCCTGTGCACTGCAATGAAGAGTAGTCCCTACTTGCCACAACTAGAGAAAGCCCAGGCCCAGCAATGAAAACCCAATGCAGCCTAAATAAATAAATAAATAAATTTATGAAAAAACAATTTTCTTACATCAGTCAGGAATGGCCTCTCTATCTCAATATATTCTTGGCCGATATCTCTCCTTAATTTGATTCCCTTTACTTAAAATTGTATTATTTGTTTGTGAACTTGTTTATTCTTCTCTCAACTCTCCTGTGAACTCCATAAAGGAACTCATTCATCTTGTATTGATCTTTGTCATAGTGCCTGCCTGGTATATAGTGAGTACTCATTACATTTTTGTAGAATGAATGAATAGATGAATGATCATAGAGGGCAAAGGATTTAGATAGATCCCCAAATGCTACGAACTCTGTTTAAATCCTTTACTTCTCTGCACTAAAGTTTGCCTTGCTCAATTAGACTTTTAACAGTGATCTTCACTTGAGCCTTTATTTTACTGGTCACTGTTTGAGATTCAAGGCATATCCTGGGTTTGTCTAAAAACAGGGGTTTGTGGAGCAGTGTCTGACAGAGTCCTTTATGTGAGAGGAATGTGTGAGAAAATCCACTTGGGAAAGGATTTAAAATATTTTCACTGCTCAGATATGGAGAGACCTGGGTTTGTTTAAGAATCTGGTGATGTTGTCCATCAGAACAAGAGAAGGCATTTGACCCTAAATAAAGCCTTAGATTGCAGAAGGGAGTAAAGATCCTGAATAATAACCATGCCCACCATGACCAGAGCAGAAGACACACCCCCTATTATACCCAGCGACTTGTGTGGAGGAAAGAGCAGGAGTGGTCCGCTCTTGAATATAGGTGATGGGGATTCCTAGAACTGAAGATTTTACATAGGGAAGAAACATTTTTCTGGATTTGGGGGAACCAAGAGCTTCAGTTAATTTGGTTTTAGCGGAGAAAAAAAATCAAATAGTTTTCCACTATTAAAAAAAGTTGTTTGAAGACGTGATGGAGTTAATGAAGCAACTGCTCACATTATTTCTGCTGAGACATCCACTAACTGATTTATCTCATCTTGATTGTGGAAGCCTATGCCCTTATGCATTCTCAGAGACACATGACCTGCAGGAGAAGCACAGGATTTTCTAGCTCTCTTTGCAGAAGAATGAAGCCTCTGCTTGGAAACTTGTACCTCCCGAGGTTGCTGGTTCCTGGGGAGCTGGAATATGACAGGTGAGTGTGAAGCTGGAGGAGGGGCTGACTGGTATGATTTAGATTGTCTAGGTGGAAAGCTTCTTTTCAAGATCAATGCAGCTCGTTTCTCCCCTCTTCCTACCCATACACACCACGACGAGATAAGAATAATAATCACTGAAGTTTTATCATTGAACATTACTCTAATAATCTTTAAATAAATGAGTAGATATCTAAAAAAGATTTCCTAGCACAATGTATGATAAATACCAATAAATATGTCATGTTTTGTAATTGAAAAAAAAAATTGTAATGAAAATTCCATATCCCTCATTTACATAGTTTCTCAATTGGTAAATCACACTATTCTAATTATTGAGAAAATGTTTAAAATGTTTAAAACTACCAAACAATTTCACTAATTACTGTTAATGTTTCTGAATAGATAACTACTTAGCTAATTATGTATATAGTACTATTACAAGAATTTTTCAGTTAAGTTGTATTATAAAAATTTTCCTATGACATTCACAATTTATTGAAAACATAATGCAGTCACTAATAATATTCCATCATTGCTACCCTATAAGGCAGAGTTGATTTCTACTGTCATTTTTACACATGATACCATGATGAGGATCCAGCTACATGACAATATTTTTGCTGTTATTGAAAATCTTTGATTATTTCCCTAATATAAGTTATAAGAAGTGGAAGCACTGGGTTAGAAGCTTAGAAAAATTCAAGAATCTTGCTACACGTTGCCAAATTGCCCTCTAAAAATGTTGCATACGTTTACACTTCCAACAATAGTGTATGAAAGCACTTTTTAAGCATTTGCCCATTTGACAGGTGAAAAATACCTACAGTTGACTTATTTTTCATTTTGTTGATTTCTTATAAGGCTAAGTGTTTTGTCTTATTTGTTACTCATTTTACCGGTTTATAAGTTGCTCCTGTCATTTGCTCCTTTTTGTGTTCTTTCCCTATTCATAATGAATAACTTCTTTGAATATATATTAAACATTGTGTGTGTGTGTGTGTGTGTGTGTGTGTGTGTGTGTGTGTGTGGTTTCCATATAAAGTGTATTTTCCTTTATTCATACATAGTTTGTTATTCTGCACATTTGGTGTATCTCATCTGGCATGTGTGTTTATAAACAGTATTTCCTCTTTTGTTTCATGGTTAAACGAATCTTGCAACAAGCTTGGTCTCACGGAACAGAGAAATCCACTCCAATTTTTGCCCCAGACTAACTGTGCGACCTCAGCCTGTCCCTTAGCTTCATAGACGGTCTGATTTCAGATATATAAAGGGAGTCCAGGATCTATGTGATGCCTAAAGCTGTTTGGACATCGCCATCTCGCGTTTTCTATTAGTTTACATGGTTTCATATAGATACTGCATTTATTTTCTCTTCTGAGATTCTTCATAGATCAATGGCAAAGACTTATGTAGGTCATAGGGCTTTGATTGAAAAAAAAATTAACTTATTTAAAAATATCACAAGCCTTAAAACGTACACATCCTTTGGCCTAGTATCCCTGCTTCTGGAAATTTACACTGAGAAAGCAAACTATGGAAGGAATTGTATGCACTGGGATATAGCTTTATGTACAAGATAAACAAGATATTAAATATTGTAATATTTGGAAACAACCTAAATGCCCCATACTAAGTTATGCAAATGTCAATATGTGACATATGACAATGGGATATTATTTATCCATTAGAATAATAATTATGAAAATTTTAATAGCATGGGGAAAGACATGTTTTATGCTGAAAGATGCAGAACACAAAATGTATGAAAATACTTTAAAAAATAAAAGAAAAAATATGTACCAAAATGGACATTGTTCTCTTTGATTGATAATTTTTTTTCCTTTCCCTCAACTATTCTTCATTTTACAAATATTCTACAAAGAAGATGCATAAAACTTTTGTTTAAAAAAATGATTGCCAAGCCCAGGTTAAATTATGGAAGTGATTTGGCTCAGTGGGACTCAGACAAGATGGCTTCCAGTGGACAGCTGCTCATGACTGCACTTGAGGGAAACATTTCAAATCTGCTAATTCTGCTCCTTATTGACTATTTTCATTTTCATTATTATTTACTGATATAAAATAATGTCCACTTTTATATGGCTCTTACCAACTCAAAACATAGATTAGCTGCAAGTTTTGATACTCTTTATTTACTATGTGTGATGTAATACTAGTCTAGAAAATCTAACAAGGATGACAAGCTTTGTAATCTCTCCTTTGATCATTTAGGGAGGTGGCCTGTTATATATATTGCATACTCCCAATAAAAGTGTAAATCTGTAGAATTATTTAGGAACTAGCACTATGAATCAAATGCTTTGAAACTGTTCATCCTCTCTGACCTACTAGTCCCATTCCTGGAATGTAACTCAAGGAAATAATCAGAAATGAGCAAAAAATCATTAACTCCAGAATTATTTACTATAAGATAAAACCAGAAAGGGAAATGGCTTTAATATCCAGCATAGATGACAATATTTATGTGCATGATGCTATGAAATATATACTTACTGTCAAACATTATGCAGTCATTAAAAATAATGTTTATAAAGAGTTTTTATTGGTTTGAGAAAATGTCTCTGGTAGAATATATAATAAAAAAGGAGGGAATACAAAATTATATATAGGTATAATCTGCACTGTATTTATGAAAAAAATATGCACAGATAACAGACTGAAAGGAAATATGCCAAAATATCAACAATGGTTAACTCAGGGAGGTGGGATTGTAGAGGATTATTCCTTCCTTCTCTTTTTTATTTTTCTCCTCTCCATACTTCCTAAAATTTCCACTTATAAGCATATGTTAATTTTGTAAGAAGGAAAAAAAAACTTTGAAAATACATTACTATCATGAAATATTCATGTAACTGTTTCCTAAGTATTTAAAATACAAAATTTTCCTCAATATTCATTAGGTCTTTTTGCCTCTTTTTACATTCCAGTCAAAATTTCATCAGGCAATCTTTGATGTACAGTATTTATTAATAATGTACCACCAAAGCATCTTTTTCTCTGTTAAACATTTTATGAATTCCTGTTAAAAAAGAATACACAAAGTACAATAATCTCTTCATTTGGTCGGTGAGATGAGACTGGTGGTAATTTGGGGGATTAGCCAGTTTTTTCCTTCTTTCTCTACATGTATTATGCATCACCCAAGTAATTGCCTAGAAACAGGGAACAGCCTTTTCTAGGTTTACGGTTTAAACATTGTTTGAACTAAGTATCTGGGGTTTTGAGGTTTAAGTATTGTGTTTAATTTCATGTTAAAATGATATCAGGGTTTTCACTCAAATCCCGTACGCATCACTTTTTTTTTGCATATTATATGGACCCAGTCATTCAGTGCTGGACTTAGGAGGCATCATACTCATACATTTTGCAGACATTAGCTGGGGGAAAGCCAAATGTTGGTGCTTGATGGTGCCCAGTTACCTTTAATTTATTCCCCTCCATATTGTGAAATTGCCTGGGAATACCAGCCCAATTGAAACAAGAATCCACCAGCTGCCAGGACTGCTTTTTAGTGTAGTCACTTTCCTACGGCACTGAGTAGATGACGGTGATAAAGAAAGACTTGAACATTTGCTGAACTATGTGAAGAAAGGAACCGCGTCGCTCTGAGCAGCCACCATCCCTGGTCCCAATGTCGCGTGAAAGCATCCCCAGTGATCTCATTTCCTGGCAGGACAGCCAGTGTGAGGAATGAGAAAGAAGGAAGGGCTGAGAAGACTCTTCTCATTTGCTTCATTTCCTCTCCTCTCTCCATTTTGAAAAAGCACTGAAACTATTTCCCGATGAATTTATAATGCTGATACTTATTTTGCTTTCTATGCAGTCCAAATCAGAGATAGACAATTTATAAAAATAGGCTAATAAATATTTTATGCTTATTTTCTAGAGTATAGTAAAAGTATAATTTAGCCTCTGTAACAAAATCTTCACCCCAACACACTGGGATAATAGCTTCTACCTTAAGGATTGTTGTTAGAATTATATGTAGGAATATATATATATATATATATATATATATATATATATATATATGGTATGATATGATATATATACCTTAGAACAGTTCTGGCATGCATAATTGCTTATAAAATGTTGGTTGTTATTATTACTGGCTATACTTCAGTTTGGAATTCTCCCTCTCCTGTCCTCAGTACATTTAGTGCACCGTGTAATTGGTAATCAGGCTCTAGCTTATCATACCTCACATTTTATTATTTGATGGTGAAGTTATTTTGCTTTTCATGTGTTTATGTTTCACTTCCTTAAGTGGATTTTAAGCTCTGTAAGAAAGAAATCTATGTTCTATTACTACTACTATTATCTATTATCACTTTTGCAAAGAGTACCAAGTGCCGTTGTGTTGTTGAATGAATTACGATAACAATGCAAATGCTTTGACTGGTGCTTAGAATATAGTGCCCAATAATGGTTAACTAGTGTTATTATAATAGGTATATGTTTGCTGATTATTTGATAAGCACACGAAATGTACTCCTGAAAATTTATGTGTAAATTGAATTTTTTTGAATTTTAAACACACCAAGGGATGTATGTATTTTCCTTATAAAATGATGTTTTGTAAATAATCAGCCTCAACATATTACACCTGTATATATTTTTATATTGAAATTCCTCATTCTGAAGCACTCTAGCTTACCTTTAAAAAATCAAATAAATGATAAATATTAGAAACGAATCCCTGAAAAACATGGAAAAGCATCTTGCTCCTCAACTATTACAATTTTAATGACATTTGTTTCTTGTAATCTCCTTCTAAAATTCATTTCATTGTTTTAACTAACTATCTAGACAATCCTATATCATGAGCTTTTCGTGGACAAGCTAAACAAAGTAAAATTCATTTAACAATAAAACATTTACAGTTTTGAAGATAAAAACTTCTGCTAAAGTCAGATTAGTAGTAGTAGTAGTAGTAACAATTAAAGTCATGGAATTTTGTAGAGAAATTGATTTCCATTAGAGTGGGTGATTATGGTACATGGTGTTAATTGAACAGATTAAAAAATTTAAATGTAGTCAATCCAGTTACTGGAGTTATGTAGATGTGAATAGAACTTGAGTTTTAATTAATTCTATCAAAATATTTTGTAGTTTGGTATTGTTTGAAGATAACACTAGTTAGATGGCTAAATTATTCTCAATGTAATTTTTATTTTCAATGTTATTGCAGCAAAATAGGGCTTTTACTTAGCTTTGTTTTGAATTACTACTGTGTTTTAACATTTATTAAGGGTTAACTAGGTTCCAGAAATTTGCTTATTTTTAAATGTAGATTACCTTATTTAGTCTTCATAAGAATCCTTTGGTAGGGTGTTATTATTCCCATTTTACAGATTAAAAAATGAAGGCTTAGGGAAAGAGTAAATATAATACCAGAATGTTCAGAGAGAAAAATGTGGGAAAATAGATGAAAGTCATTGAAACATTAGCTAATTAGATCTCTAACATGTTTCCTTGTCACTATCCAAACGTTTACACCTCAGCTTCTCCAAAATCTCACATCCTAGTGCTATTAACACAGAAATCACTTCAAATATATTTATTGGGTAAATGAATGATCAGTTGGTATGCTCTCATAATGAAAATATAACCCTACTTTTTGCTTAGGTAAAGTCTTTTAGCAAGGGAATTAGAACATTTATCCAACATTTGTATGGCTTAGAGAGAGGACTAGTTGTATGACTTACTAGCTCTGTGATTGTTTGCAAGTTACTTAATTTCCCTTGGCTTCAGTTTCCTTATTTGTAAAACATGGACGATAACATTTCACAGGGCTGTAATGTGAATAAATCATATAATGGGCATGATTGTGCTGGCACAATATCTGGCATAAAGGTGAGGCATTGAATAGCTTTATTAAACGGTTTGTCAAAATATAGACCATAAATAGTAATCTAAATAGGCCTATATGTATTATAGAAATTGCATCAATAATTAATAACCCTACAAAACAGAAAGCACCAAGCCCAAAGGGTTTCACTGGTGAATTCTATGAAACATTTAAGGAAAAAGTTATACTGATTCTCTACAATTTCTTCCAAAAGATAGAAGCAGAAGGAATACTTTTTAATTCATTCGTTGAGGCCAACATTACCCAAATACCAAAACCAGGCAAAGACATTATGAGGAATAAAAGATTATAGACGAATATCTCTCATGAACATAGATGTAAAAATCCACAACAAAATATTAGCAAATTGAATCAAAAAAAGTATAAAAAAATTATACACCATGTCCACTGACGGAGATTTATCCCAGATATATATGCAAGACTATTTTAACATTTGGTAATCAATTAATGTAATCCATTACATCAATAGGCTAAAAATTAAAAAATCACATGATCATATCAATAAATGCAGACAAAAACATTTGACAAAACCCAATCAATGATCCTGGAACAACTGGACATCCACACACACACAAAGTGAATCTAGACACAGACCTACATTCTTCACAAAAAATTAAGTCAAAATGGATTTTAGAATTAAATGTAAAATGAGGATAACTTAGGAGAAAACCTAGATAACCTTGGGAATAGTGATGACTTTTTAAATACATCACCAAAGGCATGATCGATGAAGTAAATAACAGATAACCTATACTTTATTAAAATTAAAAACTTTCTTCCTTCAAAAGCCAATGTCGAGAGAAGGAGAAGGTGAGCTACAAAGTGAAAGAAAATATTTGCTAAAGATACATCTGATAAAGGACAGTTATCCAAAACATACAAAGAACTCTTAAAACTCAGCAATAAGAAAAGAGGCAACCTGATTTAAAAAATGGACAAAGGACATGAACAGACACCTCACCAAAGAAGATATGCAAACGGAAAGTAAGCATAGGAAACATTGCTGGAGGAAATGCAAAATGGCACAGTCACTTTGGAAGACAGTTTAGTAGTTTCTTACAAAATTAACATACTCTTGCCATATGATCTAGCAGTCATGCTCCTTGGTATGACCCAAATGAATTGAAAACTTATGTCCACAAAACGCTGCACACAGGTGTTTATAGCAGCTTTATTCATAATTGCCAAAACTTGGAAGCAACCAAAATATCCTTCAGTAGGTGAATGGATAAATAAACTGTGGTAATCCAGGCAATGGAATATTATACAGCACTGAAAAGAAATGAACTATCAAGTCATTAAAAAGACATGGAGGAAAGTTAAATGCATATTACTAAGAGAAGGAAGCCAATCTGAAAAGGCTGTATACTGTATGATTCCAACTATATAACATTCTGTAAAAGGCAAAACTAATGAAAAGATCAGTGATTGCCAGACCACAGAAGATTTTTAGGGCAGTGAAACTCTTCTGTATGATACTATAATGGTGGATACATGTTACTATATATTTGTTCAAATCCATAGAAAGTATAACACCAACAGTGAAGCCTCATGTAAACTATGGACTTTGGGAAATAATGATGTGTCAATGTAGGTTCGTTTATTATAAAAAATGTACCACTCTGGTGTGGGATGTTGATATTGGGGGAGGTTGTGTGCATGGGGGTGGGTGGGGGGTGGACAGCAGGTATATGGGAACTTTCAGTATTTTTCATCCAATTTTGCTGTGAACCTAAAACTTCTCTAAAAAAGTAAAGTTTATTTAAAAAAAATAAACTGTTGCATAAAGATTCTTACAATTATTTACAGTATTGTGGTTAATATTTCAGGCTTTTCAGTCAGGCTGTCAGGGCTTAAATTCTAATAATACTTTCCCTGTGACTCAATTTCCTCATCTCTGAAATGGGGATAATAAGAATATCTTCTCTTAAAGTTTTTGAGAGAAGTAAATGAGATTTAAATTGCTTAACCCAGTGAGTATCTCACAGTAAGTTTCAGTTCAATAAATCTTGCTATTCTTTCTTATATAAATTTAAAAGTGTGTTTATCTACAACATCTTGCTGAATTATCCAAGGCTCCCTGCAAAGTGGGAATGGCTGTCCTCAACCTGCAGATGATGAAACTGCAGTTCAGAGGGACTCCATGCTACCCAAGGTCTCACAATTAGTAAGTTGCAGAGGCAAGACTCCAACATTGACTTTTGTCCTCAAAATGCTGTGCACATTGCTTCCTACTACCTTTTTCATCAACCTTCCAACCCTCATGTTATCCTGGTTTCTTTATCGATTTTTGTCTGTATTTCTTCCCTTTGCAGATCTGTAGCACAACAAAGAAGCTGTGGATAATGTAGTGAGCCCATGGAGGATTCTGGAGACATATTCCTATAACAGATACCACCCCATGGGGGAGGTGAGTATGGACGCGTTGGTGGGAGCGTTGGTGGTGGTCACAACCTACTTTAGGATGGGCGAGGGATAGTTCACTGTTAATATCCATAGACTAGAGAGCCTCAGAATGGGAGGTTGAGGTTTGCCTGTGCACTGAGGTCAAGGGATTCCCAAACATCACCCCCTGGCCATCACCATTAAAGATACAAATCCTAGTGATATGAAATAAAAAGGCAAAACAACAAAAAGAAGAAAAGAACACCCCAACCAGTTTTGTTAGTGTAAACATGGATCAAAATTAAACGTTACTCTTGTTAATCAAGTCTTTAGCTGGTTTAAGCTGGGCAGGGCCAATGTGTATATGGATGTGGGACATGGGTGGTGAAGCCTTCTGATTGAATCCTACTTAGCCAAAAGTGTGGTATTTTCAGTAGGATGCAGGGAGCACAGGCAACAGCTCTCAAATGGGGAAAACTTTTTTTTCAAAGAAATATTTGTATTGCTACTAAGATAAGTTTAGTGGTTTCTAAAACTGGATACAGTAAAAAGTATATAAGTATATATGTAGTGTGTGTTGTGATGTTATGTAAAACTTCTTTTGAAGTATAAATTTCTAAAAATAGAATTACTGGGTTAAATGATATGCACATTAAAATTTTTGACATAAATGCACAAGTTGCCCTCCAACCAGGCTTTACAATTTATTTCCTCAGTATTGGGGAATATATTAATATTTTCCAGAATTTTTTTCAAAAAGTACAAGAATTTACATTTTCAGGGCTTCCCTGGTTAAGACTTCTCCTTCCAATGCAGGGTGTCTGGGTTTGATCCCTGGGCAGGGAGCTAAGATCCCACATGCCTCTGGGCCAAAAAATGAAAAAAACATAAAACAGAAGCAATATTGTAACAAAATTCAATACTTAAGAAAAAAAAAGAATTTACATTTTCTTCTGTAACAATCACCCCAAAGTACTGAAGTTTCTTAGATTTTTTTTTTTTTAAACAAGATCCAGTAAGACCCATGAGAAGTATATGTGCTGGTATCAGAGATGAGTCACACCTGGCTTGGCCACTTGCTCTGTGACCTTGACCAAGACAGTTAACCTCTTTGTTCCTCAGTTTCCTCATACATGAAAAAGGAATAGCAGTACCTATCCTGCAGCTTTGAGAGTAAATGAAATAAACTACACTTCTACTGATTAAGCAATAAATGATAGTCAGGAAGTCTCATGGCCATTTGAAGGCTGTGTGATTGTACAATGTTTCAGAAGTGTTATACTGGATTGTTGAAATTGATAATTCTCAATCATTTATGTGTAAAGTTCAACAGGGTGTCCTAAGCTTGGGTGGCAGAGTAGATCTTTAAAGAATATGGGAGGAGGGGAGGTCATAATTCATTAGTTTAGTCTTCTAGTTTGTGTGCTAATAAAGAGCGAAGAGTTCAGAGTTCAGTATCTTGATGAAAGAAGCAATTATCTTAATTTAGAGGCAAGCAAAGGATCTTCTTATTGATAACCTCAGTCCTCCCTGGCTGTTTCAGATCTATCAGTGGATGAGTGAGATAAGGGAGAAGTACATGGAAGTGGTGACGTAGCATTTCCTAGGAATGACCTATGAGAGCCGGCCCATGTATTATTTGAAGGTGAGTGAGAAGGCTGAGAATTAGAGTCCCACTCAAGGATATTTATTTACTATCCAGAGGCTCTAGTCAGAAGTATAGACAAGGTTAAAAGAGGCAAGACAGAGAGACTTGGCTTTTCCAAAGTCTTGATTTTAAAATTCAAAACTTGGTGGGGAGGAATAAATTGGAAGATTGAGATTGATACATACACACTACTATGTATAAAATTGGTAACTAATAAGGACCTACTGTATAGCACAGGGAACTCTACTCAGTACTCTGTAATGACCTATATGGGAAAAGAATCTAAAAAAGAGTCCAAATACATATATCCATATGTATTTATATAACAGATTCACTTTGCTGTGCACCTGAAACTAACACAACATTGTAAATCAATTATGCTCCAATAAACATTTTTTAAAAATTAAATACTTGTAAATGCTTACATCTTAATCATGAGGGTGGAATCATGTTCTGGAGTAAAGAGAATTTGGAATGGTTGGGTGAGACCACAGGGGTAGGACTTAAAAATAAAGTCCCAGAAGTAAGAACTTATCCCTTAGTTTTCTTCACGCTTGGCCTCCCTCGTCCCCGCTAAGACTGAGGAACTTAGAATCGTGGAGGGTGGCTGGAAAGGACCTTAGACTTTCTGGCTGAGAGGTTTCCAGCTTGTGCTCTGTGAAGGCCTGGGTGCCTCCGGTGCTCCCACAGCGGAAGGGGGACGGGGTAGGGGGCTGCGTAAGGGAGAAATCCCCAGTTCACTTCTCATATGTATTTTGAGTTTTTACAAAATTTTCTTTTTTTTTACTAGTTTATTTATTTATTTATTGCGATACGCGGGCCTCTCACTGCTGTGGCCTCTCCCGTTGCGGAGCACAGGCTCCGGACGCGCAGGCTCAGCGGCCATGGCTCACGGGCCCAGCCGCTCCGCGGCACGTGGGATCTTCCCGAACCAGGGCACGAACCCGTGTCCCCTGCATTGGCAGGCGGACTCTCAACCACTGCGCCACCAGGGAAGCCCAAAATTTTCTTTTTTAACACATTTTTTTCCGCATAAAAATGTTTGAACATCATGGACAACCTTTATTTTTGGTTCCTTCATTTAATAAGGAAACAAAGACCCAGAGAAGTGAAGTGACTTGTACGAGGTCACACAGCCAGACCATAGCATAGCCAGAGGGATAACCCAATCTCCAGGCTCTCTGCCCTTTTAACATGTGATACGATGAAAAGTGTTTGAGACTGAACAACCACTTTTCCACAGGGCCAGGCCTTCTTGGCTCTCAGTTTTAGAACAGTGATTTTTCAATCCTGGCTGCTTAATACTGACGCCTGGGCCCCATCCACAGAGATTCTGAGCTAATTGCTCCAGGATGGGGCCCAGACACCTTTTGAAAGCTCCCTAGGTGATCCTACTGTGTAGGCAGGGTTGACAACAACTGCACCTAACCAGTGGTTTTCAAAGGGTGGTCCCTCGACCGGCAGCATCAACATCTCCTGGGAACTTGTTAGAAATGCACATTCTTGGGGGGGTCTAACTACAGATCTACTGAATCAGCAACTCTGTGGGTGGGCCCAGCAACCTGTGTTTTAACAAGCCCTCCTCCAGGTCATTCTGATGCACACTCATGTTACAGAAAAACAGTGCATTTCTAACAAGTTCCCAGGTGGTGCTGATAGCGCTGGTCCAGGACTACCCTTTAAGAACCGCTGCCAAAGTAGTTTGGCATTAAGAACTAGCATTACTTTATTCACTGTAGACACATTAATTTACAAAGCACATCCCCAAATTCAAGAATTACTAACAACTACAAAGAAATCTCGGTGGCTCTGAAGTAGAATTTACCCAGGAGCCGAGTGAGTAATTGGTTGATATGTTACGTGTGGGCCACCTACCAGCCTGATTTTTCCATAGGCCGCCAAACTCTGAGCTGAGTCAGCCAAAAAGACCTCTAAACATCCTTTGCCTAGGACGTATTTGAAAGAATAGAATTGACACATAACGAGGAGGCAATAAAGATAAACATATGGTCATATACATAGACTCATAAATAAAAGGGGTGATTACAAGAGAGAATTAATGTAAAGGGTAGATTAGGAATTATGCCAGGAGCTTTGAAAATGGGTGAGGCTAAAAGGGAAAACGTCCTTGAATATGATGAATCCAGCCCATATTTATTTCAATTCGTAAGTTTCTCACAGATATAGAGGGAGAGCCTTCATCAGCCCAGCTCCCAAGAGCTTCCAATGAGTAGCATGAGTCCAGGCCATTTACAAACCAAAACAAGATGTGACTGTGACAAACATGGGCATGTTCACAGCTTCTTCTCCACCAAAGAGAATCCGTAATTGCCAGGTTGATTCCTACCTATCCCACCTCTGAAAGAGGAGGGAATCTTTCTTTCTTGAGTGAGTACAAGAACAACAAATGGGGAGAGGAGAAAGAAGATTGGGTCAGCTGGGACTGCAGGAGTCTCTAAGGAAAGAGGAATGTAATGAATGTAATAAGTATCGCCGGAGATTATGCATTTGGATGCTTTCACAGTTTCAGGAAGCTTAAATGCAGACTGGGGTTCAGTGTTACTACCTTTGAGTCATGCACGTTACCACTTGTGCACTTTACCGCTCTGAGTCAGCCCTGTGTGGTAAGGTTTTATAAGGCTTATGGAGATCTAGCCTCTCAGTTTGTGGTTTATGCGTTTATTTAAAGTTAGGGAATAATTTAGGATATGGGAAGACCAGGCTTTGCATGGGGTACATGGAGGTGTCAGCTTGTGGTCCTAAGAACAATAGCCAAGGTAACCGCAGGAGGCGGTTGGCAGCATGGCCAACAGAAGGGTCATATTGGTGGGTGTCTCTGCCAGCATCCTTGCCTCATCCTTGAAACCACAGAGTGGAAGGAGACAGGTACCTCCAGGGGAATAAAACAACCTGATAACTTTGCTCGGTGGCCTCAATCATAAGCCATTGTTTGATAATGAAATATGAATGTCTCCCCCAGATCAGTCAACCATCCAATAACCCCAAGAAGATTATCTGGATGGACTGTGGAATTCATTCCAGGGAATGGATTGCCCCTGCTTTTTGCCAGTGGTCTGTGAAAGAATAAGTGTCTTTCACTTTCTCATAATGGTTTAACCACCCCACAAAATACCTGTCATGTCTCGGCTTTGGAAAGCAGGTTTCTTTCACATCTTGGCAAGGCAGCTCTCCACTGAGCTGCTCCTTCACCCCAAGGGAAATGGAATTCATAAGTAGCTTCACTGAAAACTGAGTTAGTTGTTCTGTTCTCTTTCTAATGCACCCAAAATTATCTTTATTGGAAGGTAAACAAATCTAAATGGAGAAGAAAATACATCTTGGAAGTCAGAGATGAGTTTGAATCCTGGAGCTCTTTCTTACAGTCTTGTGCAAAATTTCTATCACTAGGACCCCTAGTTTTTTACCTGCAAAAGGTGTATGAAATGACTACTTCAACGTAATCATGAAGAGCACACAATTGTGTGGATTAAGAGATTAACACATGGAAACTACCTGGCACCGTGAATTCTTGCGTATTACCTATATCCCTCCTTTGAGGGAATAAGAAAACTTTAAAATTAATATAAGATACTTTTTGTGTCAGTCTTTTCAGAAACCCAAACATAATTCAACCCACAAATTATAGTTCTCAAACTGTGGTTCCTAGACCCATAGCATCATCATAACTGGGAACTTGGAAGAAATGCAAATTCTGGGTTTCCACATCACCACCTCATACCTACTGAATTGGGGCTGGGGATGGAGATGGAGGGTGGGCAGGCTGTAATTTAAAAAGTCCTCCAGCAAGAAAAGCCAATGCAATAAGAAGCCCACGCCCCACAAGGAAGAGTAGCCCCCGCTCGCCGCAACTAGAGAAAACCTCAGCGCAGCAACGAAGACCCAACGCAGCCAAAAATTAAAAAAAAAAAAAAAAGTCCTCCAGGTGATTCTGATGCATGGTGAAGTTTCAGAAAGACTGCCATAACGAACAGGACAGTTGAGGCAGGATTGGATGGCAAAGGTTGGATGTTCAGTCATCACTTATGATTAAGTTGAAATTGTTAGAAAATTAAGAGAGAAAAGACCTCTTCCCAGGATCATTCCAAATGTTTCTCTATTAAATATCCAGATTCTACAGAACTATAAAGACAACTGAAGGATAAGAAGTCTCCTTAAAAACCTGGACTTCTATGTGCTTCCGGTTCTTAACATAGATGGCTACATCTATACTTGGACAACGGTGAGTACATCGAGTTTGGTCCTGGGATGGGTTCATGAACTAGATCTTGTCTCGGGTTCATTTTCCTGACCTCAGTCACTGCAGCTATAAAAATGTCTTGGGGCTTCCCTGGTGGCGCAGTGGTTGAGAGTCCGCCTGCCAATGCAGGGGACACGGGTTCGTGCCCCGGTCCGGGAGGATCCCACATGCCGCAGAGCAGCTGGGTCCGTGAGCCATGGCCGCTGAGCCTGCGCGTCCGGAGCCTGTACTCCACAACGGGAGAGGCCACAACAGTGAGAGGCCCGCGTACCGCAAAAAAAAAAAAAAAAGTTTCTAAATCATACCACTCCATAATTAAGAGCCTCTGTTTCCAGAGACTATGAATTCCTCCCCCTCCCCCACTCCGGCTCCCCCAGCCCTTCGTGGGACCCCTTTCTCTGTAACAGCCTTTCTGGCCGGGTATGTGAATCAAGCCCTTCCCTCCCACCTTGTCTGGCGAAACAGGTCTTTATCCCTATCTCTACTCATCAGTCTTCTGCTTCCAGAAATGTGCAGAGACCATTTCTGATGCACCTGGAACAGCCTTTTCCCATCTGCCAAGCTATTTCCCTTTCGCCCTTTATCACTTGGACCTAAAATAATGACTCTCTGAAGCTTTTCCTGATTAAGCAGTTTGCGTCCACCAGGCACTGTTAATCTGCTCGTGAGGGAAAGGCCAAACTACCCCTCCAACACGTATATACACTTTGGGTTGTACAGATGTTCCTGTTATTGGGGGTTTCTAGCCCATCTGGGGGACTAAAAATTATACGCACAAGCTTCATAATGTTGAGGCAATTTTTCCAGACAATCCTAAGGAACCATTTTTCATATTCGAGGACCACCCATCATCACTAACACTGTGATTCATGAGACCTTAGAATGGCAACTTCCCTATGTTCCTCTGTTACAAGATCGGCTTTGGAGGAAATCCCGTTCATCCCATAATAATGGCATGTGTTTTGGGACAGATCTCAATAGAAATTTCCATGCATCCTGGTGTAGTTAAGTACCTGCTTCGTAGATGAACTGATGAATAATGACACACGAAACAAATGGAGCAGAGAAGCCAGAAAAGAGGTGAATTACTAGAATTAGTACTATTTATATATATACCTTTTGAAATAAACATCTAATCCTGTACAGCTTTCTGGACTTCCTGGTCAGTGTTACTCCCTCTAGAGAGGTGATATTATCTATACAGTAAGAACAGCAACACTGAAATGCAGGACTCTTTTCAAGTGAGACTGGCTAAAAAAGGGCAAAGAAGACCTAGACCAGTGTGAATATTTTTGAAATCCATCACTTTGTTTTAAAATATACGAATTGTTATAAAGGAAAATCAGAGAAGTATCCTTGCAAATTATTTTACAGCAGGAGGGCAGAAGTAAACAAGGCAAACATTTTCTTCTCCTTAAGGCAGTTTCATGTTTCTGAATCTCAACAAGTCCAATGGATTGGAAGCAAATAGAGGTACGGATGGTTAAGAGCAGTCTGGTTAAAAACCAGATGGGAAAGGTTAACATTCAGACTTGGCGGCCCTGTGGTATTGAAAAAATTGCTTCATCTCTAGGCTTTAGTTTTCTCTTATTTTTAAAACGTGGCTCAGAGTAATACCATCTTATCAGTAGGTTGTTGTGGAGATTCAATGAGATGCCACACAGGAGGGGCTTAGCACAGTGCCCTGCATGTAAAAGGTGCTCTGTTGTTGGTCCTTATTATTACTGGTGAGAAGGACAGACTACAAAATAGCTTTTTGTGTTTTTTTTGTCCTTGCGAAATAGCTCTAATGAGACTCAAGCCAGTAAGACAGCAAGAGATATATTTAGGGCAACAAGACTATAACAGAGTCTGACCCTGGAACCCAAGAACAGGTTCCCAAGCATTTGTTTCAGGGACCACCAAAGGTTTAAGTGAAAGATTACTGAAAATGCCATTCCATTTTGCATCTTCCTTCCCGGGCCACATAAGCAGGGGTCTGTTTCTAAATCTGCACGTCAGTCCTCCTGCCTTCCTGAGTTCCTCCTTGAATGACTTATTTTAGCAGGACAAAATTAGACAAGCAAAGGCAAGCCTTAATTCCACCCACAGATGTCCTGAGCAAGGCTGACTCCTTGACCTTGGTCAGGGCTAAACAGAGATCGTGATGCCTTCCTTGGGGTTTCCTGTATGTTTCAGGTATCGGTGCATCTCACAACTGCCAAGATTTAACATTCTGTGGGACAGGACCCATGTCTGAACCAGAGACTAAAGTTGTTTCCAGCTTTATCGAGAGCAGGAAGGAGAACATTGCCTGCTTCCTGACCATGCACTCTTACGGGCAGCTCATCCTCATGCCTTATGGCTACACCAAAAATAAATCAAGTAACCATGAAGAACTGGTAAGACCATTGAGCCAGAGCCTTGAGAAGCCTCAGCACGACCCTGCCTTCCTTTCCTGATTCCCATTTCTAGGGTTTTGGCTCCAGCCTCGCTTTTGTTCCCTTTGCTTTTCCTTATTTCCTTTCTCCTGCTTTTCACACCTTGCCAGACGCCTGCTGGGAAGGCTTCAGGTTAAATGCTGCCTTACCTGCATTAATTAACTACCTATTTCAAAAAGTGTCAAGTTGGGAGACATCTTAGGTATTCGTGTATAATATAAATGAGATGATTATGTTAATAATCTGCAGGAATGCGCTTTCATTTCTGTAAATTCTCTTGAAGCTCCGTTCAGCAATTATAGCTTTTGAACCGTGCTTTAAAGAACTTCCCAGCTGTTAGTGGAATATGGCATATCTAAAATAACATGGCTAAATAATATCTGCTCTCTTCTCTGCTAAACACAATGCTTTATTTTCTTCTAAACTATGCCTCTAGTGTTTGCCTAGGAATATTTGTAAGGGGAAGTGCTAGTGAAATTCAAGCTGGGGCAGGGAAAGTCTGCTTTGTCTTATCCAGGGTCCTTCTCTGAAGCTGTGTTTACCCAAGTCCTGGTGGGCAGAATTGTTGAAAAGGACTGGGCTCTTTGCCTTTTTGTGAACCTGAGAACAATAGAACTAAGTCAAAGAAAGGGTCAATTTAGAATTGTTGTAGTTATTTGTTATCTTTTCTTAAAAGTTATTTTTTCAGTTTTTAATTGTGGTAAAATATACATAATATAAAATGTACTGTCTTAACCATTTTTAAGTGGACAGTACAGTAGTGTTAAGTATATTCACATTATTGTGCAACCAAAATCCAAAACTTTCATCTTGCATCATTGAAATGTCTCTACCCATTAAACAAAAAATCCACATCCCCCTTGTCCCTGGTAACCACCATTCTACTTTCTGTCTCTATGAGTCTGACTATTCTAGTTACCTCATGTAAATGGAATCATACAGTATCTATCTTTTTGTGACGGGCTTATTTCACTTAGCATAAAGTCTTCAAGCTTCACACCTGTTGTACCATGTGTCAGAATTTCCTTTTTTTTTTTAAGGCTGAATAATATTCCATTGTTATGTATATACCACATTTTCTTTATCCATTCACCCATCAATGGTCATTTGAATTGTTTCCACCTTTTGCCTACTGTAAATAATACAGCTATGAACATAGGTGTACAAATATCACCTTGAGATCCCATTTTCAACTCTTTGGGGTATATACTCAGCAGTAGAATTGCTGAATCGTATGGTAATTCTATTTTCAACTTTTTGAGGAACCATCGTACTATATTCTACAGCAAGTACACCATTTTCTGTTCTTTCCAATAGTGAATTAGAGTTCCAGTTTCTCCACATTCTCACGAACACTTGTTATTTTCTGCATATCTTTAAAAAATTGTTTTTTAAAACAAGCTCCTCATTATCAATAAATGCTGGGCTGGATAGGGGCTAATCTTGCTCTGTTCTTAAGATCACAGAAGTCTGGTGGCCCATTGGCTCTGTCATTCCTCTTGTCCCTCTCCCACTGGAACATCACCCATAAAACACAGGTCTGGGCACTAAAAGAAAAACCACTATAGATCTTTGCCGAAGGCAGCCCTTCCCCCCAGAAGTCAAAAATATCTGTCAGTACCCCAATATCTTTCCTGCAATTATTTTCGGACATTTGTACTACGTGATTATTTTGCAAGAGGTGGAGATAACATTTACCTATAACTTTAAAAATTACAAAGAGATTTTATGGCCATTACTTCAGCTGATCCTCATGACAATATAATAAGCTTATTTTGGAGATGTAGAAATTAAGACCTTGAGTTAATTATATTTCTAAAGTCCCTGTAGACAGTAAATGTTGGAGTCTGGGCTTGGAACTCGTGTCTTTGGACTCCAGAGGCCACATTCATCTGACCACAGAACACTGCCTCTCTCTGCTCAGGAAGGGTTTGCAACTTCTGGAAGCTGCCATTGACTTAGATGCCCAGTCCACTGTGTCCTATATCCTCCTCATTTCTGTGCCAGAAGTTCTATTTCTTCAGTAAAGAAATGTACAGAAACAGAAATTTTAGTCAAGAAGCCCAGAACCCTCCTTATTTCCCAATTCCTGTGATATTTGCCATAAATGTTTACTTTCTGCTTAAAGGATTCTGTGACAAATACAAATGAACCACCTAAGTCAGGCCATTATAGATATTTGATGGGACAGGCCTTCTACCAGCAGAAAAAAAGAGGTCTATATACTCCGGGATTTTTCTAGAGAATTTCATTTCCTTTTTAGGTTCAGGAAAGCAGTTACTACATCTCCGTTTTTGCAAGGTTTGTATTCAAATGTCACAGGGTCTTGGGCTGCTGATTGGCTGTCTCATTAGAGCCCTCTGGCCACAGAGGGGGCACTGGCATTGCCGTTACCAGAAGGTGGAATTCGAAGATGGGAATTACTGGCCATCCTCAATACTCTGTGTAGAGACTGGAAAATTGAATTGAGAAAGATTGCTTCAATTCTGTATCTCTTACCGCCTTAGGTGTTGAAGAGTTAGCATAACATTCATCACTAAGACTTTTCCATAAAAAGACTGAAAATGTTGCCACCATGTATCAAACTCATAAAAGCTAGTTAGCAGTGTTTTTAGGTTCTTAGTGATAAGCTTTGATAGAGTACACAAAGATAGAATCACACCAACTGTTCAAGGAGTTTTCCATTTCTGGTATATTTACAACCACCAGAGACTAGTAATTAATCTTTATGTATTTACAAAACCAAAAATTTGTAGAAATCTTCATAAATATTATACTGTATGATAGACAACTTGGCAATCACTAAGTAGGGGAAACAGAACTATATATACTCTCATTCTAAACTGCTCTGGAGATTAGAATAGCTATAAGAAATCTAATGTTTCAAATGCTGATATTCTTTGCATTGGAACCCTTTCCATATCAGCCCCTGTATCCCATTCCAAGCTCCATCCTCCCACACCCATGCCAGGGCCTTAACCAATCTTTTTGAGTGCTTGCCTGTGAATATATGTCTACAGGAAATTCTCTGGGCCCAGTGAAGAAGTTATTAAGCAGGCATGAGGTCTTTAACAATGTAAATTATGCACTACTAGCAAAGGGTTTTTATTATTTTGACTAAGAAGGACAGCAGAGCAATTGGCTCTCTATGGCCTTGCAATATAGTGTCAAAAAGAAAGAGAAGAATAATCAGGAGTTTGACCCTTTGAGATAGAAGGCAGAGTCTAGGGGAATGTTCATTTCATCTTCTCAGAAGGACCAAACCCATAAGCTAAGGGTCACAACTGTGTGCTTATCATATATGTTATATTTCTTACTCCTATCTACTTGCCCATGGTAATTGCTTGTGGAATCATTAAAAAAAAAAATCAAAAGTTCTTTTGTCAATAAAGAAGAGGAAACTGGGAGACTCTTTCCCTCCCCACAGCCAAGATTTGAGGAAAGGGAGCAATATAGGATAAAATAAGTGAAGGTTAGCAGTGGGAAGAAGAATCATGATCTGGGGTGAGCTGCAGGAAAGAAAAAAGAATGCAAGAAACCATTTGAATAGAAAATGTAGCCTGGAGCTGCTCCATGTAACCCAAATTACAGTTAAGACCAGTTAACATGGAGTTTCACTCAAAGAAACACAGAAACACATGGGAATTAAAAATAATTAAAAGCAATTCATATCTCTACCAGAGACTCTCAAAGAACTTCAAAAAGGATGTAGTTGCTATTTCTTAGCAACTCTTTCTCTAGGCTTCATGCTCTTAATTTCACTCACACACAGCAGCTACCCTGAATCCTTTCTCTCCACTCTTCATTCTTATTTCCTTACTGGAATTTCTCTCTCTAGAAATCCCCTTTCTGACTCTCCTTTCCTTCTTATAATTTCCCCTTCTTTCTACAAACAGCTCTTGTACCTCTTCCCAGTGTAAATGATTAAAACCAGCTTTATTCCTTGTACTTCTTTAGCCCTTCCTGCCCATCATCTCAGTTCTGGACAACGCAAGCCCAGCAACTAGGGCAGACACAGAATCTCTTTACAGGAAGAGAAGGAGAAGGTAAAACTCTTAGTAGTGAGTGGAGAGGAGTCAAAAAGCTTGCAAATATGTTTAATGTTGAATCTTAGCACACACACAGAAAGTGCAAAGTCCTACTGCTGCACAGGACCCCATAACCACTTATTACCTCTCCTAGTCTTCCTTTTGAATTTCACTATGCCTATCCCCACTCTAACCAGACACCACCTTGTCACACCTTGGGATTCAGTCAGACAATACAGGACCAGGAAAAGAGAGACAGAATCTAAAACTAGATCTGTCACTGGTCAGGGGAAGAAGTCAAGGGAGCTGACGTACCTGTAAGTGTAGTCAGGCTGCCCTCAAGTGTAAAGCAATTGTGGATCCAGGCAGGGAGTGGCCAAGGGGATTTTGGTGGTGTTTGTATAGACCCCAAGGGGAAGTAGTGGGATACACCATCGGGTGGGTAGAATATAGCATTAGGGAATCTAGGGTAGGGAATACTTAGACTATCAAAAGGGTATGCAAGGAGATTTATCAGACAGTCAATAAATATAACCAATATACTTGGACCTCAGTTAGTGACTCTGATCTCAGGAAAAGGTCTGAAGAGAGCAAGGCTGAGACCTTAGAAATCATCTAGTTCTGAAGGATTTCCAATTCAGTAAGGTGACATGGGGGTAGATAGAAGGAAGTGTGTCATTTTCTGCTCTGAAAATCTATGAGCCTATGAGAGATAAGTATCAAATACCTTTAAGGAAAAACAAGAGAGAAGTAATAAGGGAAGCATGAGCAAAGGGCTATGGGAGAAAAAAGTGGGGAGAGAGAATCCACTTAGGGTGCTCAAGAAATGCCTATGGAGAACTTAGCATTTGAGAAGGTTCTTTGAGTTTGCATAGAATTTCAACAGAGAAGAGGTAAGACATCCCAAGTAGAGGAAATATCCTGAGAAAAGGCGGAGAGGCTGAGGAACATGGGGTATGTCTGAGCAACTGTGGGAGAACTTGAGTTTGACTGTAATCTAGGGTGGGATCTAGAGAATATAGTGTTGGAAATGTGGGTTAGATCCCTATCGTAGAGGATCTCAACTAGTAGACTGAGAAGTTTATACAAATGCAGTGGGTAACTGAGAGTTATTGAAGGTTTTCAGCAGGATCATTATGATTGTCCTGCTCTACAAAGGTTCACCTGGAAGTCAGGGAGATCAATCGGGATTAAGGATTGGCAAGAGGAAGGAAAACTTATTAGAAGATGACAGCAGTCCATTTCAGAGTTAATAAGACTGAAATAGGGTGATGGCATTAGAAATGCAACTTGGTAACTGTTTGAGAGAAGAGTCAAAGATGATTGTAGGAATTTACATGTTGGGGGCACATGATAGGTCAGAACTATGAAAATCAAAACAGCCTTATTAGTGGAGGAGATGATAAAATTGGATATGAGTATGTTGAGTCTAAAGTATCAGAAGACTACCCAGGTATAGATGTTCAATGGGAAGTTAGAAAGATGGTCTGGAACTCTGAGGATGGATTTGGACAAAATAGCAAATGCTCTGAATTGTTGGATTTATTTTTAACACCAGATATCTGTCTCTGCATTTCCCACCTACAGATCCAAGTTGGACAGAAGGCAGCAAATGCATTGAAAGCAAAGCATGGAACCAATTATAGAGTTGGATCTAGTGCAGATATTTTATATAAGTATCTTTTTTTCACCTCTTCAATAGTATCTAAAGCACAAAAGAATTCAGTGGACTTTGGAGACTGGAGTGGACAGGATAGAAGAGTTCCTCGGATCAACAGGAAGTTGTACAAATCAAAATGACCAGGGATAAAAGGGAGTCTGTACAAATCCAGAATTGTGCTCTCTAGGGATAAGGTGTGAGCTAAAAGCAAAAATTAATACACTGGCTCAGACCAGTACTCCCTCTGGCTTCAGTTAAAAAGAACTGGCAGGGAGAAGGCACAGGAGTTAACAGGAAAGACATTTTCCAGTGACCCTTGGTCGGTTGATTCAGTTCCCAGAGGACCATCAGGCAAAACAGGTGGGGCCTGGAGTTTAAAAAAAAAAAAAAAGGATTTAGTTGAAAGGAGAGTGCATTGCTTTCCCCATCCCCAAGCACCCCCTCCTCCACCCACTGAAGGGCAACCGAGATGATATTTTCTTAATATCATCATTTTAGTGATATTGGTCATTTTGTTTCTGTTCCTTTACAGGTCAGTTGAATCTTATCTTCCAATATCAGATTGTCTTGTCTTTGATTCAGCTGAGAAACTTTAACCAAACCTCTGCTATGTGCCAGGCATGATGCCAGGCATTGTGGGGATAGATGTGCCAGGCATAATGCCAGGTATAGTGGGGATGGTGAGTGGAGACAGAAGCAGAAAATGTCAAGGAGAGAGAGAAGGCAGCTATTCATAGATCCTAATATGAAAGAGTTGATTTATTTTGCTGGGTTGAACTTTAGTCCCTGAAATGGCTGTAGAAATCTGTCCTTTCGCAGAATAACTTCTAACTCTTCCTCCATATTTTCATTTGTAGATGCCATTTCAGGGTTTTCATGAGACTGGGCTTGGGACATTGGGATCCCCTTCTCATATGCATTTGAGCTGAGGGACATATGGGTACATATGGGTTTGTCCTGCCAGAAACTCAGATTCAGGCCACCTGCGAGGAAACTGTGGAGGCTGTGCTTTCAGTCCTGGATAATGTGTATGAGAAATACTGGTATTCAAACAGTGCTGGAAAGGTGACATCTACTGCTGTGGTGCTGAGCTTGCTGATGTCCTTCATGTTTCTTCTGTAGGTGCATCCTACCTAGGCCTGCTCAGCCCCAGAGACGTGGATATAGCTGCATGAAAGGTGTTTGAGGCTATGGAGGAACCAAATAATTTAACTAGAAATACTTTCTGTTTCAAAAAAGATGAATCATCTTTGCATTTTAATGTTTGTTCTGCTGGTAATTAATTGTTATTACTTTAGTAGACTTTAATATTAGTTAGTTATTGGTACAATAATGCCACAAACCAAACCACTCTACAATTCAGTGACTCACAAATCTATAGGTCAGCTAGGAAGTTCTGCTGATCTTGGCTGTGCTCACTTATATATCTGTGGTTTGTTTCAGGGCAGCTGCCCCAGGGTCTAGAAAGTTTTTTCCCATCTAAACTCTTTGAAAATTTTGCTCATGCCTGGGACCCAAGTTCACACTCAATTTTGTGTAATCGCGTTAGTAGTGGCATTCAGAAGATGAAGTTATATAATCTCTCTATATAGCTGTTGCTGGTTTTATTTATTTATTTATTTAATGTTTTATTTATTTATTTAAAAAAATTTTTTTGAGAATCTACAAGGTACATTTTGCTAGGCTCTGGGATTACAGTGGTGAATAAGGTAGACATGGTCCCTGTTCCCCTGGAATTTCTGTTCCAGTGGGTGAGATTGATTGGAATGGACACTGTTGCATACCAGACAAATCTCATCTCTGGGGAACCATAATAATCAAGAACACAAATATATAAACTAAACCTTGCATCTTGTGACAGGGGCTATAAGAAAAATAAAGAGTAAGTAGAGAGGTAAGCAAGGGCCAGATTGTATGTTTCTGGGTACACAGGTGTTTAATTGTGCTATTGTCTATTACACTTTACGTGCTCTTCAGGTAGCATCTATGACTGTCATTTCCTATGTATCTCTATGTGACACCTTGAAATGATGCAAAGCACTTGTCAGGCTTTGAACAAATGTTGTCACTGTGACCAGCTGACAGGGTATCCTTGGGTGTTCAGTCACCCGTTTCTGAATTTCCTTGTTGGTCACAGTCACAATACACTTCTTGGTTGTAACCCTTTTATTGCCTTTCTTTGTCCTCTTTATTTCTTCATGTTTTGCCAGTGTGTGTCTGATAAGGGTCAGAAAGGAAAATGTCAGGGGCAGTGGGGCTTAATGAATCAGAGAACAGCTATTTACATAAAAATGCCAGCTCACAATTGTGGCATTGTTAGGAGAAAATGGTTGGGTTTCATCAATGGTCAGCCTGGGAGGGAAGAAAACTAGGATGGCCACCAATGCCATATTCAAGAAGAAAGCAGAGGAGCTGCGGCTTGAGACTCACGTTATCAGCTTTCATTCAGCCTGTATTTTAGTTTCTAAGGCTGTCTGTTAACAATTTGGATGTCTGAGTACTATAGGAGCTCTGATCTACAAAGCTTAATTCATGTCGAAAGATTGAGTCCATGGCCAAAGAAAGCTGGAAGGGAATGGATGGAAACGCAAGCTATCAGCTTGCCTGAAACCTCCCACAGGGACCCTTCCAAAAGTTAAAGACACAATTGTAGCCTTCTGGGGGCGGGGCTTCACATGGGTCTGAGGGTGTGGGAGACTGAGGGCCATGACATGTTTTTTACTTCTTCTGATAGTGTTTTACTCTTTGTGAAAGGATACTAAAAGCAAGGCTAGAATAGTGATGAATGACCACACTGATCTTTCTCAAGGATGTTTTCAACTTTCTGGTCTTAAATGGTAATAGTTTGGGAAAACTGCACAACTGATGCAACTAATGCAATCTTTAAAGTATCCTATACTGAGACTTTGTTGGGTCTGGGATTTGATTTTACCCTACTTTAAAGCTAGGAAGTTAGCTTGTTGCTGTTTCATGGGTGGTAGAAGACATGAAACCTCTGAGTCAGGGACAGGAAGTTATCACCCGCAGACAGGAAGTAGCATGAACATCAGCATACTTACATTGTCTCTCTTGCTCCCAAGTTTGAATATATTGCATTTTCGGTTACTATTTCTTTCTTTCCACCAAATTTGGATGATGCCTTTTTTCCATAACTATTCCTACAAAGGATGGAGATCTCCTTGACCTATAGGTGAATTTAGAGTTTAAAATGAGGCAAAATGATAAATTCAGATGGTATCCAAGTTTCTAGCTCTAACCTTTTTCTACATCAGTGTCAAAATGAGTTATATTTTTGTTTCCATTATGTATGACCAAGCTCTGTTTCCCTTCCTTTTCTTATGCACTTTAGCAATCTCCTGATATGTTACTGAAAATATATTCTTCATATCGCCTGGTAATATTCTTATCTTCTGCATAGAATTTGAATCTGGTATAAAGTTATTATGGCACTAAGAGAGGGTCACTGCCCAAGAATATAAAATTACAATATTAAATACAAA
The DNA here is from genome assembly GCF_937001465.1 of Orcinus orca. Classification (NCBI taxonomy): domain Eukaryota; kingdom Metazoa; phylum Chordata; class Mammalia; order Artiodactyla; family Delphinidae; genus Orcinus; species Orcinus orca. The sequence continues at coordinate 91,564,574 of NC_064565.1, forward strand.
GGGTTTTTTAAAACTTAAATTAATAATTATTAACTTGATACTATATGCAGTGATTAGAATCCTTTATGTATATTACTTTACATAATACTCATAAGAATCCTGAGTTAGGTACTTTTATTTATTTGATGAAGAAGCTGAGATGAAGAGAAGGTAAGAGCACATCTATGGTCACACTGTTCTTAATCATTATTGATTGATCAAATAATTTCTTGGGATAGGAACTTTCTGTTTCCAAGACGTTGGAAGTATTGTCTAGTGGCCACTGCTGGTGCTTCATCCAGACTCCTTCCGGCCCCTTCTCCTGCATCTCTTTCTGTCCTTAATGTGTTTTTGGCTCCCAACAGCTCACACCAGTGTGACTCTTTTTCCGATGACTGCCCTTGGGCTATTGCACGTGATTTACCTGCAGCCACAGACACGTTTGGGAGTTCTGCCCACCACCAGAAACTCCCAGCCCCTGCCTGGATGGAGACTGATGGATCCAAGAGCATGAAACCTAGTCCCTTGCAGTGGGTTGGGGAAAACTCCAAAGTGTCACTCATGTTCCAGAGATCATGTGGGATAAGGTTGATGTTACCCTGCAAAGAACTTTCTCTGAGGTTACAGCCATGCTTGGCTTCCGCCTTTCCTTGTCCTGTGTCACTTTCTCTTGGTAGCACCTCCTGAATAAGCCACTTGTGCATGAAATCCTCGTTTCTGGGTCTACCTCTAGGGAAGCCAACATAAGAAAACCCCCTTGGGTGCTATTACCAAAACATAATACATTCTTAATTTCCTAAAATGACATTTAATAAAAATATATATATATATATTATATACGTATATAATATATATGTATAACTGAATCACTGTGCTGTACATCTGAAACTAACATGATATTGTAAATCAACTATAATTTTAAAAATCATAGTTAAAAATTTTAAGTATTGCTATTAATATTCAGAAAATGCCTGGGAATTACAACATCATATGGACAGAAATATTTCTATTTTGAAGATGTCGCCATTATGGAACAGGAGGAATCTTGTTCTAGAAAAGACTTTCACTTCAGGAAAACATATGCATTTCCAGTCTGGTCTCTATTGAAGGCACAGTAAAAAAAAAGATTAGCCTTTACGGACTTGTAAAATTTGAAGTATCTGGTATTGTGATAAGACTTTATGAGAAAATAATAGGCACTTATAATAGTTTCCCACTCTGATGTAATCAAGACTGCACCGTCTTTTCTTAGCTACCCTGAAAAATGAATTTTATTTCTTTCTAAGGAGTCATTCATCTAAAATAATACTAATAAAAAATAAAGCTCTAAAGAGCTTAAATGGTGAGTGTATTAACTCCTTTCTTACCTGTGTGTTCCTTTCCCCTGGAGCTCTTATTATGTTTTTTCTTTAAAAAAAATACATTTGTGCAAGTCAGCTCTAAAAATGGTGCAAATAGAAAAATGAAAGTCTCTCTCTTTACATGAATGGTGCAAAAGCAACCACAGAAACATAAAGGAGGCAAAGAGGAATGTGCATTCATGGGGTTGAATCCCCCCAGCTGCCCCCCAAAAATCCGGTTGACTAGGTGGAGGATCCTGAGAAGGTGAGGCGGAAAGTCAAGTGGGAATCAGTTGGCTGAAGGTCCTGAGCACTGGACAAGAGTTTAGACATTATTCCTCTAGACTGTAGGGAGTACTCATGTTTTTGCACCGGGAGGGTAAATTAACACCTGTTGTGTAAATATTAGTCTGGAATGATGGCTTAGAATGGGACATTTAAAGGGGAGACCTCTGAGTCAAACAGTTCAGAAAATATTATATTGTGCACAAATAATTGAATAAGACTTCAGTTGAGTTGGTGGCCATAAAAATGGAAACAAAGGGACAGACATCAGAAGTGTTGTTCAGAAAGATTCAGTGTAGGGTCTCTTTGATTATGGAGATGTGGAAAAAGGAGGGTGGGAATTATTGTGAGTGGCTGAACAGAAAAATTTTGGTATTAGGAGATAATGAGAATTTGTCTTAAGTCATCTTTATCTCATCCCTACCAAGAAAGGTATCATAGACCAATGCCTAATATGGACTTACAGATCCAGGGAGCCCAAAGGGAAGCAGTATGGAAAAAGGACAAGCCATCGCATTTCAGACAAGAAGTAGGAAATGCAAAATTTCTGCACTGAAGTGTCAGTTGAAACTTAAGGTTTGTTCTCCAACTTCAAACCAGGTCTCCAGCAACAAGCAACCGTCATTTCAGTTTCATGTTTGAAAATTTAATTCGATACGGAAAATGGTAAAGCTTTAAAAATGTTTAAAAACATAATATCCACCAGCTCCTTCCTGCACATACACTAATTTACCCTATGACATTTAATTTAGAATTAGGTTTGCAAGTATATCACTTTAAAGGTTGACTATTTTCTGTAATGCGGTTGCTTAGAAGATTTGTTTTGCAGCAGAATTCTTATTTCAAATAAAAATTTCCCTTAAAGCATGATATAAAAATCAGATAAAAACAGAATTGCTCTGCCTGATCTGGGGAGAAGGACGGGTAGTGAGTGGATCTGGAGGTGTTTCTCTGCCCTACCAGCCCCCAGTTTCCCTGCAGCCCTGAAGCACTTTCCGTTTTCTCTCTAGGCCCTTTCTACTCAAAGTGTGGTCCATGGATCAGTAGCAGCTTGGTAAAAATTCCAATTCTCAGGCATCAGAGCTTGCATTTAACAAGATCCCTAGGTAATTTGATGCTCTTGAAAATTTAGGAAGCACTGCTTTCAAGTATATAAATCGCCTGGGAAGCGGATTCAAACACAGATTCTCAGGCATAGCAACAGGTCTGTGGTGGAGCATGACATTTTGCATGTTTAACAAGCTCCCGGGTGAGACTGATACTATTGGTACTTGGACTATGACACATTGAGTAGCAAGAGGCTAGGGCAGTGGTTCTCCGATGTTGGCATGTGTGAGAGTCATCTGGAGGTCTTGTTAAACATGGCTTTGCTGGGCTTCAGCTCAGTTTCTGATTCAGCAAGTGGGGCCTGAAAATTTGCATTTCTAACAAGTTCCCAGGTGATGTTGATGCTGCTGTTCCAGGAAACACACTTTGGGGACCCCTAAACTAGAGCACCTGTCTCATCACTGGGATAAAGATGCCACTGGGTAATCACGGGGTACCTTGACTTCGTTTCTTAAGTAAAAAGTGGTAAAGGGTAAAAAGATGGAAGCCTCTTCCCTCAAGGATCTCAGAGTCTAGTTCCAAATACAGAAAAGTAAGCAAACGCCTCGCACACGTCATGTGCACGGAGCTGAGAGTAGAAGAGCCATGACCTCAGGCTCCGCGTCGGTATCTGAGGGGGCCTGGGAAGGTTTCATCTGCTTGGCTTAAAGCTGGAGCAGAACGTGAAAAGGGTCTGATTGCTTAAATTATCTGTGCTCTATGCAAGACACATTCTTTAATTTGAGATCTTGAGAATAGCCGTGAATTTTCCATTCAGTTATGCGTTTGTAATGAACAATACCCTCAGTCTTTTATAAGGCAGGGTGGGATGGGGTCGGGGAGTACGGTTAGGAGTCAGGGTTTTGGAGGAGGGCAGTGGGAGCAGGGATGAGCCTGCACAAACCCTCTCTGCCTCTGGGAGAAGAGTCAAGCAACACCTGGTTGTCTCTGGATCTTTGCCTCTTAAAATAAAAAGCCAAGCCTCTGATGTTGGCTGCTACCCCGGTCACAGGAGGGAATCCCCAGGATCCTGCTTTTGAAGGAATGCAGTTCTTAAGCCCTAGGGCTGAAGGGTGTGCCTTCTTCCAAGGAACCACAGGTGTCTTAGGCAGATTTTTTTCAGATACAAGGGACTAGAACCCCAAACAGTCTGGCTTTAAACCAAAAAAAAAAAAAAAAAAAAGGGAATTTATTGGTTTGCCTAATAGAAATGTATAGAGGGAGTTCAGGAAGAAAAGGTTCTGGAAATTCCAAGATGTTACCAGAGCTAGTAATTTTCCATATTTTAATTTTGCATCAGCTTTTTATCTATTGCTTTGACTGAAGCAGGTTCTTTCCACGTAGGGGCAAGTTACCCCAGCAGCTCCAGGCCTGCATCCTAGCCTCTCTGCAACCCTGGAGGAAAAGTGCTTCTCTTTTCCAATAGTTCCAATAAAATTCCCAAATAGGGACTGAATGGGCCTCCTTGAGTCAAGAAGTTGTAATACACTGAAAGCCTGGGGCACATGCCCTCTCATAGACCAGGTCCCCCAAACCACATAGATTGAGACGGGAAATAAAACCAGGTTGCTTGTACTGGAAGCAGAATGAATGGACACTGGTCAGTCAAAAAGCAACAGCTATCACTCGACCAGGAAGAGAGCAGGGCCTCACCTAAGTCTCAGAATGCATCCTAGCAGATTCAGAGTATCATAGTCTCAAGAAGCAAGTCAACAATTTATTTCTTGAACTGTGTGCTGGGCATTCATCCAAAATTAGGTTCAGGGTCTCCCAAAGCAAAGCCAAAGTCATTCTACTCCCAGTGTCTATTTCATGATAGCAACAGTGTCTCTGGGCCCTTACACAAATTCTTCAGGTAACAATTTCCTGGAACCATTCCCAGGTTTCACGTATGAGACAGACACTATGGGATGGTGTTAATGGCCAAAATTCTGAAGCCTTGTTGCCCAGGTTCAAAGCTCAGCTCAATCACCTAGTGGCTGTATATCTGGGGCAAGTTACTGAATGTATTTCTGTTTCAACTGCCTTATTGATAAAATGGGAATAAGAAGGGGACCTACCTTGTACAGTTGTTAGGAACATTAAATAAATTAGCGACTGGTAAAGCACTTTGGACAATGTTGGTTTTCCAGGACAAAGTCATTTGTCCACCCTAGACAACCTCCTCCAACCACAGAGTAAGTGCTCAGTGAATGTTAGGAGTTAAGACAATTATTCTTACTATCCCAGCCCCAGCTCTCATGGGAAATTCCAAAACACAGTAAAGGAGCTCTGGTTACCATAGAGTAATGATAAAAGGTAAAGCACTATTTCTCCAAAGAAGATATACAGACTGCCAACAAACACATGAAAGAATGCTCAACATCATTAATCATTAGAGAAATGCAAATCAAAACTACAATGAGATATCATCTCACACCAGTCAGAATGGCCATCATCAAAAAATCTAGAAACAATAAATGCTGGAGAGGGTGTGGAGAAAAGGGAACACTCTTGCACTGCTGGTGGGAATGTGAATTGGTTCAGCCACTATGGAGAACAGTATGGAGGTTCCTTAAAAAACTACAAATAGAACTACCATATGACCCAGCAATCCCACTACTGGGCATATACCTTGAGAAAACCAAAATTCAAAAAGAGTCATGTACCAAAATGTTCATTGCAGCTCTATTTACAATAGCCTGGAGATGGAAACAACCTAAGTTCCCGTCATCGGATGAATGGATAAAGAAGATGTGGCACATATATACAATGGAATATTACTCAGCCATAAAAAGAAACGAAATTGAGCTATTTGTAATGAGGTGGATAGACCTAGAGTCTGTCATACAGAGTGAAGTAAGTCAGAAAGAAAAAGACAAATACCGTATGCTAACACATATATATGGAATTTAAGAAAAAAATGTCATGAAGAACCTAGGGGTAAAGCAGGAATAAAGACGCAGACCTCTTAGAGAACGGACTTGAGGTTATGGGGAGGGGGAAGGGTGAGCTGTGACAGGGCGAGAGAGAGTCATGGGCATATACACACTAACAAACGCAGTAAGGTAGATAGCTAGTGGGAAGCAGCCGCATGGCATAGGGATATTGGCTCGGTGCTTTGTGACAGCCTGGAGGGGTGGGATAGGGAGGGTGGGAGGGAGGGAGACGCAACAGGGAAGACGTATGGGAACATATGTTTATGTATGACTGATTCACTTTGTTATAAAGCAGAAACTAACACACCATTGTAAAGCAATTATACCCCAATAAAGATGTTAAAAAAAAAAAAAAAAAGGTAAAGCACTAGTGAGTATATTAAGCAGCTAACATATGCTTAGGGTATGTCGATGTGATTGTCAATGTCGATGTGATTCCCAATACTCTCTCTTTTAGCTCTTGGTTTCTTAGCATACTGCCATTCTGGGATCAGTAAGATGTCTCCCAGGGGCATTACTGAAGAGACGTTTGCCCCTTAAGAAAGACACTTGGCCTGGAAGGTTGAGGTGGAAAAGGGAGGGGGGCAGAGTACAGATGAGTGACTCTTTCTAAATGCACCCTAGGCTTTCCCCACTTCTTGGATGCCTGCTGGGCCTCCACACTGACTCGGAAATCCAAGCTGCACTAATATCACCAGAAGAAAGAGTTGGTCTCTTTTCTCTTGTAAGAACCTTCTAGTGTACCTCTCCCTCCTATTGCCTTTTTCTTGGGCTGATCTGAGTCACTTCTGGTCCTCTGTGGGCCCTCTGGGTTCTCTTCCCCTTCCCTCTATAAGATGGATTTCTGTATCATGGAGATGAGGCGCACATATATCCAGTGAGGAACAAAGAGCGGCTGCATCAGTGGTTTTGTTTTGGTTTTTTTTGACATCTTTATTGGAGTATAATTGCTTAATAATGGTGTGTTACTTTCTGCTTTATAACAAAGTGAATCAGTTATACATATACATATGTTCCCATATATCTTCCCTATTGAGTCACCCTCCCTCCCACCCTCCCTATCCCACCTCTCTAGGTGGTCACAAAGCACCGAGCTGATCTCCCTGTGCTATGCGGCTACTTCCCACTAGCTATCTATTTTACGTTTGGTAGTGTATATATGTCCATGCACTCTCTCACTTTGTCCCAGCTTACGCTTCCCCCTCCCCATATCTTCAAGTCCATTCTCTACTAGGTCTGTGTCTTTATTCCTGTCTTGCCCCTAGGTTCTTCATGACCATTTTTTTCCCTTAGATTCCATATATATGTATTAGCATACGGTATTTGTTTTTCTCTTTCTGACTTACTTCACTCTGTATGACAGACACTAGGTCCAGCCACCTCACTACAAATAACTCAATTTCATTTCTTTTTATGGCTGAGTAATATTCCATTGTATATATGTGCCACATCTTCTTTATCCATTCATCTGTTGATGGACACTTAGGTTGCTTCCATGTCCTGGCTATAGTAAATAGAGCTGCAATGAACATTTTGGTACACGACTCTTTTTGAATTATGGTTTTCTCAGGGTATATGCCCAGTAGTGGGATAGCTGGGTCGTATGGTAGTTCTATTTGTAGTTTTTTAAGGAACCTCCATACTGTTCTCCATAGTGGCTGTATCAATGTACATTCCCACCAACAGTGCAACAGGGTTCCCTTTTCTCCACACCCTCTCCAGCATATATTGTTTGTAGATTTTTTGGTGATGGCCATTCTGACCGGTGTGAGGTGATACCTCTTTGTAGTTTTGATTTGCATTTCTCTAATGATTAATGATGTTGAGCATTCTTTCATGTGTTTGCTGGCAATCTGTATATCTTCTTTGGAGAAATGTCTATTTAGGTCTTCTGCCTATTTTTGGATTGGGTTGTTTGTTTCTTTGATATTGAGCTGCGTGAGCTGCTTGTAAATTTTGGAGATTAATCCTTTGTCAGTTGCTTCATTTGCAAATATTTCCTTCCATTCTGAGGGTTGTCTTTTGGTCTTGTTTATGGTTTCCTTTGCTGTGCAAAAGCTTTTAAGTTTCTTTAGGCCCAATTTGTTTATTTTTGTTTTTATTTCCATTTCTCTAGGAGGTGGGTCAAAAAGGACCTTGCTGTGATGTATGTCATAGAGAATTCTGCCTGTGTTTTCCTCTAAGAGTTTTTAGCATCTGGCCTTACATTTAGGTCTTTAATCCAATTTGAGGGTTTTTTGTGTATGGTGTTAAGGAGTGTTCTAATTTCATTCTTTTACATGTAGCTGTCCAGTTTTCCCAGCACCACTTATTGAAGAGGCTGTCTTTTCTCCATTGTATATTCTTGCCTCCTTTATCAAAGATAAGGTGACCATATGTGCATGGGTTTATCTCTGGGTTTTCTATCCTGTTCCACTGATCTATATTTCTGTTTCTGTGCCAGTACCGTACTGTCTTGATTACTGTAGCTTTGTAGTATAGTCTGAAGTCAGGGAGACTGATTCCTCCAGCTTCGTTTTTCTTTCTCAAGATTGCTTTGCTATTCGGGGTCTTTTGTGTTTCCATACAAATTGTGAAATTTTTTGTTCTAGGTCTCTGAAAAATGCCAGTGGAAGTTTGATAGGGATTGCATTGAATCTGTAGATTGCTTTGGGTAGTATAGTCATTTTCACAATGTTGATTCTTCCAATCCAAGAACATGGTATATCTCTCCATCTGTTTGTATCATCTTTAATTTCTTTCATCAGTTTCTTATAATTTTCTGCATACAGGTCTTTTGTCTCCTTAGGTACGTTTATTCCTAGACATTTTATACTTTTTGTTGGTAAATGGGAATGTTTTCTTTATTTCACTTTCAGATTTTTCATCATTAGTGTATAGGAATGCTAGAGATTTTTGTGCATTAATTTTGTATCCTGCTACCTTACCAAATTCATTGATTAGCTCTAGTTGTTTTCTGGTAGCATCTTTAGGATTCTCTATGTATAGTATCATGTCATCTGCAAAGAGTGACAGCTTTACTTCTTTTCCGATTTGGATTCCTTTTACTTCTTTTTCTTCTCTGATTGCTGTGGCTAAAACTTCCAAAACTATGTTGAATAATAGTGGTGAGAGTGGGCAACCTTGTCTTTTTCCTGATCTTAGGAAAATGGTTTCAGTTTTTCACCATTGAGGATGATATTGGCTGTGGGTTTGTCATATATGGCCTTTATTACATTGAGGAAAGTTCCCTCTATGTCTACCTTCTGCAGAGTTTTTATCATAAATGGGTGTTGAATTTTGTCGAAAGCTTTTTCTGCATCTATTGAGATGATCGTATGGTTTTTCTCCTTCAATTTGTTAATATGGTGTATCACATTGACTGATTTGCATATACTAAAGAATCCTTGGGGCTTCCCTGGTGGCGCAGTGGTTGAGAGTCCGCCTGCCAATGCAGGGGACACGGTTCATGCCCCGGTCCAGGAAGATTCCACATGTCGCGGAGAGGCTGGGCCCATGAGCCATGGCCGCTGAGCCTGTGCATCCAGAGCCTGTGCTCCACAATGGGAGAGGCCACAACAGTGAGAGACCCACGTACTGCAAAAAAAGAAAAAAAAAAAAAAAAGAATCCTTGCATCCTGGGATAAACCCCACTTGATCATGGTGTATGATCCTTTTAATGTGTTGTTGGTTTCTGTTTGCTAATATTTTGTTGAGGATTTTTGCATCTATGTTCATCAGTGATATTGGCCTATAGTTTTCTTTCTTTGTGACATCTTTGTCTGGTTTTGGCATCAGGGTGATGGTGTCCTTGTAGAATGCGTTTGGGAGTGTTCCTACCTCTGCTATATTTTGGAAGAGTTTGAGAAGGATAGGTGTTAGTTCTTTTCTAAATGTTTGATAGAATTTGACTGTGAAGCCATCTGGTCCTGGGCTTTTGTTTGTTGGAAGAGTTTTACTCACAGATTCAATTTCAGTGCTTGTGATTGGTCTGTTCATATTTTCTCTTTCTTCCTGGTTCAGTCTTGGAAGTTTGTGCATTTCTAAGAATTTGTCCATTTCTTCCAGGTTGTCCACTTTATTGGCATAGAGTTGCTTGTAGTAATCTCTCATGATCCTTTGTATTTCTGCACTGTCAGTTGTTACTTCTCCTTTTTCATTTCTAATTCTATTGATTTGAGTCTTCTCCCTTTTTTTCTTGATGAGTCTGCCTAATTTTGTTTATCTTCTCAAAGAACCTGCTTTTAGTTTTATTGATCTGTGCTATCATTTCCTTCATTTCTTTTTCATTTATTTCTGATCTGATCTTTATGATTTCTTTCCTTCTGCTAACTTTGGGGTTTTTTTGTTCTTCTTTCTCTAATTGCTTTAGGTGTAAGGTTAGTTTGTTTATTTGAGATGTTTCTTGTTTCTTGAGGTAGGATTGTATTGCTATAAACTTCCCTCTTAGAACTGCTTTTGCTGCATCCCATAGGTTTTGGGTCATCATGTTTTCTTTGTCATTTGTTTCTAGGTAATTTTTGATTTCCCCTTTGATCTCTTCAGTGATCTCTTGGTTATTAAGTAGTGTAGTGTTTAGCCTCCATGTGCTTATATTTTTCACAGATTTTTTCCTTTAATTGATACCTAGTCTCATAGTGTTGTGGTCAGAAAAGATACTTGATACGATTTCAATTTTCTTAAATTTACCAAGGCTTCATTTGTGACCCAAGATATGATCTATCCTGGAGAATGTTCCATGAGCACTTGAGAAGAATGTGTATTCTGTTGTTTTTGGATGGAATGTCCTATAAATATCAGTTAAATCCATGTTGTTTAATGTATCATTTAAAGCTTGTGTTTCCTTATTTATTTTCATTTTGGATGATCTGTCCATTGGTGAAAGTGAGGTATTAAAGTCCCCTACTCTGATTGTGTTACTGTTGATTTCCCTTTTTATGGCTGTTAGCATTTGCTTTATGTATTGAGGTGCTCCTTTGTTGGGTGCATAAATATTTACAATTGTTATATCTTCTTCTTGGATCGATCCCTTGATCATTATGTAGTGTCCTTCTTTGTCTCTTGTAATAGTCTTTATTTTAAAGTCTATTTTGTCTGATAGGAGAATTGCTACTCCAGCTTTCTTTTGATTTCCATTTGCATGGATTGTCTTTTTCCATCCCTTCACTTTCAGTCTGTATGTTTCCCTAGGTCTGAAATAGGTCTCTTGTAGACTGCATATATATGGGTCTTGTTTTTGTATCCATTCTATGTCTTTTGGTTGGAGCATTTAATCCATTTACACTTAAAGTAATTATCGATATATATGTTCCTATTACCATTTTCTTAGTTGTTTTGGGTTTGTTATTTTAGGTCTTTTCCTTCTCTTGTGTTTCCTGCCTAGAGAAGTTCCTTTAGTATTTGTTGTAAAGCTGGTTTGCTGGTGCTGAATTCTCTTAGCTTTTGCTTGTCTGTAAAGGTTTTAATTTCTCCATCAAATCTGAATGAGATCCTTGCTAGGTAGAGTAATCTTGGTTGTAGGTTTTTCTCCTTCATCACTTTAAATATGTCCTGCCACTCCCTTCTGTCTTGCAGAGCTTCTGCTGAAAGATCAGCTGTTAACCTTATGGGGATTCCCTTTTGTGTTATTTGTTGTTTTTCCCATGCTGCTTTTAATATTTTTTCTTTGTATTTAACTTTTGATAGTTTGATTAACATGTGTCTTGGCATGTGTCTCCTTTGATTTATCCTGTATGAGACTCTCTGTGCTTCCTGGACTTGATTAACTATTTCCTTTCCCATATTAGGGGAGTTTTCAACTATAAGCTCTTTAAATATTTTCTCAGTCCCATTCTTTTTCTCTTCTTCTTCTGGGACCCCAAATATTGGTGCATTGAATGTTGTCCTAGAGGTCTCTGAGACTGTCCTCAATTCTTTTCATTCTTTTTCCTTTATTCTGCTCTGCAGTAGTTATTTCCACTATTTTATCTTCCAGGTCACTTATCTGTTCTTCTGCCTCAGTTATTCTGCTATTGATCCCTTCTAGAGAATTTTTAATTTCATTTATTGTGTTGTTCATCACTGTTTGTTTGTTCTTTACTTCTTCTAGGTCTTTGTTGAACGTTTCTTGTATTTTCTCTATTCTATTTCCAAGATTTTGGATCATCTTTACAATCATTATTCTAAATTCTTTTTCAGGTAGACTGCCTAATTCCTCTTCATTTGTTAGGTCTGGTGGGTTTTTGCCTTGCTCCTTCATCTGCTGTGTGTTTTTCTGTCTTCTCATTTTGCTTAACTTACTGTGTTTGGGGTCTCCTTTTCTCAGGCTGCAGGTTCATAGTTCCCATTGTTTTTGGTGTCTGTCCCCAGTGCCTAAGGTTGGTTCAGTGGGTTGTGTAGGCTTCCTGGTGGAGGGGAGTAGTGCCTGTGCTCTGGTGGGTGAGGCTGGATCTTGTCTTTCTGGTGGTCATGTCCACGTCTGGTGGTGTGTTTTGGGGTGTCTGTGGCCTTATTATGATTTTAGGCAGCCTCTCTGCTAATGGATGGGGTTTTGTTCCTATCTTGCTAGTTGTTTGGCATAGGGTGTCCAGCACTGTAGCTTGCTGGTCGTTGAGTGAAGCTAGGTCTTGGCATTCAGATGAGATCTCTGGGAGATTTTTGCCATTTGATATTATGTGGAGCTGGGAGGTCTCTTGTGGACCAGTGTCCTGAACTTGGCTCTCCCACCTCAGAGGCACAGCCCTGACACCTGGCTGGAGCACCAAGAGCCTTTCATCCACACGGCTCAGAATAAAAGGGAGAAAAATTAGAAAGAAAGAAAGAAAGGAAAAAGAAAGAGAGAGAGAGGGAGGGAGGGAGGGAGGGAGGGAGGGAGAAAGGAAGAAAGAAAAAGAAAGAAAGAAAAAGAAAGAAGATAAAATAAAATAAAGTTATTAAAATAAAAGTAAGTATTAAGAAAAAAATTATTTAAAGTAATTAAAAAAGAAAAAAAAAAGGACAGACAGAACCCTAGGACAAATGGTAAAAGCAAAGCTGTACAGACAAAATCACACACAGAAGCATACACATACACACTCACAAAAAGAGAAAAAGGGGAAAACATATACATATCGTTGCTCCCAAAGTCCATCTCCTCAATTTGGGATGATTCGTTATCTATTCATGTATTCCACAGATGCAGGGTACATCAAGTTGATTGTGGAGATTTAATCCGCTGCTCCTGAGGCTGCTGGGAGAGATTTCCCTTCCTCTTCTTTGTTCTCACAGCTCCCAGGGGCTCAGCTTTGGATTTGGCCCCGCCTCTGCGTGCAGGTCACCTGAGGGCATCTGTTGTTCGCTCAGACCGGGGGCGGGGCGGGGCGGGGGGGGGGGTAGGGAGGAGCACGGAGTGCGGGGCGAGCCTACGGCGGCAGAGGCCGGCATGATGTTGCACCAAACTTAGGCGCGCCGTGCATTCTCCCGGGGAAGTTGTCCCTGGATCCCGGGACCCTGGCAGTGGCGGGCTGCACAGGCTCCCGGGAGGGGAGGTGTGGATAGTGACCTGTGCTCGCACACAGGCTTCTTGGTGGCAGCAGCAGCGGCCTTAGCGTCCCATGCCTGTCTCTGGGGTCTGTGCTGTTAGCCGCAGCTCGCACCCATCTCTGGAGCTCCTTTAAGTGGCGCTGTTAATCTCTTTCTCGCCTTTTGGGAGGTCTGAGGTCTTCTGCTAGCGTTCAGTAGGAACTGTTCCACGTGTAGATGTATTTCTGATGTATTTGTGGAGATGAAGGTGATCTCCGCGTCTTACTCTTCCGCCATCTTGAAGCTCTATATCAATTTTTTAAATATTTCAGGTTAGGAGAATAAGGAAATGGATGGTATAGGATCAGTGTCTGAGGTTATCCACATAGATTGCTTCCCACAAAGGGAGGAAGAGGAGAATGTCATAAACCCAGTGGGAAGATGCTGGATGGCTGGGGAGCAGGTCACTTCTCTTCACAATGACCTCTTCTCCAGGCTTCACTGGCTTCATGCTAGAGGGTGGGATTTTGATGCCTGGTCTTGACAAGGTTGCTCTCCCTTGTCAGATTATTTGTAGTTGCCACCAGCAATCTAGCTGTGAGTTGAGGTTCAAATTTAGAGAAACGAGATCATCTGCCCCTGGTAGGCAAATGTTTCTCATGTGTTCAGTTATCTACTCTTTATCCATTGCCTTTATTTTATTCCAATCCTGTGGGTTCTCAAAGGTCATTCTAAGGCATTGTCCCTTCAGTTTGTCTTCGCCTTGTTCCCTGATGCTGGTGTGGCTCTCTTGCTACTCCTTGTGAGTTTAGATCCTGATGTTTCTGGCCCTGGGACCCTTTTCATAAGAGCACAGTGTTCCCAACCTGTCCAAAGGAAGGGTTTACTACACTACAAAGGGATACATCTCCCAAATTACTACTGAAAAGTGGCTTTGGGTCTCAAAACATTTGACACATGCCAGTATAGACACTCAGGAGACAAAACGGGACATTTTGTTTGTTTGTTTGCTCTGAAATGATGATGTGAAATATGAGCGAGTGTTCAGTAAATAGTGAATATTGGTAATTGTGATTTAACGCGATAGTTACAACCTCTCTCTCTGTCCCATTTCATATTCTTCCATCATTTCTTCTTATGAATAGCTTTCCTCTGCTATTCTCACTTGTTTGTCTACATGAATCCCACCAGTCTGTGGAGGGACAATCTGAGTTTTTAAGAAAGCAATAGTGGCCTTTTGTTAAGTCCCCATGATATAGCACAGTAGTTAAGAAATTAGACTTTGGGTTTTTTCTCTTTTATTTATTTTTAACTTTTTATTTTATATCGGAGTATAGTTGATTAACAATGTTGTGTTAGTTTCAGAACTTAGGTTTTAAAGCCAGGCTACCTCGGTTCAAATTCCAACCCTGCCCCTTAGCTAGTTTGGATTCCAGTTCTTTACCTTCTTCTACATCTACTTTGCCATGGTTTCACCTTAGGCAGGGTGTAGTTCCCATTGCTAGACTTTAGACTCACCCACATGACTTGCTTTGGCTAATTTTTATGTGGGTAGAGGTGTCCCTGCGTTAGTTCTGAGACTAAGACTTCAGTGGCCTCCCACTGCTGTTTTTATCTCTACCATCACTATGAGAAGAACATGCCCCAGCCAGCCCACTGGTCCAGAAAGGATGAAAATCACAAGAAACAGAACCACCCCAGCTGAATCCAGCTTAGCGCAGCTAACCTCCTATAAACCCAGAGATGCATGGCCTAACTACGTGCTTAACTGCTGTCTGACATGGAGAATTTGTAGTTGTTTGTTACACAGCATTATTGCAATAATAGCTAACTGAATCTTCTCTCATTGTCTTGAGTTTTTTCTCAAATAATTTGAAAAGAAGGGATCATAATTGTACTTTTTATAGGGTTGCTGGGGAGAGTAAACGAGAGAATGCATATGAGGTGCTAAATAAACTGTCTGATACACAAGAACCAATCAGTACTTGTCTGTTATTACCGTTACTATGTGCCAGGAGTTTATATTCATTATCCTCATCTATGCGTGCTTCAGTTTTCCCATCTGCTAAGTAGAGAGAGATCAGGTTTAAATTGGTGAAATTCCAAAAAACTTGAAAGTGCTCTACAAGTATGAGACTCTGCCATTGCCATCAATTTCAGGGACAGAAAAAACAGTGAGTTCCCAGTGACCTGCTGAAGTGGCCCAGGCCCAAGAGAAGCCGGAGGGTGAAACTTCTTTGGAAGCTCAATCCAGAAACTACCCATGTGACCACACAGCTTCTGCCAACAGATCAGAAAGAGAAGAGAAAAGGCTTCCTTCCAGAAACTGATGATAAAGATGAAAACAAGGAGTCAAGGACACAAGCCTTGGGTTAGAAGCCTGGATCCCTGGAATAAATCCTGTATGTCCGTATTTTATTGCTATTTCAACAGAGTTCTTACAATTCATTTCACCTTTGTGCTGTGAAATTTGCCCTTTGTTTCATACACGACAGTCCCCTGGTAGGTCACGGGTCTACAGCCATGATTTTGTCAGAGGAGGTGGTGTCGTACCTTCTTGCCACGTGGAAGGCTGTGTTCCCAAATCACTTTCATTAGGGTTTCTCTCCAGGGGTGGGGACCCAGGACATGTCTAAACAGGTACCATGGCAGAACCCTTGATTGAGCTTTGTTTTCCTGGAGCCAGGCTGAAGCAAGTCATTATCGGAGCTTTTCAGATGTGTGCCTCTGCAAGCCCAGGATTTTCAAAGGATGAACATTTAAACCCACTTTCAATATGAGGCCAGACAATGGAAGAGAAGGGAATACCCTTTGCCGTTCCTTGTAGGTGGCAACCCGCGGGTCAGCTCATTTGCAAACATTCCTGTGGCCCCCATTTCTCCCCCAAATAATCAGGAAGCCCAAAACTTAAACCTGGGCTTGCAAAGAAGTCTGGCTACAAAGGGCATTTTTCAATTGAGTGCTGTTAAGATCACTCTGGCTTTGTCCAGGTGGTGATGACGTTTATTAAATCATATGCAGAATGTGTATGCATTTTTCTGGGGAAAGGATACCAATATTTTCACATGTTTCAAAGGGTCTTCCCAAAGATAAGAACTACTGATTCCGAGGGACAGTAGTTGAATTTAAAGAATTCTGTTAATTATCTGAAATCAATTAATTCAGTTAATGAGACTATTTTCTTATTTGTCTTTATGCAGATCATCGTTTCCTTGTTATTTCAAAGCAAAGCTGTTTGTGGAGGAATCCGTTACCCCATTCTTGTTCGTGGTGATGAGGCTGATATCTTTCCAAATGTATTTTGATCTTCTAGCTCAAAACTGACAACGAGCCAGCTGTAATCAATAAAGCTGTGTTTCAGAAGATCCTGTAAGACACAGTCATGTGTGCTGGCTTTCATATGCTGTGAGTTTAAATGGAAACTCATAGGGGCTTTTCTGTGTCCTCAGTGCTTCCTGAAAGTATCTCATTAGTTATCCCAACATGCCTATAAGGTGGAATCTCAATAAGCAGTTGCCACGGAACTTGGGGCTGTCTCCTCTCCGAAGCTCTGCCCGAGCAGGTGACTTCTGTCCCAAGTCCTCAGAGCTGTCCTTAACGGTGTAAATAAGGCTAGAGCTTCTTCCGAAGATCCCAAGGGCAGGATTGTACTGGTGCCAGGCACTCATTTACAGGAAGCAGCGTCTGTTACCAGCCTCAGGAGCAGAAGGTGGGAGTAATGATCACAGTCTCAGCACCAGTGGCCTCCCCAGCCTAGTTACTTGTTTTTAATTAAGATGACAATACAACACCTTTTTGTGTCCTTCAGGGAACTGGAGCGTTCCAGTTGGAAGGGGCAGGAGAAGATAGCTCCGTGCACCCAGATCTTGGGTTCTAAAGATAGAAGCCCACGACTAAGGCTTTGTTTTCCTACTGGTGGCATTGAAGGAGCCTTGAGAGCAGGCCCCGAGTATAGAGGGTTTTCCAGGAGATGGCAGTGCTCTCTAAGGCTGGATCCTGGCTGTGCCTGTCTTCCGCATCAACCGAAGAATATTGTAATTGAGACATAACATGATAATGCATTCTGGGCCACACAGCTGCTCGAGTGTCACCTCAAAATGCTTCTTACCAGCCTCAAAGTCACTGTAAACAGGGTAGAGAGTTGGAAGGGAGATGGAGGGTGGGGAGAAATGGGAGGGGAGCCCTGGAGACGCCAGACAGCGACACTTGGCATTGCTGTCAGTGGAGTTTCAATACCTCCAGGCCAGGAGCTACCCTGATACATATTTACAATTCTTCCTGGGTTCACCTCTGAAGACCGATAAAAGGAAATTGAAGGACATGTACTGTCTGCATTTTAATTTCCAGGTTTACAAGAAATGTTTCATTATTCTAATTCTGGGGGGTGGAAATAAAACATCTTCCCTTTGGAAGTGAAAGATCTCCTTGTTCAGGGTGAAGAGCATAGCAAATCAGTCTCTCCCCGGAGAGGCAGGGCTGTTCCCGAGGCTGGCCCAGATTCCAGACAGTTAGGGGAATGGCAATGCGGGGGTGATGGCGGGCAGGGGAACGAATGGAGAATACTGGCCATTGACAGAATTGCCCTGTGTGACGCACACATAAGAAATGCACTCACAGCCGACTGCATTACTGATAAGGCAGATCCTGTAATTCCCAGGACCTGGCAATGACATCTCAGGACAGACCTAGGGACAGAGGAATGAAAGACAGAGCAGGCAAAGAGCTTTCCTCTGCAAGAGGCTGTTGGCTGAGGTGCTGGCTTACGCAGGCACGTCTATAGGAATGAATGGGCCCGATAAGATCAGGGCCACAAGGACTGCAGTGACTCTTCAGTAACGTCACATAATTTACTAACTGTGTTCATAGCTTAAGGGGTGAATCTCTATTTCCAGGGCTCTTATTTGTATTTTTGTTTATCGCTCCTAGGACTGTGCCGGGGACCTCCATGTGGAGGATAGAGCAGTGAGGTCAGCCAGGTGGACTGCTTGGGTAATCTGTGTGAAGGAAATTGACAAAGAAAAAGAGGCCAGTCTTTAAACGGCTTCGACCTCCAGAGTCTGTGTGGGGCTTCCTTTTAATTTTTGTACAAAACTAGTTGCTTTCTGTTTTCCTTAACCCTCTTCCACTGGAGCTCTGTTCTATATTTTCTGCAGATCCTCTCCTCCATGAAACTCCACCCTCTTACCTAATTCTAAGAGTCATCCTCACTTAGAGCCTGTGAAGAGTAGATGCTAAATACACAGTAGTGCTTCTACTCTTTGCTGCTAGCACTTGAAATGTGTCTGCCTTCGCCACAGCCCAGTGATGCTTTAAAAGTTAGAGAACAAAGCAAACAAACAAACAAAAATCCCCAGATAAAATTTCATTTTGAGTGCTGAGGCGATGTCCTTCCAAGAGGCCGGTCTTTCCTGGGGGAAATCAGGCTGGTTTCTGGGTAAGGAGGAAGAAGTGCTCATTTTGCAGAGAGTGAGAAAAAGTTCACAGAGTGCACAGCCAGGCTGTTTAGCATGGGTGGTGGCTGTTCAAGGAGCATTAGCAATAATCAAGCGAGGGAGGTAGGGAGAAGGAGGCTGGGAGTGCTACAGAACAGGCCAACATGCAGGGTGGAGACTCAGCAGAGGGATGGAGTGAGGTGGAGACTCCCCTGGCCAGCATGAGACAGAGCGCTCAGACTATAGCCAGAGAATGCTTTACGGGAGGAAGGCGGTGGAGGCCGTGCAGGCAATGAAAATGATTGGGAAAACCCATAAATGTTTATAGTGGGAGGCAGCAAAGTCCTATAAACAAAATCAGTGAACACTGAGCAGATCACAGAGGCAATGCATGTTAACTGCCTGCAATCTATGTAATAACAGGTGTTCTAGACAGAACACACAAATAGAGTCCTAAGACGTGGACCAGCCCTGATGAGACATCCATTACCAACCCTGGTGAAAAGAAATGCATGGTCCATGCTAGACTCATTCCTGTTACATTTATCTGGGCTGGCTACTTCTGTCTACTTCTCCTAATGATTATGAACTCTCAGACTTAAATTATTTTCCAAAAAAAGACTTTGTGTTTGAGTCTCAATCAAACGTATCAAGCATTTGTCTGATGCTCAAATATCTGAATCCATGTAGCTCCTATTGACCATCTGGCAGGAATGTTGTATCATTAGCCATATTTAAACTCGTAAATATCAGCCAGGAAGACTGAGGAGATGGTGCCAGGATTATACAAATCATTCACCAAAAATGGTGTCTCTATTTTACAGAAATGGCGCAAACCTCATTCAAATTCAGCAAGTGCGTGAGACAATGTTCTTGGTCCTCCGTCACACAGAGAAGTTTAGAGTGAGGTTCACAATCAACACTGAGATGACACAGTTCCAGATGTGCGAGTCTGCAGCTTTTGAATATTTAGATGTTAGCAGGGGTTAAATTTCAGAGGCCAGCACAGGAAGACTGGTGGGAAAGCTATTGAGAAATGTTTTACACCAGCTATTACTGACCTAGGTTTCTTTGTGGCTCCTGTTGGTGGTAACATTTGCATTGAGTCAGCTGCCAGATCTACAATAAGCATTTTCTTCTGTTGTTGTTTTTCAAGCTTGAACGCACAGGACTAGGAACAACATTGAAAATTATCTGGTCCAAACTCTAATATTTTAGCGGTGGAACTCTGTAAAAAAATAAACAAACCAAAACAAATCTCAATGAAACTTTATCCACCTAGGGTTATTTTGTTGTAGGCAACAGAAACTAATGAGCTAAATAAAGCATAAGGAAATGTACTGGAAAGGTATTGATGCTTTCATGTGATTAAAGGGAGGATGGAAGAGTGAGGCTGAGAATATACAAAATAGCAGGAACAGGAGTGGTGCTGGATAAACTCTCACCATTACTTTTGCCTTTGTAGTTACTGGTCTAAGGGTCAAAATCCAGGAGAGAGTCTGACTAAGCTTGGGTAACATGCTTGGCTGTACCAAGCGGTGAGAGCTTCCGGTAGGAGCCAGTAGCCTCTGTGGCTGATGGGCAGGACATTTTGAGGTTGCATACAGCATGGAGGAAGTAATTTTCCAAATGGAAATTGGAGTGCTGGATGCTAAGAAGCAAAATCCATCAAACACCCCCCTCACACACACACACACTCACGCACCAAACAAAACAGATGAAACTAGTTAAGGAGAGAAAGGGAGGGGTACCCAAAACCCCATCCCTAACCTCTCATGGAGGCATCAGAGGCAGAGGCATTCCATCCATGGCACACGATGAAAACAACCAACTTGGTTCATCTTCTGGCAATCTCAGATGATTAGACTTAATTTATTATCCCCCAAATTTGGGGGGAATAAATTCTACACTATCTTTTCACAGTTTCCTTGATGAATTCTTCATTACCATAGTTACTTCATGTCAACTTAATATCAACCGTTAATATTTACTTTTATCAAAATCCTATTGTGGAACTCATTAGTGTAATCCCAAATCTGTATGGCTTTCCACCTCTGGTCTTGTTATGTGATTGCATTTCATCACTTTCTTTGAAGTAGGGTACGACCATGTGTTGGCCAAAGAAATGTGAGTGGAAGGAACCTGTGTCATTTCTAGGCAGAAGTTCCAAGAGCCAGTGCGCAATTTGCCACACTTTCTGCCCACTGCCACTGTGATCACACCAGCACGGGACAGGTCAAGCCTCCACTGGCCCCAGTCCTTGATTGGTCCAGGGCTTACATGATACAAGTGAGCCAATTAAAGTTCCTTCTCTTGAAGAAAAACATTGGGACAGTGGAGTCCTGTCCAATCTTAGGTGCAAAAGAGAACTATTCAGAGCTCTGGCATGACTGTGATATCCCCCCATGTGGCCTGGGGAGTAGAGAAGGAAACAATGAAGCAGATGAAGAGATGAGAGAGAGGAGGAGAGGGGCAGCTGAGGCCGATAATGCGAACGGCCTCTACTGAGTCTGGCCTGCAGCCCTGAGCGCCTCTGTGCCACCTCCATTCTCTGTAAGCCATCCTCCCTTTTACATTTGACACACTTTGGGGTGGGGGCTGTTACTTGGAAACAGCAAAGTCTTAAATTATTCCAAGCACCTTCTAATTCTTGTAACCCATTAGCTCATCAAACTCACCTGGAACCACAGCCCCTGACTTCCATTTGTTTGTTCATCTGTGTTTTGTGTTTTTCCCCCTCTACGCCAAGTGGCCTCTCTTAAGTCAGGTTCTCTAGAACCAGAGCCTGAGACAGAGATCTGGGTGGTGTGATCTGAGGGACTGCTCTTTAGAAAGAAGTCGTAAGGGGAGTGCGGAGATCAGAAGAAGGGGAAAGAGCTGAGGACAGAGGTGGTCTCAGCTAACACCTAGCCTTGGCCACAGGCCCAGGGGGCTCGGGAGATAAACTGCTCCATGGATTTGTCTCAGCTTGAGGAAAGGGGGCAAGACTTTTTTTTTTTTTTTTTTTTTTTTTTTTTTTTGCGGTACACGGGCCTCTCACTGTTGTGGCCTCTCCCGTTGCGGAGCACAGGCTCCGGAAGCCCAGGCTCAGCGGCCATGGCTCACGGGCCCAGCCGCTCCGCGGCATGTGGGATCTTCCCGGACCGGGGCAAGAACCCGTGTCCCCTGCATCGGCAGGCGGACTCTCATCCACTGCGACACCAGGGAAGCCCGGGGGCAAGACTCTTGTATCCCATTAGTCACCGATTGGCTGGGGGTCAGGGAGGGAGCAGGGGTTAACTTCCTGAGCAAGGAAGCTCCCATCAGCCAACAGCAATTCCCTGACGAACAGGATGACTGCTAGCTGTTAGCAGCCACTTCCCATAGCAGCTGGGGAAGGACCCCTGAGCCTGGTGACAAGTATATGGGTAGGGCACCGATTGTGCCTATGACAGCCTTCTAAATATTCTAATTATTAAACTCATCTTTCTTGTTGTCGCACGTGCTTTCAAGGATAGCTCCCATCAGACCTCACAGGACACAAAGTACCCCACCTGATGAATACCAGATGTCCTTTTCTGCCTTTTGTTGTTATATTCATTCTTTCATTTTTCTGTGAAATATACTGACATTGGCATCAAGAGTAGTAACAGTTAGGTGAAAGTGGACCATTTAGTGCAGGGGGTGGGCAGTGGTACTCATCATGGCTCTGAATATTGTAGGAGGTACCTGGGATTTTGTTCCTGTATCCATTTCCTCCTCTGTCACGATGATAGCATCCCAGATTTTCATTGGGTAAAAGTCCCACTCCTAGTGGAAGTGACCCAAGGATGAGTTCTGATAAGCTTAAGCCAATCTGCAAAACCCATCCACCATTCCTTCCCAGGCACAAGGATTGCCTTAGAGATGAGCACATAACCCAGTTGGACCAATAAAATGCAAAGAGCCTTTACCTTGAGGTTTCAGAGGAAAATGCTTCCCTGCTCTTATTAAAGATTAGGAAAGATGCTTTCTCTTCTTCTGTCATGGGGAAAGGTAGTCATGTTCAAGCCGTGAAACCATTTCTGGTACCTGAGCCTGGGATCAGCCTGAAGAAAAGATCTGACACTAAAGGTGAACAAAAGACTTTCAGATCAATGGAGTCCCTGAGTATATGGTGAATCTCTGTGTCAAACGACACCAGAAGCTATATGCCCCCAAATTGTCAGTCTGTGAACCAACAAATGCCATTATTTACCCAAGCCAGTTTCAAATGGGTTTTTGTTTTCTGAAACATAAACTGTCCTAAGTGGTAGACTCCAGGGAGTGGCTGCGGGAATGGATTCTCGTCAGGGAGTGTCACCACTCACTGTTTTCTGGCAAACTTTCATGTGTCAACCCTCCCCTCAAGCCCCATCATTTTCAGATTTAAAAGCAGAAATAGATGATTCAGCATCCCTGATAACCTCTCACCCAGCATCCTAACCTGGAACCCGAGTGCTTAGCCATCCACTGTAGGCATCCAATTTTAGGATTTGGTTTCTAGAATACTAAACCATTGACATAATATTAGCTTCATTTGGAAGACCTCCAATTGCTAGCAGAGTTTTGCAGAAACGTCTTCTGAAATGAGAAGAAAATGACCTCCCCCTTGGGAGGTCTCTTCTAAAGTTTATTAATAAAACATGTTATTGAAACTGTGCATTAATGTCCCGCTGAAACTACTTGGGAAATAGTAAAAGTGCTCAAGATAGCTTAGGGCTTGTGTGTGTCATTTCACACTGTGGTCCACACTGTCCTGGAACTGGTTCCAAGTGTGGGCTCATTGTAACAATCCACTCTGGGCCACTCAGGGGGACATCAGGAGTCCTGATTTGGTCCATTTCTCCTCATCTCTCTTCCTCTCCAGAATGCTTCTAGAGCTCTCTAACAAGAGGGCTATTGTTTTTTGCCTCATTCCTGGAGGTTATAGTACCCCTGGATAGTTTTTAAAAATAATAATTCCAGTTATTATCATGGTTAGATATCTCTTTGTTTCTTTTCTCCATCTATAGTGCCTAATGCTATCTTTGACCAGATGGAGAATGCAATTAAAATAAATATAATGTAATATAAAAATAAAACAGAACATATTGCTTTTGCAGGGCAATCTGGGACCAAGATTTTCTGCAGTGGAAATTACTGGCTAAATAAACCTATCTCCTCATTGACACAAAGCTGAGAAGAGAGATCGGTTATGACAAAAAAAAAAAAAAGAGAAAGAAATGTGATTATTTCCTAAATCGAGGTAACATTTGCCCAAATGGAAAATTATTGAAGTAGAAGGTTTATTTTTTCTTTTTCTTTTTACGTGAACACCATAGCATCACAGTCCAGGTGCTATAGGGGATGAAAAGATGAATACGGACAGTCATCTCCCTAAAGAAAGTTCCAGTCTCGTTGGAGAGAATACACATACATGGAAGGGAAAATAGAACTACACGACAAGTGAGCTTGAACAAAGAGATTGTTGTAGCTATGTTCTGGCAGAGGCCCTGCTCTCTTGGAGGGATCATGAGAAACTCATCCTTCCCAGCAAGATATCTTAGATGGGTATATATAGATGGGTAATGGATATATAGATGGGTAATAACATTGACCGCTTAATCATCATCCACACTACCTCAGTTAAGAGATTTTTAGTACAAGTAACAAACAGACTCAGGTGTGTGAAAGTTAGACTTTGTTGGAAAGATCCCTGTGTATCTCATAGAACTCAACAACCCTTAGGCTCCAGGAAAAAAGGAAATAGGGACTGGACAATCTATTAGAACCAAGAGAGCTATTACCAAGCTTTCTGTGATTGTGAGGTCATTTGCCTCTACTTTCCAAGTGCCTATTTTATTTTTTTCTCTCTTTACACCAGCCCCTTTTGTAGGTAGTGGAACATCACATGCCCAGCCCTAGAACCACATCACCTCCCCGCATCAAGGCTTCCAACTAATTGATTACTACCCTAGATCTAAAATCCTAGGGGAGAATCTCGTTAGCTCAGATTGGGCCCACTGTCCATCTCTGAACCAATCAGCTATGACCAGTGAAAGAAGTGTCAGTCAGTATACATACAGCTACAAAAGCCCATCCATTTGGGTGGGTGAATAATTCTTAGAAAAATGGTGAAATGGAGGCTAGGCAGACACACCAAAAGGTCTTCTATTACAAAATCTGGATACAATTTGTTATATTAATTTTGTTAGTTTACTAAATACTTTTATTTAGGATCATTTCTGTGGTTACAAGCTCATAAAAGATAACCTTATCCTTAACTAGAGTTTATGATTTACCACTGACATGTAGAACTAACCTCACGGAATTCTGTTTCCCATTTCCAAAATCTGAGAGCATGACTGACATAGTATGTGTCAAAGTCTATAGCCTCAGAAGAGGGCCTATCTATAATCTTTATTCTTTTCAACTATTCTTTCTTTAAAACCCATACACACACTAAATCAGCATAACAAAGTTAGGAGAGGCAAAGTTTTATATGAAGGATTTAAATAGGGAGGTTTGGAAAAGATTAAAAAGCCATATTCTGCCTTATTGCATGCCAATAAGAATATCTGAAAAGTCAACAAAAGAGGGGAACAAATCTGTGCTATGGAAAAGTCTGGTCAGAGGCCATACTGCAGTCATGATTTGGTATTTCTGTTGATACCTTGATTATTCCTAACTAGTTATAGATCTTTTGCTCTGGTTACTTTTGAATATTTTGAGTGTTGACAGAGGATATTGGAGAGAACACACTCTAACATTTCTTGAACATTTACTACATGACAACCACTTTATGTAATATAAGGATAACCATGGGATCCTTACATTAGTCCCACAAGGCAGCTGTTATTGTTATTTTGCAGATGAGAAAATGAAAGCTTAGAGAAGTTGAGTGGCTGGCCATAGTCATGCAGCTAGTGAGTCGACATTTGTCCCTGGGTAGAATATATCCCAGCTCTGTCCACTACTCAAAGTTTGCTTCCCCAGACTGATGTCTCCTTTACGGTTCAATGTGTTTCATTTGATGGTGGCCCATCTAACAGAAGGAGCGACTGGAAATGCAGCGGTTCTAGGTCCTGCCTTTGAACTTAGTAGATAAGCAAACTTCAGAAAATCTGTTGACTTCTGCCAGCCCATATTCTTCATTTATGACAACAGGACACTGCACTACACATAAAAGAGGTCAAGCAGCAAGTACCATGTCAAAGTACAGAACAATTGCGGTGTTCTATGTCAGTGCGTCCTCCTCAGGACCCTCACAATTGTAATTTCTCTGCTTATTGGCACTAACCATCAGAGAAGGAACTAATAAAATAAAACAATATCCTCTGTTTCCTATTACTTCAAATCTCTTGGGAGAAAGCTTGGAAATGTATATGAAAGTTTGAGTGGTAGTAGAAGGGGAAAAGTTAGCTCTATTTTTAATAACCTGGTATTTTGGCTCTTGATTGAATCGTCATTGTTCTTCCACTGCCAGCTCCTTCTTCGTGGATGCATTGCTTTCCCTCTGCTCCTGCAGCCAGAAGGTGGAGTAGAGTCACCTTCTGAGCATACCCTTAAGTCCTGCCCAGCAGAGGCACTGTGTGTGCTAGGGAGCCACGAGGTCTGGGTACTGGGTTCTATTCTGCCATCACTGACTTAGTAGCTGGGGAATCAGACCCCATCTCTGGACTTCAGTTGCCCCATCTGTAAAATGAGAGGACTGGAGGAAAATATCTCCCTGGGCCCTTCTAGCTTTCATGTTTTATGACCCTGAGTAAGAAGAAAGAATACTCCTCAAGGTTTACCTGGTCCCCTCAGCCAAGTCTTTGCAGGTTTTTTGGCCCTGAGACTAAAGGGATTTTCTTTATGCCTCTGTCCTGCCTGCTTTCTGAGTCTAAGAGCTGTGAGGTCAATACACAGGGATGAGCTGCACAGTCAGTGTAGAGCAGAGCAGGTGAAATTCACTTCCTGTGGGATTTGCACATTTCATTGTGACACTTTGTGGTTCATTCTGCAGGTTTTGCTGACTTCTATGCAAAAAAAGAATGCACTTGCAGGGTTTCCTCTTCATAGTGAATACTTGAATATAAGAGTATAAAAGATATGAAAGACCCCTCTGTATTGTGCAAACCAGGAGCTTGCTAGAGTGATGATGGGTGGGGAATCTGCACTGTAAAAGTGACTTCGACACATTTGCTGGTGACCGTCACACTCAGGAAGTCAAAGGACACAACCTGGTTAGCACTTGGTTCACATATTTCATTTTCAATTCAGAGATTTCAAATTCCAATGTCACCACTTACTTGCCATTTGATCTCAGGCAAGGTATTTAACCTCTCTGTGCCTCACTTTCTCATCTGTAAAATGAAGAGAACATTCCTTCTTACCTCACCAGATTGTGGTTGAAGATAAAATTTCATCTTTCACAGGAAATGCTTAGCAGAGTTTCTAGTACATAGTAAGTATCCAAAACATGTTGGTTAATATTATTATCCCTCAAAACACATACACACACGAACAATGAATTCAAGAAAAAACAATGTTTTGATTATGAAACACAAAGACAATTTCCCTATTGCATAAGGAAAACAATTATGGTTTTTCATTTCTTTGAGTTTCAAGCAAAACCATGGGTATAAAATTCAGAGCAGGGCCAAATTGAATTTCCAGGAAAGTAATATCTGAGAAGCTTTTAAGCAAGAGAGACGTTTGCTGGCTGAAAGGCATAAACACATCTTAATCATGGAATCAGAATGGGAGCAGACAGCATGGCTGGCCCCTGATCGCTTATTGATGAACTTCTTACCTGCATGAAGACCAAGGTACACTGGCCAAATTTAACTTCATTCCATATCTCTGCTCCCTGTCTCTTTATTTCTCTTCTCTATTGAGATATTTACATCCCCAGAAGGAGCTTGGGAAAACTGGGTATATTCATGGAGTAAAGCTATCATGGGGAATGTGGCAGTGATGGGGCGGATCACATTGGATATCACGGGCATGCTACTTATGTGTAAGATTATCTGCCCACATGCCAGGATCATATATATAAATAACTACAGGGATCAGGCAGACTACATAACTGAGTAAAATGGACTAGCTTGAGACTGTGGCAGACCAGAAAACACATATCCTCTCTAAAGAAGGCAACCACCACTCTGTTCCAGGCTATTGTTGCCATGCTCATTTAGTGCCACCAGATCTTTCCATCTTAAAACAGAAGTAGACACTGTGGATTTTTATATTGGTTTTCTCAAGTTTTTAATTAATGGCAACTCATGAAAATATTTAAAACACCACTGGAGTACAGACCTTAGTCACACTGGAACATCCAGTGGTAATCAGAGCTCAGAATTTGCAGATGATTGGTATATGTGTATGTGTCTAAGGGTATGAGGGGTCGGGGCAGTGAGAAAGACTTCAGTTTCTACAGCATTGTTTTCACCAAACACATTTGTGGTTAGTCATAAAATCTTTACTTAAGGATACAAACAGCTTTCAAACTTCTGCTCCCAACTATAAGGCAGTAACTGATACCAGATTTGCCCTGCCACCATAAACAAGTATAAAGATGGTCAAAGTTTATGAAGTATCTGTTTTTAAGCATTAACATGCAGTAAAGGATTGTGGTACCTGAGAGAAGAGAAACACATGAGGTGAACCTTTATGGTTTTCTTCTGGGGGCATTTTCCTGCTGCAAGGTAGGAAATTGGAGCCCAACTGGAGGGGCACTTTTGCTGGGTTGAAAAAGCAGAGATCAGAATTCTAGACTGTGGAAGTCCTTGGAATTTTTTATGGTACTAGGAAGGAGGGAGCTCCAAAAGTGGGTGTTCCAAAACTCTGTGTGGGATTCACCATATGTCCTTGGCTGAAGGCTGGGCTGGGACTTTGCAGGACAAGACTCAACAAAGTCTTGTAGAGACCAGCTGCTACAGGGCTGAGAGCTGACTGGAGAAACAGGAAGTTGTGTAGTTCTAAGAAACATTAAAACTCTAGTGCATGCAGAGTGGGGAGACCTCAGCGAGTACCTTGGGCATTCAGTTGAGAACCCCAAAAGACCACATTTCTGGAATAAGAATCATATCTGAGAGTAAGGCTATCCACAAGTTTAAGGTCAAAACCACAAAAGACTTTTCCTTATAAAGGAATTAAACAAAGCCTAACAGAACCTAAAAGAGCTTCTAGTTATTTAACAGCTTCCCTAAACAAAACTCAATATTCTTTAAAAGAAGATGACATAATTTAGGCCCCAAAAACAAATCATCCACAAGGTTCATCATATAGTACAAAATTAAGAAATATGGGAAGAGGCAGGAAAATGTGACCCATAATAAGGAGCAAAAGCAATAAAAAGAAAAAGACCCCTAGATAGCCTAGACAAGACAAATGAGCCCATGAAAGCAGCTACTATAAATGTGTTCAGAGGCTTAATGGAAAATATGGGAAATCTCAACAGAGAAATGGAAACCATAAAAAGAATGAATAAAATTCTAGAACTGAAAAATACAAATCCTGTAATGAAAAATTCACTGGATAGGCTTAACAGTTGGAATATTGGAAACTACAGAGTGAGTGAATACGAAGATAGATGAAGAAAAATTATCCAATCTGAAAAACAGAGGGGAAAAATTAACAAAGATTTATTGATTTGTAGGACAATGTCACACAGGCTAATATATGTATAATTGGAGATACAAAGGGAAGGAGAGAGAATGGGGGAAAATATATAAATAGTTAATGCCAAAATGTTCCTCAATTTGTGTAAAAATGTCAATTTATAAATCCAAGAATCTTGACAAACCCAAGAAAAATAATTTTTTAAATAGATCATATAGGCACATCATAGCAAACTACTGAAAACAAAGATAAAGAGAAAATTTTAAAATCAGCCAAACAAGGAGGTGTCTTACATTCAAGAGAATAATGATGTGAAAATGTATGATTTCTCCCCAGAAACAACTGAGGTAAAAAGACAATGAAATGACATTGTTAATGTGGTGGAAACAGCAACAGCAACGATTTTCTACCAGAAGGCTATATGCAATAAAAATAACCTTTAAAAATGAGAGTGAAATATAGATACT
The DNA here is from genome assembly GCF_937001465.1 of Orcinus orca. Taxonomy (NCBI): domain Eukaryota; kingdom Metazoa; phylum Chordata; class Mammalia; order Artiodactyla; family Delphinidae; genus Orcinus; species Orcinus orca. The sequence goes on from NC_064565.1 coordinate 91,594,126, forward strand.
TGCAGATAAATGAAAGTTGAGAGAACTCCAGTGTGTGGGCACTACAAGATATACTAAAGGAAGTTTCTCAATCTGAATAAAAAAATACCAGTTAAAAATATGGATCTACAAGAAGGAATGAAGAGAATCTAAAATGGTAAATAAGGGATAAATATAAAAGATATATTTTCCCTCTCTTAATTTTGCTGAAAAACAGTTTATTCTTTACGTAATAATAAAATCATATTTTCTTTTTCTTACTGAGGTACATATAAAACACATGACAACAACAGCACAAAAGATAGTGACTAAATAGAACATTTTTTTGAAACCTTCATACTTTTTATTTGAAGCGTTACAATATTAACTCTAAGTAAATTATGATAAATTAAAGATGCACATTTTAATCCCTAGAAAAGTAGTCTTGACAGTTTGGTTTGCAGACTAACCATATCAGCATCACTTAGGAATTTGCTAGAAATGCAAATTATTGGTCTCTACCCAGAATTACTGAATCAGAAACTCTGGGGTAAGGGGCCTATCAATTTTTGTTTTAACAAAATCTCTAGGTGGTTTGAGAATTACTGCCTTAGAGCAACAAAAAGCAAACCAAAAATTATAAAGATGTGTTTCTAAGGCAACAGAGATCAATAGAAAAGAATATAGAAGTAAATACTCCTTAACTCATTTTATCCCTCTATCCCTGATAATGAAAACCTGATGAAGACCTTACAAATAAAGAAAATTACAGACCAATATCTCTCATGAGCATGGATGCAAAAAGTCCTTAATAAAATATTAGCAAATTGATTTCAGTGAAATATAAAAAGAGTGACACATAATGACCAAGTGAGGTTTATCCCAGGAACGTGAGGCTGGTTTAATATTAAAAAATCATTCAATATAATTCACCATGTCAACAGGTAAAAAAAGAGTAATGACATGATCATCTTATTAGAGGCAGGAAAATATTTGACATAATTCAACACTCATTTATGGTAAAGAACTTCCAGTAAACTGAAAATAGGGAATTCTCTTAGCCTGATCTACATCTACATCCACAAAAAGCCTAAAGCTAACACCATGTTCAATGGTGAATCACTGGATCTCTTCTCTCTAACATTGAGAGAATGCAAATTTCATCGCATCTATGAAAATTGTCTTAAAGAAAGAGAAAGCAATAAAGAGCATAAAGGTTGGAAAAAAAATCAAAACTCAGTTTATTCATCTATTTACATTTATTATTTATGTAGAATATTCTAAAATATTTCTATATGCCAGTAACAAACAATTGGAAAATGAAATTTTAAAAACAATATTTAAAATAGCGTAAAGAACACCAAATGGCTAAGAATAAATCTGATGAAAGATGTGCAAGACCTATACCTATGAGAAAATAAATTAAAGCTAATAGAGAAATATACCATTGCTCATGGACTGGAAAAATCACTACTGCTAAAGATGTTAATTCTCCCTCAAACAGATCTAAAGTTTTCTACACACTCTCAGTCAAAATCTCAATTGATGTTTCTTTGTGAAAATTTACAGGATAATTACTTTAAATATATAGGAAAAGCCAAAGGACTTAGAATAGCCGAAACAATTTTGAGAAAGTTGGAGTACTTGCACTATCAGTTTTAAAACTTACTATAAAGGTATATTAACCTACACTGTGAAAGTGGTATCAGGATAGTAGAACATAACAGAATCCAGAAATAGACACATAGAAAGTCAGCTGATTTTCAACAAAGGCACCAAGGCAATTCAATGGGGAAAGGAAATCTTTTCAACAAATGGGGCTGGATATCTATGTGTGAAAAAAAATAACCTCTCACCATACACAGAATTGATTTTAAATGGCTTCCAGACCTAAACATAACTGCTGAAAGTTTCAAATTTCTAGGGGAAAAAAAGAGTATCATTGAATCCTGGGGTTGGCAAAGATTTCTTAGAGAAGACACAAAAAGCACTAACTATAAAAGAAAAGAATTGATCACATAGACTTGATCAAATTTCAAATTTTTCTCCTCAAAAACTGCAGTAAGTGAAAAGGTAACCCTGAGAAAAAATATTCACCTTCGTTTTATCGGACAAAGGTCTCATCCATATTTATGAAGAACTCCTACAAAGCTGTAATTATAAACAACCAAATTTAAACACAGGTGAAAAACACAAATAGATATTCCACAAAAGCAGGTATATGGATGGCCAATAAGCCTATGAGAAAATCCTCAGTCTCATTAATCATCAAGGAAAGCCATGAAGGAAATTTCTAGTGTGATGGAAATGTTCTATATCTTGATTGAAGTGTTGTTTATATAGGTATATATTTTGACAAAACTGATTGAACTTTACACTTAAGATTTATATCTCACCGCGTATATCTTACCTCAATTTAAAGGAGTATAAACAGCTTGTATTTCTTCTATTTGATTTGTTGCTATTCTAGTATTTGTACTTGAGAGTAGATCTCTTTTTGTTTTTTTATTTTATTCATTCATTCATTCATTCAGCATTCTCTATGTACCAGACTTTGGGTTTTAAGGGAACCAATCTGTCATCAATTTGAGTATAATCGAGGACTTATTGGAACGTAGAATGCAGTGTGGCCAATTCACTTAGGAGATTCTAGCTTTAAGACAGAGGAGAAATGACTGGGGCATGACAAAGGTGTTGACACTGGAGATGAAGAAAAGGAAAAAGGAAACTGATTTGAGAGAAATTTGGGAAGTATACTCAATAAGACTGGTTAGATGTGGGGCGCAGAACAGGGAAGTACAGCAGAGGGAGAAATGTGGATGTACTTTTAGATTCCTGTCTTAAGTGACTAAAGATGAATGATGATGTCCAGTAATCAAGAGAGGAACTATTAAAAGTTCTCTCTTGGGCTTCCCTGGTGGCACAGTGGTTGAGAGTCCGCCTGCTGATGCAGGGGACGCAGGTTCGCGCCCCGGTCCGGGAGGATCCCACATGCTGCGAAGCGGCTAGGCCCGTGAGCCATGGCCACTGAGCCTGCGCGTCCGGAGCCTGTGCTCCGCAACAGGAGAGGCCACAACAGTGAGAGGCCCGCGTACCGCAAAAAAAAAAAAAAGAATTCCCTCTTACAGTTAGGTTAGGGCAGAAAAGGGGTATGGATAATGGGCAGATACAAGACCTTGGGTTTAGTTTTGCACAGACTGAGTTGAGGTACCTAAGGAATTGAGTTACCCAATAGGAGAGACCAAATAGGCAATTGGGTATAACATCAGAACACAGAATCCTAATTACTTCATTCTTTGCTGTAGAAACTTGGCTTGTTTCCTGCATATTCTTTTTCAGTCTCATCTGTAAAGTGAATTTAATCCTTCTGATTTCTTTCACCAAAATATTCCAAAGTTAATGGCAAAAATTTGACTTGATGTGTATTTTGAAAACAGCAAAAAAAATCATCCCCAAATTTTAGATCAGGCTCTGAGCTATCATGGTGCAAGTGAAAAGCATATGTTTGGACTCAAGCTGACCTTGATGCTAATCCTTGTTCTGCTATTAAGAAGCCAGATGAGGACTTCCCTGGTGGTCCAGTGGATAAGACTCTGCTTCCAAGGCAGCGGGCCCGGGATCCAACCCTGGTCGGGGAACTAGGATCCCACATGCCGTGCAGCCAAAAAAAAAGAAAAGAAGAAGTTTATGTATACCAGCCTCAGTTTCTTATCCAGCAAAAGGGGACTAGAAATCCTATTTTGCAGCTGTGTTGTGATAATTATGATAGTGTGTGGGAAAATACCTCTCACAGAACCTGGCACCCAGTAAATTCTTAATCCAGATCCACATACCAGTAACGTTCCTTTCAGATGATGTTTCACCAACGAAACAGCCCTAGGTGAAAGTGTGAAGTATGACAAACCCCAGACCCTGTTTCCCTCCCCATCCCTCTCCAAGGCCCAAACCTTCTCTCCTCTTTTCATCATGGAAATCAGCTCTCAGGAGAGGATGTGACATCAGTCATTTGCCTCTCATTGTTAATGAGCTTACATCATCCCCTCCCTCACCAGGAAGACTTCGCATTCCAAGCCTTTTATGTAACAATAGGAAGAACGGCTTTGTTTCTGGTTAAAGGCTCAGTGTGCTGGGAAGGAAGTAGGCTGTGCAAGCAGGGGCCCCTTGGTGAGACTCCTGAAATCTTACCCGTGAAAGTAAATAATTCTCTCTTCCCTGCCTCCGAGTTAGCAGCTTAAAGCAAAGGAGACCCTTATTTCACCATATCTAGTGTCCAGACATCCCCACTCACCCTCTGCAGCTGGACTCTCCACCCGCCACGTGGTCTGATCACCTCCCTGGCTGTGTAGTTTTATTTTGGATTTCAATTATTATATTATTAGCAGTTAATTCTCCATAAGAGACAAATAGGGGAAACAGGAGTATTTGTCTATTATTTATTATTCTTTAAGCTAAATGTCTGCAGTTTAATTAAATTGAAAAGTATTCCCTCTGGGATGTACCAGGTCCTTGGTGGTCCAATAAAGTAATAAAATTACGGTGAAAGGGAAAGCATTATCGCGTGGTGCTTTATTCTCATCAGCAATGGCATCCAAATACAAATTTAGTCAATTATTGGGTGATCCAGAACAGGTTTTCTGGGAATTTAATTAGCAAAATGGTCTGTGTGGGCACTGTGATCACTGTGGGGCAAATGAGCTGGAGTTGTCCAAGGGCCTGTGGTCTCACGTCCTGACTAAACACATTTACCCAGAAAGTGACTACTGAGCAAAGAATTCTGCTCTGGTTTTATCAAAAAAGTGTCTACCACAGCAGCAACCTCTGTTAAGGATGTGTGTCTGTATACATATTTGAATCACCTCATTTTCTTTGTTTCTCCAAACTCCCTCCATTAATTCATTAATTTGATTAAGACTTTGTAAGCATCTTCAATTCCTCCGAACAATAGGACAGATGTTATCAGATCTGAGCAACAATGAAATCAATAGACTTTGGAGGGGAGCAAGAAGAAAGGTAACAGGGTAATAGCAGTTCTTCACTGAAAGCTATCTAACCGGGGTTTTTTTTGTTTTTTTCTTTTGTTTTTTTTTGCATTACGTGGGCCTCTAACTGTTGTGGCCTCTCCCGTTGCGGAGCACAGGCTCCGGACGCGCAGGCTCAGCGGCCATGGCTCACGGGCCCAGCCGCTCCGCGGCATGTGGGATCTTCCCGGACTGGGGCACGAACCTGTGTCCCCTGCATCGGCAGGTGGACTCTCAACCACTGTGCCACCAGGGAAGCCCTAACCCATTTTTAATTTAATTTGGAGTGCATTATTTCAGGATTCCAAACACTAAGGCCATTTTAATCATGCAGATCCCATGTCTTACTGAGTTATGGCAGAGAATTACTCTTTTTTTGGTGACCCTGAGTTAGCAAGGACATGCTGGGCAAACAGCCAAGGTGCTATACGCTCAATAATAATAATAATCTATATGTGAAGTTTGCATGATGCCTATTAACCATTGGCTCTTCTGATAGGGGGAAAGTCACCTCTTCAGACCCTATCGCTGTTTGACTTACCACTTTCTTTAGTGAATGAGAAATATCAAGTAAGCTTTCTTTCTTACACGGAGGGGAAGAGGCATAAAACACAGACTATAGAGAAGCGCTGTGAAATAAATAAACATCTCAAGGAGACGTGGGTATTGGGGTGGGGAGAAACTTGAGGAAAAAATGAAAAGAAACTGACCTTGCAAAGAGGGCAAAAACCTCCCTTTCCTAGAGCGTTGTCTTAGGGTGAGTGATGAGCCAGTGATTTATTTTGACCCCATTCACTCTTCACCAAGAGAAAAATAACCTGGTGATCTACTTCCTGTAAAAGATAAAATAGATATTAAATCCCAAGTCACTTTAGCTTGCATAATAGGTTTGGAGTCTCTTTTCTGATAGGTAGCATTTACTGAATTTATATTGTATGCAGGGAGTTCACAAGTTCTTTGAAGACATTAGCCTTATTTAATTTTCACTGCAAAACCTGCACTATTTTCTTCATTTTATAAATGAGGAAACTGAAGCTTTAAGAGGAAACGGAAGATTTGCCCACAGCTAGCAAGAGGCAGAGCTGGAAGTTTCATCTGGAATTCCAAGCCCCCCAATTTCTATTCTGCATCACCAGTCTTTTTTCAACAACTTGTAAAGATACTTTATTGTTGCTGTCTGTTTTAATAAAGAGTTCAAACATAGCATTCTAAAATATGTTTCTGTTGTTGTTGTTGTTAAATAGGTATCTAGGCTCTCAGATAAGTACTGAGATGTCTGATCATTTATTCTGTCCTTTCCAGTATGCTCCAAATATTTAAGTTGGATTTTAAAGGCATGACTAGTCCAAATGGGTCTTAGAAAATCGGCATGTGATCAGTTTGGAAGATAGCCTCTCCCTTAAAGTCCTAGAAATTAGCTGCCAGGGGAATGTAAATCTTAATATGGATATAGATATATATGGATATAGAACTTAATATGAACTTAATATGTCCCATGCTGGACCAGTTTGCGCTAGAGGGTTCTATGAATATTTTGAAACCAGTTTGTTTCTCAAAGTCCCAGTGTACCTTCTCTGTGCCTCCCTAGAAAGTGGGATTAGTGATTTTAGTTACTAGCTCATTTTGTAAAGCAGTCAAAGATGAATAAAATAATACTAGCCAAATATTAATTATTAAAAAGATATAAACAATTAAAAAAATCAAAACAACTTCAAAAACCTATTCCCTTCAATTCACCTTCTAGGGAATGAAGACACAAGACAGTCAATAATTCAAATTCCCCCGTAAAATGGGAAAGTATTATTGACCCTGAAGAGCACAGAGGTTAATTTATTTGCAAAAATCACCTCCTGTCACATGCTCTGGGTGGAAAAGAAATTATGTGAAACCTCATGAGAAAATAATCATCTCCCTCCCTCCACACTCCTCCCCCCATTTCTGTTCTTTTTTGGATGTGGGTTGGTAGGGGAGTTAGTTCCCAGGAAGTGATGCAGGGAAGATGTTTGAGTATGCTTGAGTGTATCAAAGCTTGTATGTTCTTAGCTGTCCATGAGAGAAGCCATAGCGATCAGAAGTATTGGCGATATGGATGACAGCCAAGCACATTTTGCAGGCCAGGCAGAATTTTTGCAGGCCTCTTTATTTATTTATGTTTTAATGATTTGCAAGGCTGGGTAAATTGAATTACTCACTGTTGATTATAAAGTGGGTTAGTAGGCAACCCAGAAGGTCAACTTGTTTACCACTACAACTACTATCCTTTCTCCCCACCCAAAATTATTCTTTGAGGAAATCATTCCCATCTTTAATCCAATCTATAAAGACTATGGCATATTCTCAAATCATTCCCAATAATTCAAATAAGAGAACACTAAATTTAAGGCATGACTTTGAATTTTAAATTCATTAATAGACTGAAGAAGCTTTCTGATTTAAAAGATTCTTCTTTTAAATTGCATTTTGGAATGATATACAGTGGACAATTTTTCTTTATTTGATTATTCAGAATCCATCCCCTTGTCTTTTGGTAAGAGAAACCCAATTCCTTTTAGGGAAAGAATACTTCCCCCAAAATGTATATCGTGGGTGGGACTGTAAAGGAAGCCTCTCTGCCCTCCTCTAGAAGAGTGACAGGAAAGAAAAGAAAAGAAAAAATTTATCGATCAGAGCCTCTCTTCTAAGTTTCTTGTGAGTGGCACTCACCCATCTTGGCAGCAGGGCCTGGGGAGATGGTCAAGTAAATCTTGAAGCAGAATTCTAAAGCAATTCCGTTCCTTTTTCTTACACTTAATCAGTCCAATTTCTGAGTTTTGCCTTCCATTCTGTGAGCCTCCCTCAGTGGAACTCCCCTCTGCCCCCTTGTAAATTCCCATTTTGTGTAAGTTGGCCAGAATCCATTCCCTTTGTTGTAACTACATACTCTAATACAAGGTCTCAAGATGCTAAAGTCAACTGGAAGTTATGATGTCAAGACCAGGGTCTAACTGGGCCAGGGATGTGGATGACTTGTTTTAAATAGTTCTGGCTTTGATCTCATTTCTCCCTTATATTGTTTTAAAAACATTTAGGCGAGAAAAAAACATTACAACGGAATCTTTTCATTAGCTACCGAATTTCTTGAAGGAGTCAAGGCAAACATTTTCTAGTATATGCCTTTTTGTATTCTGTAACTTGGACGGTATGCTCTGTATCCAAGCCAATTCTGTTATAAAAAGTAAACAAGGGGGCTTCCCTGGTGGCGCAGTTGTTGAGAGTCCGCCTGCCGATGCAGGGGACACAGGTTCGTGCCCCGGTCCGGGAAGATCCCACATGCTGAGGAGCGGCTGGGCCCGTGAGCCATGGTCGCTGAGCCTGCGCGTCCGGAGCCTGTGCTCCGCAACAGGAGAGGCCACAACAGTGAGAGGCCCGCGTACCGCAAAAAACAACAAAAAAAGTAAACAAGGGCTTCCCTGGTGGCGCAGTGGTTGAGAATCTGCCTGCTAATGCAGGGCACACGCGTTCGAGCCCTGGTCTGGGAGGATCCCACATGCCGCGGAGCAACAGGGCCCGTGAGCCACGACTACTGAGCCTGAGCGTCTGGAGCCTGTGCTCTGCAACAAAAGAGGCCGCGATAGTGAGAGGCCCGCGCACCGCGATGAAGAGTGGCCCCCGCTTGCCACAACTAGAGAAAGCCCTCGCACAGAAACTTAGAACCAACACAGCAAAAATAAATTAATAATAATTTTTAAAAAGTAAACAAAATATATCACTTAACAAATAAACAAGACTAGGTTAGATTTCCATCTGACATTTTTCATCAGTGTCCCTTCAAAAGGCAACATTGGAGATTTATGAATGAAATTAATTTTGAACTCTATATCAGACCATGCCAATTCCTTAGCTTTGTAGATTCCAAAATCTGTTTCCAAATTAGGTATTTCATTAGCTTTAATGTATCTTCTAACCTGATTCAGACTTTAGGATGCATTTTGTCATTTGGGGTCATTCATAATTTACTCTTTAGGAAATTATTGTATGAATAACAGCTGGAGAAAATCATCCTCCCTGCTCTGTTCAAAGAATTGAGGTAATAACAAGTTAGCACAGGTTTCCCTGGGCACTGAGATAAGCTACTTGGGTAATATAGTGGCTGAGACCACAAGGAGGGGATAGTAGGAAAGAAAACAAATATTTATTGAATACATATTCTTTGCCAAATATTATGTTAGAAAGTTATTATCCCCATTTTTTAAGTGAAGAAAACTGAGGCTTAGAAATGCTAAATATTTTTGTTTAATACACATTTATTGGAGAGTTACCATGTGCCAGGAGTTGTGCTGGGCCCTGGAGATAAAAAGATGACTAAGATGTAGGAATAAACGGCAGGTACATGAATTAAACCCAGGTCCATCTGCTCCTGAAGCCTACACCATAGCTAATATGCCTCCCATGGAACATTGCCTAGGTCAGGATCACTTTTCCTGACATGAAAATGAGACCAAGAACCAGAATAGAACCTGTTTTTTCAGTGTTTTAACATCAGGACAATGTTCTTGGGAATTTTCATAATTAGAACCATTTCTCAGTGTAGTAAAGGAATTTTATAATTCTCAATTTTATGATTTTAATATTCTCAAGATTCCTATAAAATTGAAAACAGATATTCACTCTCAATTAACAAATCATATATCACTCTCATTTAAAACATAGAAAGAAAAAACCCCCAAAGCTTAATAAGATTACTTAATGAAGATCCTAGAATGAAAAAAGAAGAAATGATCATGTGGGTTTCACGGTCCAGACAAGACAGTGAGTTAGCACAGATTATTGGCTTCTCCCAACCACCGCAATGCAACTCAACCTTGGAGATGCCACATGAGAGTTTAAGTAGCTAAAGGAGCACAAAGCCTTCATTATTTATAACTAACTGCAAGTAGCCCTTGGGAGGACAAAAGTGTTAAGAAGAACAGCCTTGGAAGTTAGGTCAGAGGCCAAAGAGAGCTTTCTCTCCTCCACATTGTCTTGTCAGATCCCTGCTCACACGCTGCTGCCTCAAGGCAGGCCAGTGTAAGTCCAAGGTGGTATAAACTCAGGGCAGTAATGCAGCCCAGTAAACTATTGGGAGTGTGAAGCCAAAAACAGAGTTCAAAATATCAAGAACTCAATGAGTAGCTTGAATAACAGAGTGAATAAACATAGCTGAAGAAAGAATTAGTGAGCTAGAAAATTATATATAAAGACTATCCTAAAAGTCATCAGAAGGGGATAAAAGTTGGAGAGAATGAAGAAGTTAAGTAACATGGAAGATAGAACTAGAAGTAATAGGCTCCCTCAATTATGAATTACAGATGGAGATAAATCAGCTTCCATATGGAGAAAAGAAAATATTCGAAAAGTAATGGTGAAGAATTTCCTAAAATTAAAGGAAAAATATGTGCTTTGCACTATTTATCCTGTACTACTGTAGTATGTGATCTACTAAAAAGAGTTGACCAAGAAAGAAAAAGACATGGGATCCAGGAAATAAGAGTTTCATATCAGGAGAGAAGCAAAAGAGATTCTTGAGTTAATGGGGAGAGGAGATTCCAGGATGACTGTCATGTGGCAGAGCTAGGGAGCAACCAGTTAATATTAGAGATGGAGATCAGAGGAGGGCTCTGGGAGAAATGACTCCAAGAAAATGAAATTTTAGAATATCTGGTATGTTTGAATGTATTGAGAAGAGACTTAATCATGGCAGAAATTTTAGGGGTGAATTGGTGTTCAGTACCTACAAAACTAAGCAAGTAAAAAGCAAATCAATTATTCATGCTAAGGAAAAGAAAAATTTGTACAAGAAAGAAAATATGAGAACAGATTACAATGCTTAGTTTTGAATAATCTCCATTTTACATAAATTGTGTTCCAAAATGGAAAAAGGGAAACCTGACTGTATTAGTTTGATGGTGCTGCCATAACAAAGTACCACAAACTGGGTGGCTTAAATGACAGAAACTTACTATCTCGCAGTTCTGGGGGCTGGGAGTCCAAAAGCAAGGTGTTGGCAGGGTCGGTTCCTTTTGAAGGCTGTGAGGGAGGAATCTCTTCCAAGCATCTCTCCATAGCTTATAGATGGCTGTCTTCCTGGTCATGTGGCATTTTCCATGTATACAGTAGCCAAATCACCCCTTTTTAGAAGGACACCAGGCATATTGGATTAAGCCCACCCTACTGAACTTACTTTAACTTAATTACCTCTGTAAAGATCCTAACTCCAAATAAGTTCATATTCAGAGGTTCTGAGGGTTAGAACTTCAAAATATGAATTTTGGTGAGACACAATTCAGCCCATAACACTGACCAACACATTTCATGGAATTAGTATATCCTTGATACCAAAAATGAATAAGAATTTAATTGAATAAGCACTGATTTGTTACAGTATAATAAAGATATTTATAGGTCAATTTCATGTATTAACAGAGATGTAATAATCTTAAATAACTGAATCCAATAGCATACCAAAAAATTTTATAATTAAGTCAGGTTTATCCTTGGAATAGAAGAATGAGTGATCAGACAGTTTATAAATACAGTTCACCACTTTAATGGAAAAAAATAGAAAATCACCTGATCATTTCAGATACAAAACAATGTTTGATAAAGTTCAGTACTTACATTTATAATTTGAGAAAACTTTGAAAAAACAAGAAAAATAGCTTAATGTGATAAATAAAACAATTAGGTTAAAATAACAAAATGTAATGTAACATCTTTGTGACTTAGGGCAGAGAATGACATTTTTTTAAAATTGACGTATAGTTGATTTACAATATTGTGTTAATTGCTGCTGTACAGAAAAATAATTCAGTTATACATATATATACATTTTTTAATATTCTTTTCCATTGTGGTTTATCATAGGATATTAAATATAGTTCTCTGTGCTATGCAGTAGGACCTTGCTGTTTATCCATTCTATTTATAAACACTTACATCTGCTAATCCCAAACTCTCACTCCATCCCTCCACCAACCCCCTTCCCCTTGGCAACCACCAATCTGTTCTCTATGTCCGTGATTCTGTTTCTGTTTCATAAATAGGTTCATTTGTATCATATTTTAGATTCTACATATAAGTGATATCATGTAGTATTTGCCTTTCTCTTTCTGACTTACTTCACTTAGTGTGATAATCTCTAGTTGCAACCATGTTGCTGCAAATAGCATTATTTCATTCTTATTTATGACTGAGTAGTATTACACTGTATATATGTACCACATCTTCTTTATCTATTCATCTGTCGATGGACATTTAGGTTGCTTCCACGTCTTGACTATTGTGAATAGTGCTGCTATGAACATAGGGGTGTGTGTATCTTTTTGAATTAGAGTTTTGTCCACTTATGTGCCCAGGAGTGGATTGCTGGATGATATGGTAATTCTATTTTTAGTTTTCTGAGGAACTTCCATACTGTTTTCCACAGTGGCTGCACCAACTTACATTCCCACAAACAGCGTAGGAGGGGAGAATGACTTCTTAAACAAAACTTCAAAAGCATAAATCACAAGTCAGAACGAAACATCTAAACTAAATTTTAACATCAAAATTAAGAACTTTAGTTCAATTGAGAGCACTACGCACAAAGTTCCTACACCTACCAGAATGGGAAAAGATACTTGTGGCATCTAAACCAATAAAGGATAAATTTGTGAACATACAAATAACTCCTAAAAATCAATAAGGTAATAACTCTTATAAAGTGGGCAAGGCAATTTATAGAAGAGCAAACCCAGGAAGTTAATAAGCATTCATCAAGGTGCTCAAAACCATTGGTAATCAGTGAAATGCAAATTAAAACAATTAGATTGGCAACAAGAGAAAGTTGGATAATGCCAAGTATCAGTGAGGCTATGGGGACAGAGGGACCTCCATACACTGCTAGAGCAATGGTAGGCTGGTGCCAATTTATCAGTACTTAGCCTTACTAAGTAGGCATTTGCCTTATGAGCCAGTAATTCCACTTGGGCATGTATCCCAAGGAATTGATTCTTTGGGTCTATAAGGGGACACGAAAGGGATTTGGAGTGCCCTGGGTATTTATCACTGTGAATGAGAATAGGAAAAATGTGATTGGTACACATCATGAAGTATTATATACCAATTAGAATTAAAGGACTAGATGTTCACACACTCGGTGAAAAAAGTTGCAAACAGAAGCAGATGTATAATACAGTATTATTTACAAAAATTTAAAAATTATATACACTCAAAAATACATAAAGATACACATAAAACACATTAATCTTGCTGGAGGGAAATGGTAGTGGTATGAGGATAAAATGGGATACATAAATAGAGGAAGGAAGGAAGGAAGGAAGGAAGGGAGGGAGGGAGGGAGGGAGGAGGGGAGAAAGGAAGGGAAAATGGAAGGGAGAGAGGGAGGGAAGGAGGGATGGAGGAAGAAAGAAAGACATATTAGTTAGCTATTTTTGCAATAATAATGCATAACAAATATTAGAATTTCAGTGGTTTACAACAAACATTTATTTCTCATGCATGTGCAGGTCAGCTGGGGGTTGGCTGATCTAGACTGGGAACTTGGTTAAAAGCTACAGGTTGGGGCTTCCCTGGTGGCGCAGTGGTTGAGAGTCCGCCTGCCAAGGCAGGGGACACGGGTTCGTGCCCCGGTCCGGGAAGATCCCACGTGCCGCGGAGCAGCTGGGCCCGTGAGCCATGGCCGCGGAGCCTGTGCATCTGGAGCCTGTGCTCCGCAATGGGAGAGGCCACAACAGTGAGAGGCCCACGTATCACACATTTAAAAAAAAAAAAAGCTACAGGTTGAGTCCAGATCTGTTCCATATGTTTCTTCTCATTCTCCCTAGACTAGTGGCTACCCAAGGTATGTTCTTCTTGTGATGAAGAGCGGGGGCTGAAGTGTGTGAATTTAACCAGGTAATGCAATGGGACCAGCATCCTATTGGCTGAAGCAAGTCATACGGCCAAGCCCAAGTCAAGTATCAAGAAAAATGCCCCATCCACCAGGAGGCTATGGCGAGGATGTAGACATATAATACCAGTGTAGGAAATTTTAATTTTTGGAATCAATAATTCCATTTACTGTGATAGGTAGATAGCTGTTATGTGTGTGCGTATGTCTATACATAGATACATAAGTACACATATTCTTAAAAAAACAAAGAAATGAAGAGGAGTTTTGTATGGACAAGTAATGAAATAATCCATAAGCTGAGGAGTATGATTGATCAACAGTGTACACCTAAGTTCCAGAAAACTAAACCAAAGCAAAACCAAAACAAACAACGCAAAACGCAACAATACGTGAGTAGAAAGTTCAGACTGAACATCAAGGGTGGCACTGCAAAATATTCTAATTAGTCATCTCCATACTCATTATAGAGAACAACAGTACAAAGAGAATGTACTATCATCCTTATTTGGAACATGTAAATGTGCTGTTTATTTACAAAAATTAGTGGAATCCACACTACTAAATAAGATGTGGCTTTGTTCTAAGCAATGCAGCAACAGCGGGGAGAGTGTCTAAAGCTTTGGACCTCCAATATAAAGTGAGATGAGACCTGTTCTGACACCACTCTATTCTGGGCTGCTTAAGGTACCAAAGCCAGCTCTTTGCTATTACATATACACTTAGCATATCAGAATGAAAAACAAACAAAGATTTTACACAGAGGCTGCTCATGAAAATCTGTTAATGGAAAAGAATTTGGTAGATATGACCACATCTAAATTAAAGACTTCCATTACTGACAAATCAGCAAAATATTGTGAAAAAGGTATTTACAAAAGAGACGTGGAATTGGTATCTAGAATATATAAGAAACTTCACAAACAAATAAGAAAAAGAGAGCAAATTTAAAAGAAAAAAATGGGCAATGGACATGTACAGGCAATTGACAGATGGGGAAGTGGAAACAGCTACTATAGTATATGGAAGATATACAGCCTCATGAGTAATCAGAGACATGCAAAATTTTAAAAATGAGATATTATTTTCTACCTACCAAATTGGCAAAAATTATAAAGTGCTGGCAAGGATGTGGGGAAATTTCACCCTCACTGGTGGTGAAGTGCAAACATTCTGTATAGCAATTTGAAAGTACTTAATGAAGTAAAGTATGTGTATACCCTTACAACTCAGAAGCTCCACTCTTGGGAATAAACTCTAGAGAACCTCTTGCTCAGAAATCCATAAGGAAACATGATGATAGAGTATTGCTGTAGCATTATTTGTGGTACCAAAAAGTTGAAAGCAATCAAGTACCCTCTAGAGAATCTAAGTACCTGTTAGATATCCACTAGGGAAATGAATAAGTAAAATGGGCTCTATGCAAGAGTCAGAAATGGTGTACGCATCGGTATTGAAATTATCTATAGGACTCAGAAGCAATGAACTGGATTTATACAGAGAAAAATGTGTAGTTGTCAAAACACTCCTTCAGATGAAAAGTCAGAGAGAGAATGAGATGTATAGCACATTACCATTTATACAACTTTAAGATGCATACAAAAATGACACAATAAAATCTTTCAAATAAACACATGGAAGGTGAATTAGAAGAATCTATATAACAACTCTTTTAAAAAGGTGTTGATGAGAGTGCTAGAGGTATTAGGGATGGAGACCAAGGCAGAAACAAAAGAAGATGAAATAAAATAATAAAATAAAATAGGGGTCTTGCAAGAATGATAGTGTTTCATGAATTATCTCAATTCTGTCTACCTCAGATAACAAATAAACAGCCATTTGGGTCCCTCTAACAATTCTCTCTACTTGGAAAAGTGCTATGATCAGAAAGTATATTTTCAAGTTCTTAAAGAAGTCCAGCAGCAGAAAGCAAACTAGAATGGTAGAAAATAATGCCATTTATAGATTCTCTTGGCTAATTATTCATTTATATGCAGCAGTGGAACCGTGCTGGTCTAGAGAGATATTCCATTCGTTTTGAAACAAGTTTACAGCAAATGAGTGATTAAACAACGGCATTTGTGTAAATTAAATCATTTTCGCTTTGTTCCCACGCAGTGACCATCATTTGAGGACTAAACACCCGATCAAATAACTCTACGTATCTGACCAAATAGCTGATTACCAGGAAATGCGCAGGCTAGAAACGTTCCGACACAAGTTAGGCAGCTCCAAATCTCTCTCAGTCTTCTTTTAAACAGAGACACTGAGAATGGCATGAACCCCAAGCAAGTAGAAAGTTCTGAGAGAACATAAAGGTGGCACCTCAAATAAGTTCAATTAGACTCTTCCTACTCATCATAGGGAACAATTAGTGTAATGGGATTGCACTGCCCTCTTTATTTGGAACCTGTAACTGTGCTGTTTATTAATAAAGGTAAATGGGACCCATGCTGCAGAATAGTGCTATGGTGCGGATCTCTTCCAAGCAGATCTTCAACATGAGCAGGAAAGAGTCTCTCCAGCTCTGGAGCTCTAATATAAAGTAAGATGAGACCCTTTTTCATCTGGCTCCACGCTATTCTGGTCTGTTTAACGTACCAGTGCCAGCTCTTTGCCACTAGAAGTATCTTTAGCATATTGGAAGGAAAACCAAAAGCAAGGATTTTACATAGGAACTAATCAGATAATTACATGGGTATCCAAAAGCCAGACAGTAAGGGATAGTAAAAACAATATAATTAAATAACTTGACTGAGGGAGGAAGACTAAGGGAGAGGAGTGTCTGCCTCAGAGCCTGGTTGCTGAATACATTTTATCAAAGAAAGAAATCGAAAGGAGACTTTGATGCAGAAGCACATTCACTCTCAGAAGATGGATGGTCCTTAATAATCCCAAACCTCTCCCTTGACCCAGTGTTCTGTTTTCGGCGAGAACTCAAATCGTGATTCTAACTGAAAACAGAACGGCAAGGAAGATGGGGGAGGAGTGAACATTTTCACCACATTCCAGGTCAATTCTTCCAATTCCCAAGGCTTGGGAATGACGGCCACAAGAAATTTAGGATCCTTAAGGATGGCATTCTATAAATACCGATTATTTTCAGTTAACGTTCTTGCTGTCAATATAGCATTTCCATTTGCCACAGTCTTCCAGGTCATTTCTGAAGCTGCCCCAAATGATGCCTCCAAAGAGCTGGCCATCATTACTTCCAGGTCGCAGATGGTGAGGCTGAGAGGTTAAGTGAGTCGCCTCAGGACACACACTTCGTTGTGAGGCATCAGGTGCCAATGTGGGATTATCTCTGTGAGTTTCTGACTCTTTGTACCACAAATAAATCTTTCCAGGGTAAAACACATCGTATGACATCTGCTGAGCAGTGTGGACCTCTTGGGATGTCACATCTACCTGTAGGGGTACCCAGCAGGTGTTCATCTACGGCTCCCCTCGATAACACAGGTGTACATCATATTTATTCAGCAGCAAGATCAGGAGGTTCATTAGAAGAACAAGTGTTGAGTGGGCCCCAGACCTTCCAGGTCACTAACAAGACTGAGACGTGTCGTAAGCAAACACATTGGTTCTTAAAAGGTGTCACTTAAGGAGAGGAATAAACTGCTTGTTATCCTGAGAAGGCAGCACGATGTGGATAGGAAGAGTGCAACCTTGGAATTAGACTTGATTTGATTCTTGTTCTCCAACACTTACTAGCTGAGTGAACCTCAGCCTCACTTTCCTTGTCTGCAAAAGAGAGGAGGGGGTACTAGTGGGGTTATTGTATGTGCCCCCCAAACTCCTAACCTCCAGAACTTCCAAATGTGACTTTCCTTGGAAATCGGGTCTTTGCAGATGTAGTCAAGCTAACATGAGATCATTAAGATGGGCTCTAATGCAACATGACTGATGTCCTTATAAAAAGAGGAAAGTTGGACACAGGGAGACATGTGCAGAGGGAAGACATGTGAAGGGACACAGAAGGAACACCATGTGAAGATGGGCGATTGGAGTAATGAATCTGCAAGCCAAGGAATGTCAAGGATTGCTGAGAACCACCAGATGCTAGGAAGAGGCAGGGAAGGATATTTCCCCTCCAGGTGTCTGAGGGAGCATGGCCCTCCCATAATCTTGATTTCAGACTTCCAGAACTGTGAGACAATGAATTTCTCTTGTTCTAAGTGACCCAGTTGGTGGTACAGCAGCCATGGGAAATTAATTCATTGTAAATATTAAAAGCAATTACTTATGTAAAGTACATAGTAGGACCTCAATATATTCAAGTCCCCTTCTTCAAAGAAAAGGATTTATACATTGGAATGCAGACAAATACTGCTCCCTTTCTCTCTGGAATTCCACTATGGTCTAACCACATGGCAGATGGATATTTGAGTCTGCTGAGAGCTGCCTTAAATTCTATAGATCAGTGCCAGAAATTATCTGGTTTCCTGGGAGGATTTCTGAGTTAGAAGGGACTGAGAACCTAGCCAAAATTCCTAGGTCTGAACTGAAACAGGAAACTCCTGACTGGGACAGAAACTGCCATTTATTGGGAAGAGCTGGGAAGCTTTTCTCCAAGGGGCGCTGGGACATAGTATCAGGCCAAGTCTAACTCCTGCACCCTGGGTTCCACCCACCCCATAGCTTAGGGCCTTCGATACTCACCTGCAGGGTCAGCCCTGGTCAAGCTTCTCAAACTCTATAACACTTAAAGGAGCATCTGCTTTGAGGGGTGTTGGATGAAGTGGTTGACGATGAACACTGGAGCCAGACTGCCTGCGTTGATCCCATCTCTGCTACTTGCTGTGCATCCTTGGGCAAGTTACTCTCCAAGCCTCAGTTTCTTCCTCTGAAAAATGGGCATAATGATAATAGTACCCAACCCACAGGCTTATTGTGGGGATTAATTAACACAGCCAAAGCATATGGATTGGTCCCCACCCGCTCTCCAATCCTGGCAGCTGATTCCTAATTCAAGCCTGAAGCCCTTATCTTGCTAGCTTGCCTAGTATTCAGTTTCTTTAAAACCAAGACCCATACCAGACTCTCTCTACAATCTCAAACCATTGTCATGGAAGGGAAGCCAGTGTCCGTGGCCCTGCTATCTCCCCAAAGACATCCACGATGCTGCCCACCTGCCAGGTTGTGCAAACGCTTTGAACTCTACCGCTGGGCTCCACCTTCTCATGGGGTCACATGATGATCCTCTGTGTTAACACTTCCAGTGATGGCAAACGGCTGGGCTATTACCTGCCACCTGACAGCCAGAAGGGACTTGCTCCATGTCTCAGTAGCTGGAGTGTCCTTCAAAAATCTGCCCAGACACCCACAAGCAGGCTGGATGCCTCCTGTTTGCTCTCACTTCCTGCAGTAAATGGAGTCATGTCTAAATGACAGACCGGATGTTTCCACACCCTGCCAAAATGGAATCTGCTCATTTTGACCACAAAGCTGCTAAACATTAAAAATATGTGGTGACTACACAGGCACTTGACAATGTCTATTTAGTGATGACAAACCCATCACACGCAAGACATCACATTTGATTGAACCAAATCATGAGATTAAGCAGAATTGGAA
This sequence comes from Orcinus orca, assembly GCF_937001465.1. Taxonomy (NCBI): domain Eukaryota; kingdom Metazoa; phylum Chordata; class Mammalia; order Artiodactyla; family Delphinidae; genus Orcinus; species Orcinus orca. The sequence goes on from NC_064565.1 coordinate 91,613,584, forward strand.
AGTCAACATTTGTCAGGCTTTATAAAAGCTTCTCTCATTTTGCAACAGTTATTCTAACTCTTCAATAAGTGGTATTTAGAAAAAACATCAACAACAACAAACTACCAAAGTCAAAAATTAAATCCTGGAGGGGCTTCCCTGGTGGCACAGTGGTTGAGAGTCCGCCTGCCGATGCAGGGGACACAGGTTCGTGCCCCGGTCCGGGAAGATCCCACATGCCGCGGAGTGGCTGGGCCCGTGAGCCATGGCCGCTGAGCCTGCGCGTCCGGAGCCTGTGCTCCGCAACGGGAGAGGCCACAATAGTGAGAGGCCCGTGTAACGCAAAAAAAAAAAAAAAAAAAAAAAAAAAAAAAAATTAAATCTTGGTCTTCCCTGGTGGCGCAGTGGTTGAGAGTCCGCCTGCTGATGCAGGGGACACGGGTTCACGCCCCGGTCCGGGGTGGGGTCCCACGTGCCGCAGAGCGGCTGGGCCCGTGAGCCATGGCCACTGAGCCTGCGCGTCCGGAGCCTGTGCTCCGCAACGGGAGAGACCACAACAGTGAGAGGCCCCCGTACCGCAAAAAAACAAAACCAAAAACAAACAAACAAACAAAAATTAAATCCTTTTCTATTCTTCATTTCCTCAGGATGATTCTACCTATAAGGTATTAGTTAATTTCTACAAACTGAAGAGCTGAAAGGGTAACTGATATGAGGAACACTTACGGAGCTAGCGAGGCTTGTTTAACATTTGTCAAGTACTAATTATGTTTCAAACTCTGTGCTAATTGCTTCACACAAATAATATAATTGCATCCTCAGAATACACTTGTAAATTGGGTACAAATGCTATGTTTGCTTTGTTTTTTAACAGATAAGGAAACTGAGGCACCAAAGATGTGAAATAACTTGAACAAGATTCAAAATCGACTTTAGCTGAAATCTGAACCTAGGTCCAAGTTCAGACCCCGTACGATGAAGTTGAAGAAATTAAACTCTTCTACACTCTTCCTTTTCCAGTTGGTTTTGGTTCCTACAGCATGGCAGTGTCCAACTAAGCATGCTCCTTCCAAATGTATTCAGTAGCATTTGCTTGAGAGAGTCCCAGCCGCAAACACTACCCTCATTGTCTCAGCATAATGCAAAGTCACTGTGGACCTGGGCAGCAGAGGCAGGGAGTTCCTTTCCAGCTTCATTCACTAACCCTGGGGGAGGCTGGGCTGGGGAAAACACTAGAACCCAGTTCTCCCAGCCAGCAGCCAGCCTGGCTGGTGGACAGAGGTGGAAAGTGATTGGGATCTGTCTCAGGTGATGGTTCACCTCTGGCTGAGGGAGTCCCTGTAAGCTGATATTTGGAGATTTCAAGTCCGTTGATGAAAATGGGAATGGAGGAGGGACCTTGGTAAAAATGTTTAGGAATGTAGGCAGGAGATTGGTGGCAAAACTCTCCCCACCCCAATCAAAGGAAATGGCTTTAGGAAGTTGAGTCTCTACCCCTGTTCCTGTTTCCCCTTCATAAATCTACCCGTAAATAATCTTCAGGGAATTCGAGCGGCTGCTTTCTCCCTGGCAATGATGGGAATTCCAACTATAGGCCAATTAGAATACACCCAGAGCTGCCAGTAAAATGTTTCACTGACTTCACTTTATTGGTTTCATAAAACAAGTGAAAGAAATCGGAGAAAGTCCAGAGCCTCACCAAGATGCAAGTCTCTTTCTGAAGCAGCTTGAAGCCTGCCCCGTGGGCCCCCCATCTCGCATCGCTTCCTCCACCGTGCTGCTTTTAGCTGCTGCCACCTGCTCAGGATCCTGTGGTGTCAGGATACCAGCTCACACACCCGAGCTGTAGTCCTTACTTCCTTGAATATTTGATCTGCGTCCTTGAAGGATTTACTTCCTTTCTCTGAGCCTCAGTTTCCTCCTTTGTCAGTTTCAGGTGATACTCCGTTCATAAGTATCTCAGGCATGGGTGTAGTTTTAGGTCTTGGAGGGTGGTCCCTAAGAGATGCAAGGGATTGTCTTCATCCTCTCTCCCCTCCCCACGTTACACTTCTGTGTTGGTTTTCTCTCAGCGTTTCCAGTCTCGGCATAAATTATCCTTTTGCTCCTATTGACTCCTTACTGTCAGTGCTGCCTGTGTGTGTGTTTGTGAATGCACGTGCCCAGCATGTCTGTATCCTTGTCATTCTTTCTTTGTTCTTTCCCGAGGCTTCAGTGAGAGTAGAGCATGGAATGGAATGTCCTTGACCACCTCCCTCCCCCTCACCGGGAGGAGCAGGGCCACCTACTACCTCCCCTCTCCAGCCCCCTCCCCATCCTCACGAGTGCAGCCGATGAAATGAAAGCCGAGGAAGAGTGATTCGATTATTTGCCTGACCTTTGCCAGTGCCGGAACGTAGGGAGGTCCACGTGTTTCCCTCCAATGCCCCTTTGCGGCCTTTCTGAACTTGTCCCCAAAGAAGCCCTCCTGTTCGAATCAGCCTCCGAGGGCTGGATGTTGTTCAAAGCCGAGCGGACCCGCCTCCCAGCACTCCTCTCCACCATCCCCCCTTTAAGCCGCATCGTGTTCACTACAGACAACAATTACTGACAGTAATTAGCTGCCCAGAATAACAAGGACGTTATCTTTGCCCAGCTTTACTCCAAAGGCGCATGAGCAAACCTGACTGGGCTCGAGCACAGTTGAAAATTCCCTTTTAGAATCCTGGGAAATGTGACCCTTGCCCCTTCCTTATAACCTGTAGAGCCAATTTTCCTCTTTATTAGGTTGGGTTTTCGGGGTAGAGTACAAAGGGGTGGAGAGAAAACTTGTGTTTAAGAAAGCTGTCACTTTGTCCATAATTTTTGACAAGTCTATCGCTTGACTAGAATGATTTTACCATACACCCTCTCTTTTATGCATTTCTTGGGTTATAATGCTTCAGGTGGCCTTGAAGTTGTCCATATCGAGGCAAAAGCAACAATCAAATGTGCAGCTAGAGAGGGGAAAGGGTGAGAAGTTAAGACTCTATTTAAACTGCCGGAGAGGTTGGGAAACCAACTTACCAAAATAGCAGTATCAAAAAAAAAATCTGAAAAACAAATTCACCACCAAACAGTTTCTACTGCTCCATTTATTTCAACTAGTGTGGTATTAATAGAACACCTAACAGCAGGGAGTTGGAAAATAAATGTATTCTCACTCACAAGGGAATGACTAAATGACTCACAAATGCAAAAATAAATAAATGGCTCCCTATGAAAATCTGAAACTATATTACCCTGACTGAAACAACTAAGCATTTTAACTGTAACCTAACATGTTAAATTCAATCAGTTTTATTTGAGGCCATAGATAGATCAAGCGATCAATCTCCATTATCCTGGATTTTTTTTTTTTTCATCTTCACACTGCCATTTTTCTTCCTATAAGACATTTCAGTTCATTTCCGTGAGCCTTCTTCTTCAGTTTAATGGCTGATTCTCAGACCTAAATAAATAAATAAATAATTCCCCCTTACGCTAGAGGGAATGGGAACAATAGTACAATTAAAAAAATTTTTTTTTGAGAAGGGCAAGTCTTAATTCTATGTAGTAAAGAGAAGGGAGGATGCAGTGTGAGAAAAAGGTAACAGGTAGATAAATAGTGCGTGTTATACCTTGTTTCAGATGTTATTTTAAATGTTAACAGGTGCTTCCTCCTGACACTATAAAAAGATCAACTTTCTGTCTCCTTTGTAATTTGTGAACAGGTAGGCCCTGAGGACTTGAATGAGGTCATGCCAATTAACTCACCGATTCCTGCAATCAGAGTGATAATGACATCCTTAGCAACCATCCCATCACTATGGTACCAGCCTGCTGCTCTAAAAGCCCTTTTCATTGGTGCTAGTTTGAAGTTAGGAGGCTGAAGCTGTGACCCTGAAAGCCACAGACTGAGAATTTACATTAACGCACCCCTCCATCTCACCAGGGTCACGTCTCTCCTCTTTCAGAAGAGAAGTGAGAAAAAAAAAACTGTTCTCTGGTTCTAAAAGTTAAGGATTAGGGCTTTTCCCAAACACAGTATAAATCACTGGTTGGCTCTTTGGAATCATCTCTTATTAAGAGAAGCTAATGAACTTCAGCTTTCAACCTTAGGCCAGCCCGATTACACTGAACACATGTATTCCTTGCATAAAAACTACTTGTTACTGGACTGCCTTTATCAATAAAGACTTTATCAGTTATTTCACAGGATAAGAATTGATACCCCAAAGAAAAACCATTAGCAATATCTAAGCATTTCTTCCCCACAGTACTTTAAAATTTTTTAGTTCTCTGGAGATAAACTGAATACAAATAAATAAGAGAAGGAGAGAGACCAGGAATGTATAGTTAAAAAATGTCTTGGGTGGGCAAATTAATCTCAACAACCTTCTCCAGCTAGAAACATTGTAGTTTAGCCAACATTCATTGTTCTGAACCTCTCCTATATGCCCCTTGTTATATTAGGCATTTTGGGAAATCCATAAAGATCTAAGACACTTTAGTGTGTCATTTCAAAGAACTTAAAATCTATGTGGGAAGAGAGAGAGGCATCTGAACAATGACAACAAAATTCTGTTTGGGAAGAGAAGGCTTTAAGATGTAAGATTTTCATGGCCATAAGACTCCTTAAAAGACCTCTGACAGTATAAATAATAAAATAAAAGAAAGGAAGGACGGAAGGAAGAAGGTGAGGACAAAGGAAAGAAAGAAGGAAGGAGCAAAAAGCCTCAGAAACAACCAGAGACTGGAGAACAACTAAACACACCAGGAGGGTAAAGAGAAAGCAGTTGTATGTACCCCAGGGCCTTTGCATTCACTGATCCTCTAGCTGGAATACTCCTTACTCAGGTCTTCACATGACTCGTTCATTTTCATTTTCCTGTGAAAATATCTAACTTTGTGCTTTTTCATTGTTTCTATTCCCCTACTGGAACCAGAGATTCTGTCCATCCTAAAATAATGCTACCACAAGGTAGGTTCTCAACAAACTTACTGAATGAATGAATGAATGGAAAGAGTTAGTTTCAGGGTATGGAAACTGCATATTGGGGGAGACAGTGTCTGGTAAGAGCAACGGACAGCATAACCGAAGTAAGGGCTGTGTTCTCAGACAGATTCCCCAAACATCGATGACAGTGTTGGGTAGGCCTATGACTTCAGAGATGATTTGCAGAGCTGACGTTACCTGTAATGTCAGCAGTTACCATATATTTCTCATTGGAGGATATCAATTCTCCATTTTCCTAATTGATTCCAGTAACACAGATACCTGAGTGCTGTATACAGCTCGCTGATTTCTGGGCAAACATTATTGAAGTGTCAATATTTGCTCTTCCTCCTAGAGCATCATTTTCAAAAAGACTGAAATTCGTTTGGGGACACTTCTCTTATATTTAATGCATGGGGAGTGCCGATACAAACTAAATCTTCATTGTGTTATTCTTTACCCTGCTTTGATCACAGGGATGGCTTGACTTACCAACCACCATGACTGTCCTTAGGCGGCTCCGGAACGGCTCCACTGATGCTGCTACCACCATTGATGCTATTGCCACCTCTTCTGATGATCCCTGCAGTTTAGAAAGAGGGAAAGGAGAGTGGCTTGGGCCACAGATGGTCAAGGCTCTCGATCCTACTCTCTGGACTGCTTTAGATATAGCAGCTGACTTTCCTGTCTGGCCTCTTGGTCCTCTGTCTTCAGAGTTAACCTGAGCCAACCTTTGGCCCAAAGTTCAGACTTAAAACACAACAAGGGGGGCTTCCCTGGTGGCTCAGTGGTTGAGAGTCCGCCTGCCGATGCAGGGGACACGGGTTCGTGCCCCAGTCCGGGAAGATCCCACATGCCGCGGAGCGGCTGGGCCCGTGAACCATGGCCACTGAGCCTGCGCGTCCGGAGCCTGTGCTCCGCAACGGGAGAGGCCACAACGGGAGAGGCCTGCGTAACGCAAAAAAAATAAAATAAAAACACAACAAGGAATCATTCTGCTGTCATGTTGGCTAGGCATTATTGTAAGGCTAAACACATACAATCTACTTTGAAATATTCTCTTCCATCGTGGCAAACACGTGAGTGGTTGCTTTTTTGGTTAGTTTGTCTTGGCTTAGAAAGGAAAGACCTGGCCTTGGCAGAATCAGTGCCCTTGAGGCTAGGTCCCCATAAGTCCTATGGAGATGATTTTATAACTACATTTATTTCCAGATGCAAATAAAGCCAGAGTCCAGTGCTTTCTGTCTTCTGGGAAATCCCTGTAGCTTGCATCTCCTGAAGTGTGTGCCCTGCTACCTCATTAAATTAGTGGGTGCTGCTCTAGCCCTGAGCAGTCCCATTTTTCAGGGTTACTTTCTTCCCGCCCCCACTGGGTGAGAATCCCAGAGTTGGAATCACACCAGATCAAATCATTATCACGTTCATGTAGTTAAGAACATGTTTTGACCAGGGCTTTTGATCCTAATGTCCCTGGACCTTTGCGTGCTTTAATTCCTAGACACCGAAGTTGAACATATTAGTAACTGCTTCATTCCTTCCAGCCACGTTCGTGGTAATTGAGGTGCTTCGGAAAATGATGAGCACCTGTGATGATCATGAGTTACGATCTGGTGTGAGGTGCCAAGCAGTAATATTTCTGATTAGTCATCACCAGGCAACCTAGACTTTCCGTGAGTTTACTTATAATTGTGTTTCAGATAATGCTATTCCCAGTTAGGCAGATGATCATTGTAATTTCTGGTAATGAAATGGCTAGGGAGGCCATTCTGTGCTGGGAAGACAGCCAGAGCCCAGCTCTTTATAAGAAACAAGTGTTATGGTCTAGGACACAGAGCTGAAGCCAAAGCGCTAGGTGAACATTTCCAGCACGTGTCAGATTGAGTCTTTATCTAGTGCCCTCTCTCATACTTTAAGACTGATACATTTTCAAAGGGGCATCCCTCCGCTTGAAAGCAACTCTGCAGAAAGCAAAGATACTGACAATTTTCCCTTCCCCTTTGCACTCTTTAATGCGCCTGTTGGCCTTCTACGATGGCAAAGTCATTTTCTCACTGTGGTCAATAGTGGTTTGATCAATAACTTACACAACCAGCCTCAATAAATAATAATGGGGCTTTTCTGGTGAAAGTTATTGAAATCGTTGTGGATAAGGGCTCTCTAGATAAGAAAAAGAAAGAAAGAAAGAAAGAAAAGGAATGAAAGGAGCTTCCCCAAAGGTGTGGGCTTGTCAGCTTTCCTCCTTTTCTGTGTTCTTAATATCTTCCATCTCAGGTAACGTTCATCACAAAATCATCACCTGGCTTTAAACATTTGGATCTTTAGGCATTCCAGCTAAAAGCTAAAACCCAGAATCTAGATGGTTTCTCCTCAGTATATCAAGCAGTTTTTCATTCAACCTCGTAGGTATGAAGAGTTTTCTCCTCCATGCTTGGAATATATCTCTGTTGAATCTATAGCTGTTGATAAGTCTGCAAACTACATTTCCCAGACTGCCTCATCAGTAGGCTTCCGGCCAGGTTCAGTCAATGCACAGGAGGATAGAAGGAAGGGAGGACCTGTGTGGGTCTGTCTTTCTGCTTCAGGTGACAGTTTACAGTAGTGGTTGAACTCCTCTGTGGTTTAAGCTGCTGTCCCGACCACCCCTCACTCTGAGGTCCCAGCTCCCACCAGGTAGCCCCTGGCTTCTGGCCAGGGGCTAGAAGGGGTCACATCACCTTTTTCTTGTGTTTCTTCCGTCCTAAGGGTGGCGTCAGCTTCCTGCTGTTGTTCATCTCTGGGTTGCTTCCCCATCTTCTGTTTTGTCTTCTCCTCTCTTCCACCACCTGCATAATCAGTTCTTCTATTAAATTCCCTCCATTTAAAATAGTTCGAATGGTTACCGTTTTCTTGACAGTCCAGTCTGTTCTTTTCTGAGACCCTTCCTTGGATACAGATTACACCTTAATCATATTTCAGGTCGCCTCGCCAATAATTAAAATTAATCACACATTCACAACAGTAATAATAGCATTTCTCACCACTCAGCCCTAGTTTGTGGTGTGCTTACATGCAGCCAGTACTATGCTAAGCACGTCACTCCCATTAACTCATCTTATTCTCTCCAAACCTTCTGAGCTAAGTGTTATTATTATTATCCTCCCCATTTTCTAGATGTAGAGGCTGAGGCTGAGAGAGTTTAAGTAACTTGATGAAGATCGTGCAGATAACAAGTATCAAAACATTGATCTGAAAGTATGTTCATTTCGAGCCCCTAGTTTTTAACCCCTCTGAACATTTCGATGACAATCAACGCTGCATAGTGAAGGCATAGCACTCATTAAGAGTTCCACGCAGCGTGTCTTTGAACAACCCTGTCCATTCCCGGCCTTAACCCTTTGGGGTTATTCCTTCTGCTTAGAGGCATTAAAGTGGATCTTTTGTATGTGTCAAGGACACAGGGAAGAGAACAAACGTCCAAAGCTGAAGATGACTATTAATCTCCCTCAGGGTGCTTGTGAGGGATGAGAAAATCACCTTCTACTCCAGGAGGGCAGCTGCGGTGCCTGCTGGCCTCATGGCTGCCAAGTGAGTGTGTTTCCTGAGCTCCCTGCAGGTCCCGGCTGCCCGGAGAGCCGCCCGCCTCTGGAGCCAGTGCATAGACTCTGATCTTTCCCTACCTCAGGGCTGAGAGATAAGCTGCAGAGAAAAATTAATAAGAGTGAAGGAAGAAACAGTCATAAAAGGAGGAGGGGAGGCTTCTGAAAACAAAGGGGGATTGTCTAGACACAGGCTGCCTCCTCTCTGCTGGCTTTTTTCCCTTCTTCTCTTTCCATTTTTTCCTAAGCTTTGTTTTCAGACTGATTTGCCTAAGCATTCTTTTCTTAGTCTTTCCCCTTCCATGTCTAAATATGGCGGGGGTTGGGAATAAGAACCAAATTAGCCAACCATTTTACCTTTGGGACTGAGTGATAAAAATAACAGCCCGGCTGGCTGAATCATTTCAATAGCATTGGAGGCATGTGGAGGAGTGCAGGGGGACCTGGGAGGAGAGGGGTTAAGGTTCTCACCCTGTATTAGAACTTGATTTACGGCATGGATCGAGTTCATGTTCCTCTCAGGGTCTGGTTTTGAGCAAAAGCCATGACAACCTGCTAAGTATGAAGTCCAGAATGGGCACGCAGCATACGAACATGCTGCCTTGGCCTCCGGGAAGTGGGCACTGGTGAGAAGCTGCAAGCCCCTGCTTACTTTGAAGTGTACGAAATGGTTTTGGTCCTTCAGCCCAAGGGTGTGGCCAGAAATAAGAACGGTCAAGTTTCTATTGTTGGGGGGCAGCTTACCCAGTCTGTGGCAGATGAAAATCTTTAGATTTTGTTTCTCCCACTAGCTGCTTGCGTCAACACCTCTTCCAGAAAGGCGGGCAATGGGCAAGACTTGAGAAATACTAGCAGATTGGCCAACTATTGTTTGCTGGCTTCTAAGCAACAGCAGTGTTGCTTGTTTAGCTGTCCTTGTTTTTTTTGAGTGCACAAAAAGTTGTTTTCGAATACCAAAAAATCAGTAGATATAGGTGACCCTTCCCATAAATTCCTGTTCAGATTTCTGCATTTAACAGACACCATATTTTCATTTTGACTGTATGAAGGGGAAAAAAGGGGGAAAAAGATAATCTTGCTGACCTTCTGGCACAAATTGGTCAATGGTACGTGTGTGTTAGTGCCTGAGCAGCCCCACATCTTTTCACACCCAAAGCCAACAAATGCCACGATGATTTAACACTGCAAACATAAGAGCTACGGAGAATGCAGTTTTTATGAAAGCAGGGCATCTACATATAAATATAAGGATGGTATAAAATGAAAAACAAAAGCAAAGAGGAAAACAAAACAAAAACAAAAGAAAAACAAAATCCAAAGATAAATCCTACAGAAGATAGATGCCTCCTATTTTAATTATTATTAAAAAGAAAAATAGCAGATGGAGAAAGCTGAAGAAACATACATGTGGATTGAAAGACAAAGGAAAGTGGAATAAATGATGTCTTGAGATGCTCAACTCAGCAGCGATTATCACCGGCACATTCTTCCCTGACAGGAGGAGAAGTGGATTGATGTAAAAGGGCTTTTTCATTTTTACTTCCTGGAGTTCATGAATAACCGGCTTCCCAGGTGACAATTACTCTGCCTTCTCCAAACACTCTTCCCTACCCGCTTCCACCTCTCACAGAACAAGCACTTAATAAAAATCCTGTTGGTCCTCTGGTGCTCTTCTTTCTCTGAATTGCAAGTTTGGCCTTGATGCATCTAGAGTTTGGAGGACGAAAATAGGAAGAGAGAGGATGCCTTTAAGAGAAAAATCTCCTTTTCAGAACTGGGCGACCCTCCAACATCACCTGAAATGAAAACATATTCCCCAGCCCTGTGAGCCTGTCAACAAGACCTAGACATCAGGCCCCTTGTTACCTGGACCAATTTAGACCTGCTGGAGCGCCTGATGGGCCGCATCAAAATGTGCCTGAGGCAAGAAGGTTGTACTGGTCTCTGGGAAATGGCTGGTGCCTGGCTTCAGGGTCCCGGCGGAGGCGCCGTCTAGAGGATACCTTCACCTAAGATCTCTCCCCAAGGGTTTCAGAAATTCCATGAAGATTGGTTTGTCGCATTGGGGTAAACAATGGGCCATATTTGCACTTCAGAACATCCTAAGGAGACAGGATTTCTCTTTAGACTAAACATTTCTTATTCTCCCAAGAACTATTTTTCCTCTTTTAAGATCCCAGTATCATAGGGGAAGCTGTCATATCAGTGGCAAACACCCGAGTGTGAATCAACTTGTTCAAATTACATTTCTGTAAGCACATGTGTATGAAATAGTATACCAAGGTCACTTTTTGAAGATGCTGGGAATTGACTGGGGGAAGGCTGGGGATGACTGTAAAGGTTACAAAAAATATAGGACTGTGCATCTGTGCAAAATGAAGTGGATAAATGTGAAATTTTACAACAATTCAGGGAAGGGGTAAATCATGGAGTGCTTCAAGGAGGAGGTAAGACTTGAGTTGGAAGGGGAGATAAAACAGAAGTAGAAAAATATAGTAATTATCCAAATTTTTGCAATGTTCACCATTTGGAGACATTTCTGAGGGAATGATATCATCTGAGCTAATAGTTTTGAAACATTAATCTGAAATGTTCTCTTCTGGCTCATGCTACCAGGATCTCTCCCCTGGGTTCTCGCCAGCTGTCCTGCCCTAAGTCCTGCCCTCCCCCAATCTCTTCCACAAAGAGAAGCAGAGGGATCTAAAGCTCTAATTGGATCCTAATGTAACTCCACACATTAAAACAATGAACAGTTTTAGGAGAAAATCCAAACCCACACATACAGATCCAAACTCACACCTCCATCCCCAACCCTCCCCTTTCTCAACACTGACCTTCAATCATGCTCTCTCCTCCCCATTTAGAACAATAACTCCTCCCACCCCACCATTCCGCTACCACCAGAAGACTGATTAACTCCTATGTGTCCTTCAGACCATTTCTTCCAGATCCTTTCTTCTAGAAACCTAATGACCCTCTAGACTGGGTCCTTTCCTACTACATTTCAGCACTTTTCTGGACCCTGTGTATATGCTGCTGACAAATTAGTCATGGTCCCTGCTCCTCGTGGAGCTCCCATTTTGGTGAGACAAAACACAAAACCAGCAAATAAAGACATAAATATGCACGATCATTTCAGACGGCATTAAGGACTGTGATGAAAATAAAACAGGATGGTGGGCTAGGGACCAATGAGGGCAATGAGGGGTTCAGTGAGTAGGGAAGAGTTGTGCCCGGCTTGAGCAGAGTGCTCAGGGGAGTTTGGGGCCCCTTCCACATATTTCTTTTTTTTTTTTTTTTTTTTGCGGTACGCGGGCCTCTCACCGTTGTGGCCTCTCCCGTTGCGGAACACAGGCTCCGGACGCGCAGGCTCAGCGGCCATGGCTCACGGGCCCAGCCGCTCCGTGGCATGTGGGATCTTCCCGGACCCGGGCACGAACCCGCGTCCCCTGCATCGGCAGGCAGACTCTCAACCACTGCGCCACCAGGGAAGCCCCTCTTTTTTTTTTTTTAATTAATTAATTAATTGTTTATTTTTGGCTGCGTTGGGTCTTCGTTGCTGCACGCGGGCTTTCTCTAGTTGAGGCGAGCGGGGGCTACTCTTTGTTGTGGTGCATGGGCTTCTCATTGTGGTGACTTCTCTTGTTGCAGAGCACGGGCTCTAGGTGCATGGGCTCAGTAGTTGTGGCTCGTGGGCTGTAGAGCGCAGGCTCAGTAGTTGTGGTGCACGGGTATAGTTGCTCCGCGGCATGTGGGATCTTCTCGAACCCGTGTCCCCTGCATTGGTAGGTGGATTCTTAACCACTGCGCCACCAGGGAAGCCCCCCTCCCACATATTTCTTTTGTACCCTACACTTCCCCATCACAGGTAATAACAATCCAATGTGGTAAGAGCCATTTATTCATCTATATTCCCCACGAGGTTATAAATGCAGGGACAAGGTCTATCCATTTTCTCATTTCCCCCTAGCCACTTAACATCATGCATGGACTATCGTCCTTAATAAATATTTGTTGAATAAATGAGAGATTAGAAGGAGAAAGATTTTCATTAGAAGGCCATTATAGCCCCCCAGTTAGAGCTTATGAGGGCCTAGCTAAGATGGTGGTACTGGATATGATGAATGGCATTGTGGAGGAAATATCAACAGGACCTGTGACTGACGGAAAAAAGGAAGGAGATCAGAAGAAGTAGGGGTTACCTCCTTTGAGGTTTTGAATACAGGTTACAGGGAGAATACTCACTTAAACCCATCTCCCTCTGGACACACAGATAGACAACATTACCCAGCCTCCTTTGCAACTAGGTCATGTGGCCAAGTTCTAGCCAATGGAATGTGAGCAGAATGATGTGTGCCACTTCTGGACCTGGTCTGTACAAACCTCCCGCACAAGAGTCTCAGTGCCGTTTCTTCTCTTGGCATCTGGATGTCAGCATCTGAGACCCCTCCTTGGAAGGCATGCATGCATTGAAGATGGCAGGACCACTGTCTATCTGGCCCCTGAATGGCAGTTAGAGCAGAGCCCACCCTTACTCCACCTCTGTCCTGCCAGGGGCGGGGTGGGGTGGGGGTCATGGCTGTTGTTTCTACCTTGAGCTGTTGTTAGATTAAGAAATGTTTCTCGATCAAGAAATGAACAGAAATAGGGAAGGTAGGAGAAAAAATGTGTAGGTTTGGGTATGGAGAACACTGATAAGTTTGGTATTAGAGAGTAGAGTGTGAAGTTTCAGAGATGTATTCAGTTGAAGGTGTCTCAAAGGAAGTTGGAAAAGCTACCCCAGAGCTTAGGACCAGATTGGGGATGACTTGTTTACAATGAAGTCGTGAGAGGAGATAAAATTGATAAGAGAGGGGATAGAGAGGGAACAAATGGGCAGAATCTTTTGAAATCACTACAGTTTTAGAGATCAGGAGGAAGAATAGAGTCCAAAAGGGACAGAGGAGTCGTCTGTGAGAACCAAAATGGCAGGTGGTGTGGAACCAGGAACCGAGTGTTCCAAATCCTGTGAAGAGGCCCAAGAAGAGGGGCCTTGGGTCAGGGAACCTGACAGAGCTGAGGCATGTGGCACTTTGGAGCCCAGTAGGAGTAGAAACCAGATTTCACACTGGTGACATGACAAGTGTGTGGAATCAGTAACTGCAGAATCCTTTTCTAGCCCCACAAAAAAATGCTAAGGTGAAAAGTTGAAAGCTACGTGAGAGGGTAGAGAGCTTCATAGAAGAAAGAGAAGTCAGTCCTCACCTGGAGTCTTGAGGGTATGTGGATGTTTTGAGGAGGACCCTACTGGGGCTGTAAGACAGAGAAGGAATGAGGAATGTGAAAATGTCTGGAGGAGAATTTGGGAGGGGCTGGTGTGAAGGACACAGCTTGGGGCTGAGGGATTCTTCCTATGAGACTTCAGTGAAGGGAAACATAACTCTGACTCCAAGAGAGGTAGAGGATGTGAGAAGAGGGGAAGGGTGCCACTCTAGGAGCAGGTGGCATAGATCTAACCCCACAAGGATCACAGTCGCCCTTGAGGCTGCATACTTGGGAGCTATCCCATCTCCCTCTTATTCTCATTTCATTTGGATTCTCATGTTCACTTATGTAGTCTTGCCCCACCAGCTCCATGTATTTCTTGGTCACCAAATCATAAGATTGTGTCCAATGTCAAGGTCTCGGGGCCTGAATGGTGTTTGAATATCCTAAAAAGGGATGAGAATCATGTGAAAGCCAATACACTGGCTGAAAGAGTAGAAAAGAACGGTATTTCACTCTTGTAATACGATTAATATGGAGCCTGTTCTGGAAAACAGACTGCTTCTCTTGAATAGTCAACTCTCAGGGACACGGATTCATGGCATAGAAAGGAAAATCTATTTTCTGCCCCGAGCATAGCGCCTGAAACTTTGTAAGAGTTCAGCAGATGTTAGCTGTTCTTATTAATATTATCATTAACAACTTTCCCCCACGGGGATAAAGTCTTCAGCCTAGAAACATCATGACTAATATTAGACCTCAGGGTCATTGATCATTACAGCTGAAGCCCAGGACTTTCTATGGGGGGCAGGGATGGGGGGAGAGAGGCAGGATGACCATGGGCCTGGGCTTCCCACTAACGAAGAGGCTCAAACTGATACTTCAATCATTTCATCAAATGAGGTGGTATCGTCAGGCTCAGAGTCACCCTGACAGGACCAAAAGAAGCCATTCATCAAACAACCTTAAGCTTGTGCTCTATTTTCAGATCAGACTCCCTATGGTTCCCCAAGAATGAATATTTTTCATAAATGTTTATCTTGTGAGATTAAATTGCATTATAATCCTACTTAAGTGTTATTGGGTTAAATATAAACACAGGTTGTGGGATTCAAGATGTGCTAACTTTTTAAATGATTTTAAAGCCCCATTTTGACTTTCCTTCATTTTTTTAAAATTACATAAATGCCCCAAAATGTCAGAAATGATTCTGAGAGTACCTGGCTAGAGATTACCTAGTTTAGTAATTTTTTAACAAGAGGAGCACATCTGAGTCTCTGGTGGAATTTCTGGGAAAACAGTGCCCCACCCGCCCCAAGAGTCTGAATCAGGAGGTCTGGGTGTGTCCAAACCTGCATCTATTCTGAAAGAGTTTCGGGATTCTGACCCCCAGTTTTGATTAAGATCCACCGATGGGGTCCAGTTGGCTCTGCTGAGTCTCTGTCCAGATCTCCTCCCACCGGCTCACAACCCGAGTGTCAGTTACAAACACATGCCCTGACCTGGAGGGCCTGGGGCAGGTGTGTTTGCGCTTTTCCAATATGAGCAAGCAAGTCGTTTGTTTCTTGCCACCCTTATTAAATCAGAGCCCGGAAGCAGGACACGAGCTGGGGCCTCCTAAAAGCCATGTGTATCTGATTTCAGAAACAATCAAAGAAAAGGGCCATCTCTCTCCCTCTCTCCTTCTCTGTCTTGAAATTTGGTTTGGGAGGCGTATGTGCCCAAACTTGAGCTGCTGATGAACTGGGAAGCTTGCTTTACAGACTTTAGTTCCTATGCCACTGGGCAAAGAGCTGTGAGAGAAATTTCCACTTTCTTAGCGCTTCAACCCTCCCCTGCACCCCCATCCTGGACCTCTGTGTGTTGCCCTCAGGGCACTCCTCCAGAAGAGGGGCTGAAGTCAAAAGGTCTGGTTTCTCCCCTCCAGGACACAGAGGGAGCTGGGACAGCTGGCCTCTGGTGCTCCAGGAAAAGACAGAGCATTTGTTGCTGTGCCTTAGACTCCTGGGGGACAGTACAGGACACAGATGCTGCCTAGAAAAGATCGACCATGTGTCATCCTTGTGCGTTCAGAGGGTCACGGCACATTAGCATTGGTCCTGGTGCCTCTCAAAGGGACAGGGCATTCTGTCACCAGATTTCATTCAAATTCTGGGCTTAATGTCTGCATATTTGACACTAAATCATGTCCTGTCTCATGAAATCAATGCTCTTGTCTTCTGTTGTTCTATAACTTTATATGAGTGAATCTCATCTCCCTCGTTCGATTGTAGGCTCCTCAGGCAGGAACTGTAAGCTGTTCATCTTTGTCTCCCCACAGCTTAGTGCACAGTTTGGGTTCACTGATTTCACATCAAATGAACAAAAGAGTTCAGGAAAGTAGTCCCAATTTAATTCCTAATTACTGGTGCTAATAATATTAAGTCACATCCAAAGGTGTGACCCTTAGGCCTTGTCTCTGGCAGAAAGATGAAGAGCAGTAAAGTAGATCATTGAACACAGCCCTGCTGCTAAGGGTGGGTCTTTGCCAATAAGTAGATCTGGGCTTTGTTCATTACGGAGGAATCATCTATGGACATCACCATTTCAAGTTCCTGAAGTTTCTTGAATACTGGAAACACCAAGAAGAAAGATAAGCATGATAATGGATAGCAATTGAGGTGTTAGACTTTGGACTTTTCTTACTTGAGGTCCAGGCCAGATATATCAGTCGCTGAGGACCTGAGGAAGTAAGCACCCTGAAACACAGCTGGTAAGAGTGTGAATCAGTATCACCCGATGCAGACAAGATTAACAGCCTTATTTAATCCATCAATTCCACTTCTAGGAATTCAACCTGAGGAAGTAATAGGACAAGTATGCAAAGCCAGACATTAAGGAAAGTCATGAAAATTTGAAAATACTGGAAGCAACACAGATGTCTACTAATGGGGGATTTGTCAGGTAATTTATGATATCGTCATACAATGCAATATTATGCTGCTCTCACAAAGATTAAGTAAAAATTTTAATACTGTATTTCATTATTTATAAGATGCCTCTTTAATACCTCAATATCTTTGAAATTAGGATGTGTCTCAGAGTCTACAGAAGCCGCTAATTATATCTGTAGCGTTTTTTTTCCTTCTTACATGTACATAATCTTATAATCACAAGCATCTTTCACTCAATGAAGTATGGCATATTGACATGGAAGGAAGGCCACCATACATAAAGTTTAAAAAGACTCCTACAGAACACTACCTAAATAAGATCTCATTTATGTTCATATGTATGTGGACTTCTAGAAACATGCATCAAATTCTTGATAGTGATGGTCTGGGTAGGGTTACACGACCTTTAACTTTCTCTGTATTGAGGGAACAATTTACAGCATTCATGTACCATTAGAAAAATAAAGATATTTTCAAATAAATTGGTTGCTTTGCCTTTTTCTTTCCACCCACTATGAGAAGAATTTCTGGATGGATTGCCCATGAAGGAGTCAGGTGAGCAAAATATCTTTCTCTTCTCCAGCAACCGTCAGCAACATAGTCATGGCCACAGGGCTATGGTTCTTGGTTCTCAGTGCTGCAATCTCGACAACATTTTGTGAAGGGACCTTGTATGGCTGAGCTCCTACGTGAACTGTAATACGTTTAGTCTAACAGGATTGATGCCATATTTTCTTGTAATGAAGGCAGGGAGGTGTTGTCCGAGGACCTGCTTGGTGAGAGGAGGAAGGAGAAGGAAACAAGGTAGTTGTTTGAAGAAAGAAGCCACCTATTCTGATAATGGAAAAATAAAGGATGGAGAAGAAAAAAATAAGGCATTTAGAAGCTAAGTTTGCCATTTATCTTCTTCTGATCCAACAACTATCTCTGTTTGGTAAAGATGCAGCCAGCAGGGTATTATTACCTCCACCAGGACTGCAGGATTGAACGGTAAATGCTTAAAAGGAGAATTCAGAACATGAGGGTGATCACTTAAAATTATTAAGACTTCTTTTTTACATTTTATTGTATTATATTATTTAAACAATCATGATAACCAGAGTCATTGAAATTTATTTAATGTGTGATTTTTAAATTCCGAAGCACTGTGCTAAGTATAATGTTATTACCAATTAAATTAGCATTCTTACCACTTTGCTCTCAATAACTTTTCAGCTGCTATTATCTGGAGTTTTAGTAGCATCTCATCAGTGAAGGCTCATTGTGGCTGGCCCGTCTGTTCCATTAATAATTTCTTAATTAAATGAGATGACAGCTGTCCCTCCTTTTCCTCACTACCTTGTCACTCTCTTTCTTTCCAAAGTAATTTTTTTTTTCTGGTCTTTCTTATTTTTTTCCCCACAGGCAGGCTTAGCTCCTGGTGTCGTTCACAAATGGATCTGGAATTTCTTCTCTGATCCTCACTCCGCCTACCCCAATCTGTTCCTTCTCTGTCTTCTTGATTTCAGTTCCATATTCATTTCTCCCCTTCAAATGCTTTTCTCACTTCTTGCCATCTTTCATCGCTCGTCCTTTCAGTTGTCTTGGGTTTCTTTTCTGTGGAGCTCTCACTTTCCCCCCCAAACAATTCAGTCATGTTACCTTCCTTTTCTGTCTGTTTCTCTCTGTATTTCACCTTATGTTCTGTCTCCACCTAATAGGAAGACAGTTCTCATACAAAGAGACAAAATTAGTGCCAGCTTCATCATGGAAACCCCTTATGACCTGGCAACTGTCATCATCGTATAAACAGTCCCCACAGCAGCCATCCGTTTATTTATTCAATTCCAAACATTTTTCCCTGGCAATTTTTCTTAATGAGAGATGGAGAATGTTAACTTTGGAACAAGCATTCTACTTGATACCAAAATATAGCTCCCAGGAGAATGTATTCCTTGAGTATAATAGTTCATCTTCTAGGATTGCCTTTTACTTGAGACTGTGTTGTCATTGTTTCAAAGTCTTTCCTCCTGTTGATAAATAAAGCAGCTATGAACGTTTAAAAAAAAATCTAGGATTATCTTTGAGTCAAGAATAAGAAAAGTGACTCTGGATTCA
Organism: Orcinus orca; assembly: GCF_937001465.1. NCBI lineage: Eukaryota > Metazoa > Chordata > Mammalia > Artiodactyla > Delphinidae > Orcinus > Orcinus orca. Next base: position 91,632,408 of record NC_064565.1, read on the forward strand.
GCTTTTATTTTATCCAAATTGGCTTACCTATTTCTGAATTATGTACGTAGAAGCATTGATAGAACTAGAAAGGACCTTAGTGGGTCCTCATTTTATAGATGAGGACCCTGAGAAAGTAGAGCTTTTGGACTTGTACTGTGCAATACAGTAGTCACTAACCACATGTGGCTATTTAAATTTAAATTTAAAAACTAAAAAATTAAATGTAGCGTTCCTTTGTCACACTGGCCATGTTTCAAGTGCTCAGTAACCACAATGGCTAGTGACTACCATGTTGGAGAGCAGAGATACACATTTCCATTTCAGCAGAGATGTCTATTGGATAGCACTGATTTTGACTATACAAGGCAGAGGTTCACAAATCTGGGACTCCGTCTTCCTGTAAGCTGAAGACCCCAGTGTCCTATAATAAAATTTCTTTTGTAATATTGTCTTACAGTATAGGAACCTGCGAGGTCACACACAAAGGGAAACTGAATTAAATGTAATTTCATATAGTTGATCACTCATGAAAAGATGCTTTTCAGATTACAAAGCGCTTTCATATCCGTCACCATATTTGACGCTCATAACAGCCCTGCATAATAGAAAGAACAGGTGTTTACATCTTTATTCCTCAGAGGAAAGAAAAGTAGCTCAGAGAATTAGGATTTGTCCGAAGCCACAATTCTTTTAAACTAAGACATCAACCCAAGTCTCCTGCTCCAAATCCCTTGATCTTTCCATCATGTTGAAAAGCACCAGGAGGATGAGTAATGTTTTAAAATGTGCATTAAGGACGTTCTTGAAGCCAGGTGCTGTGTCAAGTGTTTATATGTGTTATGTCATGTGACTCCCAACTTGAGATTTAGTTTTAAATGTTCACCTACCTACTTCACCTCTCCCCTTGAAAGTCTGGTCAGTTCTCACACTCACAGTGTCTAATTTAGCCTTGCAATAGCCTAGACCAGGGAAGGCAACTTAGATGAAGGTAGTTTTAGTCGAAGCGGAGAGAAATTAAGATTCTGGGGATACGTTTTAGAGGCCCAGTTCACTGGATTTGTTGATGGGGAGGGAAAGGGAAATTGAGGAGCCAGAAAGGACTCAGGTTTTTCATATAAGCTGTTAGTTGGATGCTGATACTGAGGCAGAGTGCTTTTCTAAAAATGTGAATCGGGTAAGGGTACCCTTATGTTTAAATTCCTCAGTGGACCCCCATTGCTCTGAGAGCAAAGCCCCAACCCTGACTTTGCCCTACAAGGCACTTCGGGACCTGGCCAATTTCCAGCCTCTCTCCTACCTCGTACCCCTGGCCCCAGGGACCTCCTTGCTTTTCTTCCAGCTCTGCAATCCTGCCCCTCCCTCTGCTTGCCTCTTGCTTCCTTTGCCCATAAAGCTCTTCCTTGGATCTCCCTTTGCATGCTTACTCTCTTCTCCCTGGGTCTTTGTCCAAATGTCACCTCCGTAGGGAAGCCTTTTCTTACCATTCTTTCTAAAGCAGTCCACATGTCCATGATCAAGTCTGCACTACCCTGTTTTCTTCCTTCACGGCACTGCATCACAATTAAAATTAACTCATTCACTGATTTATTGCCTTGTTTGTCTACTGCCCTTGTCACCTGTGTTTTCTGAGCTAGCTTCCTGAACCTTGAACAGTGCCTGGCGTATAGTAGATGCTCAATAAATTTTTATTCAATAAAAAAACAACCTCAGAAGTAAGTTCCATTATATTTTCATTTCACAACTAAGGAGGTGGAGGCTTAGATAATAACTTGCCGATTACTTCACATTTAGTAGGTGGTACAGTCAAAATTTGATCCCAAGTATATCTGACACCTGAAGTCCTGCTCTTCATCATAGATCTATGTTGTGTTCTCATTTTTAAAAATTCCCTGCGTTCATTTGTTTATTTATGCATTCATTTATCAAACATTTATTGAGAATTTACAACGTAAGGGCCAGGCACAACAGCAACGCTAGGCAAATTCTGGCTTTTGAAAAATGTGATACATTCCCTGTCTTCAGGTAGCTTAAAATCTAGCAGGCCTTTTGGATGGTGAAAATAGATCACCTGTTCATTTTATGTACTTATGAGATTTGTGTAAATCTTCATGTACTGATTATAACCGAAGAATCATAAGAATAAACAAGTTATTGAAAGGTCACTTCTTTGTCCTCCTCCCCTCCCATTCCAGGTGACAAGGATCTTCTCTTTCAGATAATTTCTGGAATGGAGATTTTACAAGCTAATAACTGACCAAAATAAAATATACATAATTCATTTGGGAGCATCTGAGTGGTTTGTCACAGTAGACTGGATTATTAGTGACACAGGTGTGATTCCTTAAGTTGACATTAAAGGAAAACCCCAAGAAGAGGCAGAAAGAACACTGAATTGGGAATTGAAAACCTGGTATCCAGTTCTGGTTCTATCCCTAAACTAACCTTAGCCAAGTCACAGTTCTTTAAGAATTTCTTTTCTCATCAACAAAATTGGGGGGGAAATGTGAGTCTTACCTACATCATGGCAAAATTGTGTGAACCCAATGAAAGAATTTATATAAAAGTGCTCTACTATGTAAATTAAAAGCCAGAAGTTCCATATAATGCGCGTCTAGCATTTCAGGACCTCATTTGTTCCTTAGAGGATGGGGAAGGCAAATGGGTCATAGGTACGAAGGCGCACAGGGGGCTCTTCCCCTTTCCAGCCTCATCTTTTCACTCCTTCGTGTCATGGTTTCCTGCCCCCGAGACTTTGGTTTTTTTTTTTTTTTTTTGCAGTACGCGGGCCTCTCACTGTTGTGGCCTCTCCCCGTGCAGAGCACAGACTCCGGACGCTCAGGCTCAGCGCCCATGGCTCACGGGCCCAGCCGCTCCGCGGCATGTAGGATCTTCCCGGACCGGGGCACGAACCCGTGTCCCCTGCATGGGCAGGCGGACTCTCAACCACTGCGCCACCAGGGAAGGCCCCCCCACCCCCCCGCCACCCCGAGCTTTGGATAAGTTGTTCCCTCTGTCTGGAATGCCCTTTCCTCACTGATGATCTTTTTGAGACTTAGCTTGAACCTTTCTCTGTACAAACTTCCTGATTCCTTTTAGGCAGAGTCATTTTTCCTTCTGTTCTTAGACATCTGATATATTTCTCTAACAGTTCATGTAACTGTAGTGTCGTTATCTGTGTATAGATGATGAGATTGGGAGCTTCGTGAGGGTAGGGACTGTCCTTTCTTCACGGGATTGTCTTTTCCACATCCCTCTTCTAGCGGCAGCTCATTTCCCCTACACCCATGTGGTTATCAGAGGACCCTCCGTGCTAGTCCAATGTAATCCCTCTCCTTACCTGCACGGATGGATTGGTTGGGAGTGAGCACCTGACCGAAACAGAGCATACCATCCTGAAGGGCAGAGTCATTTGGTTTAGGGTGAGCTCCTGGTCCAATGTGGGAATTGGAACTGAGAAAAGGAACTCAATCTCTTTTGGTTTTGAAGCCATGTGTTACCGACAGCCACTTTTTTAGATGTCAGAGCAAACAAAATGGGTGTCTTGAGAAAGAGAAGAATGAAATAAATGAGCTGAGAGGAAGAGAGCTGAGATGCAGGGCTCTGAGCTCTTGAATCCCTATTTCTAGTGGTTCTAGAAGTCATGTTCCACTTCTAGGGTTTCCACAAGGATACTTTAGTATTCCTACAATAAACTATACTGTAATCCTTATAATGAATTCCCCTTTGTGCACAGACCACAGGATGAATTTCTGTCACCACCTAAAATGAATAAGCGAACACAAACATACAGTTCTAACTCATATATATTGCCTCGGGCATTTTTGCTTCCAATGTTGAACACAGTCTTAGCTTACTGTACTCATTAGATAAGTTAGTAAATTCAATAAGCCTTACCCCAATTCTTGTGCCATACAGTTTTCATAGTACTGAATAAAACATCCTGATCCTATAAAGGACCAAATATAACAATGAAGTTGCGTTTTTAACCTTTAAACATGGACTAGTTACTTTAATAAAAATATAGTAAAACTCATCTTCTGAACAAACTTTTGGAATACTATTAATATAATAGCTCCAGTATAAACATAAACAACTATTAAGTGAACCAAATATTCAGGCATCTCTTCACAGTAGGGCCGAATTTGCTTCATGAAGGTGCTGGTCAGCACATGGTAGATGGGAAAGCGCATTACTAGAAGAGAGATGTTTTCACCTCAGCGTTGTTGCTTAGCACTTTTGTGACATTGGGCCAGCCACTTGACCTCCCTGGGTTTGAATTTCCTCATTCAAAAGACAAAGAAGAGGTAGGGATTTGGGCTTACGTAAGTCTATCCTCCTGACCGCACAAGTTTATCATGAATGTTAAATGAGGTAATAAAGCTATTGACAAGCTATTAAAACAATCATCAAAAGGAGTATACTTTCTCCATTATCCCACTATATCACTAGTGAACACTTGGATAAATCCTGTTCTCTATTTTGTACCTGTGGAGAGCTGTTATTAAAAATATACATAGGGACTTCCCTGGCAGACCAGTGGTTAGGGCTCTGTGCTTCCAATGCAAGGGGTGCAAATTCAATCCCTGGTTGCGGAACTAGGATCCCACATGCCGTGAAGTGTGGTCAAATAAACAAACAAACAAACAAAATATATATAAACCTACATATAGTCAAATCAAGTCAATCAGTTCCATTAGCCCATAACAGCTTTACTCTTCTAAGTACTGCAACCTGTTATTGGTTGGTGAAAACCACTCTAAAGTTCCTCTTAGAGAGAGGGGAGGGGTGGAGGGGAGAATGTCTAGGAATATTCTTTTGTGACCCTGTCTGGGCCCTTTCCCTCCTCAAGATTGCCCTCTCCTTTCTTCACCTCTCACTGAGTGCTACTTCCCAAGACAGAGACCTTTTACAATAATAATAGTACGTTAGACTTGCCTGGCATTTTATTTGGAAGGAAATCCAAGTCATTTCACAAGCAAGTATTGTCTCGTTTTAAGGGCTGAGGAAACCGGCCCAGTGAGCCAGTGCTCCGGAAAGCCACACCGCTTGTGAGGGACAGAAGCGAGGGGAAAACGCTGACTCTCCCATGCATATCATCTAGGACCCCTTAACAAAGACACTGTTCTTTTCTGTGCAAAAATAACAGATGCGGAAACACCTCAGAGCCCTTGCCCGCCGATGTGAAGGAAAAGGACGGAAATGAGTGGGCGCTTAATCACTGTTCCCCTCTGGGCCCAGCTTCCTGACCCTTCTTCCTCCCGGTACTCTCCAAGAATGGCAGGAAATCAGACCTCTAATATGGAAAAAATAACACTTAGCCAAGAAAATGGCAAACATTTCCACCGGGGTTGTGTTTTCTGAGAACACATTGATTTGCTCTGGGGGGATGAAGAGAAGGATTGAACCTGTGACGCACCACCCCCCCCTCCCCTGGGCCCGTCTGGTGAGTCATCAGTTAAGGAGAATCTGGGCTGGCAAGGACCGGGGGTGGGGGCACGCACTTGGGGTGGCTGCAGGAGAGGAGGGAAGAGGGAGGCTGTAGCTACTGTGCTGTCTCTCCTTCCCTGAGCCCAAAGCTGAGGTCCCCAGTCCAAGACTTGTGGTAAGTGTGAGCACCTGGTCCGCTTTCTCAAGGACTAGGATGAGATTCAGATCTAAGAAACTCTGCCCTGAAATGTGCCAACTTTCTATTAGCACCAACAGTGACAGCCAGCACGTAGTGGGCAGGTAACACGTGCCAGGCCCAACTCTCATTGCCATGGGTCCACTTGTGTCATTCTTGAAACGATCTTCCAGTGGCTCAGAGAGAACGGGACAGTCAACTTGGGGCATAATTCATAATTAGTGTCTGCTTGTGTTTCATGATGCTTTTATATTTATCTTTGAATATAAAGTCTTCCGATGTTTTTGCAACTTATTCCGAACCTGAAGAGGAAGTCCTGTTAGAAAGACCTGACACACACACACACACACACACACACACACACACACACACACAGACCTGACACAGAAGGAGATGGAAAAGCAGGCCAATTTCTCTATCCGGTCATGGCCATGTTTTTCTGTAGCAGCTAAGTGTTGGGGTTTCGAAGTGTCTCCCCGAGAGAGGGAAGGCTCCCATTCCAGTTAGATGAAGAGAAAGAAGCCATAGATCATCAGTGTATGAAGAGTTCTATAGGAGAAAACAGCATTATACATAAAAGAAGGTTTATCTCAGAAATACTGCAATGTAGATGATAAAGATTTTCCTTAATGTGCTAAACTGTGCCTTTTGTGAGTGTAGGGATCATATCTGCATATTGCCATGTGCATAACCAGAGCCTAGCCCAGATATTAGCTAGCATTAAAACATTAATTAATTAAGTGAATTAAAACATTAATTTTTGCTTGATGAATTAAAAGAATGAACAGAGGGCTTCCCTGGTGGCGCAGTGGTTGAGAGTCCACCTGCCGATGCAGGGGACACGGGTTCGTGCTCCGGTCCGGGAGGATCCCACATGCCGCGGAGCGGCTGGGCCCGTGAGCCGTGGCCGCTGAGCCTGTGCGTCCGGAGCCTGTGCTCCACAACGGGAGAGGCCACAGCAGTGAGAGGCCCGCGTACAGCAAAAAAAACCACAAACCAAGAATGAACGGAAAGACGAATAGTTCTTTGAAACCATTCAAATTCTTTTGCTGTTCTATGATTTCTGTATCAAATATTTCTTGAAGTTATATTATCACAGAATTGAAGAAGAGGAAAGGACTTAAGATTCATCTAATTTATTCTTTTTAATTTTCAAGAAAGGAAAAGAGACGCCCAGAAAATTTAACTGATTTGCCTCAGGTCACACAGCCCTCAGGAGGCATAGTTAGAACTAGGAAAATGTTTCCTGACTCCCTCCTCCACTGTCCTTTCCGCCTGAACCCCTTTCATGCTGCTTCAGAGATGGATGGATAAGGAAATTCCACTTTGTCCTTACTGTAATGGAATTATGTTTTTTTCTCTTATTGCCGCAGCTCTTCTCTTGATTCTCATGGATCTGCCTTAAAATGTTTTCTGATTTTTTTCCCTCCTCCTAAATCTTTTGAAAGGAGATGTAGCAGAAGTGTGGATGGGGAATTGGTTCTAGTAAAGTAAGTGGGTCAGTGCAAGTGTTGGAGTATATTAAAAATTATGAACATAGAGATAGAACTATTGGCAAGGCCATGTTGGATGTTCCAAGATAGTTGACCCCAATATGAAGAGGTTGGCTCTTGGACACTGCACCGGGGCTGCCATCTTTTCCTCCTTCCCCCTCTCAGCTCTGGAAAAATGAACTTTACTTGCCTTACCCCTTGCTCCCCACTTCCCCGCCCCCCACCCCCACCCCCAAGCAACAGCTGATTCAGCCAGTGATAAGCCCTAGACTGGAGCCTGGCCAATGAAATTCTTTCTCATGGGAAATTAGAATTGGGACCCTGAGACTATGTCAGTTCCTGTGGGGAGCCAGGAGATGGGTTCTGCAGAGGCTGGAACTAAGGGAGTTACTCGGGGGTGGCTCTGGTGAAAGGTACGTTGGACAGTATACAATGGGTAAGGAAGCAGAGGAGCTCGTTTGTGGAAGGACGAGCAAACAGGCAAAGGAAAACAGAAATGAAAAATGAGGGAGGCAAGGACTCTCAGATTGTCTCAGGGACTATTTTTCCCACAATGGGTTTTCATGAAATCCTCCTGCAACTTTTTAATTAATCCTTTCATCATGATGCAATTGTAGTAAGTTTTTGTGCTTTTCAAAGAGAGGGTGGCTTTTGAGTTAGAGAAAGAAAGTTGAGCAGAGGATGGTTTGCTTTTAAAGGGGCAGGTTTGCTTTTAAAGGAGCTGGAAAGGGAATATGACCTGGAGAATGAGGGGAAACGGAAGAGAAGAGAGCCTGCAGAAAGAGGAAGGGGATGGAGAAGACAAGGCACTGGGAGTGCCAGCGCTTGTGAGGCTGGTGAAGCTGAGGGGAGTTGGGTGAAGGTGGCTGCCTTCCAGATACCCCATTGACTCCGTGCCCAGCCAGCCTCATTTTCAACCCCAAGAGCCAATCAGCTGCTCATCACTGCTGCACAGGGAGAGCATCAAAGGGATTTAATAATGGTTGGCAAATGTCAAATTACATTGAATCTAAACCAAATTCCAGACATTGAGGGTTGCGTAGTCATTAACAATCAATTAGTGCACTCCGCTTTCAGTCAAGCATTTTTCACACCCTCCCGTTTGCATGACAAGGAAACACAAGCGTTGCTTCTCTTCCCCTCTGCGGCTGAGCAAGGCATCACTTCTTGAGTTTAGTCAGTGGAGGAACAAACTAGCCCCTGTTCTCATTGTTTTCATTTCCTCGTTTGCTCCCCGACAGCACTTTCAGGAGTGGAAGGAAACATTAAGCGCCATTCGTACATCCCGTTCTGCAAGCATGGGCTAAGGAACGAGACATGGGTCATTTTTTATCTCCTTCTTGGGAATCCTGAAGTAATAAAAAGGTAAAGAGGATGTCAAGAATCATCTAAAATCTTTTCTCTAGTTGGAAGCCAGGGACTCTGGGCTGCTGTCCGTGGAGGAGGGATGCATACCAATTACACACCGAGGGCATTAGGTGAACTCATTTCACCTCTAATGGTCCACGTTCTGATGCAGCAGGATTTCATTCCAGCAACAGAGCCGTAAACATTTACCACAAAACAAATCGTCGCTCTATTGATTGCTGAGTATCTGCTTCTTCCTTCCCTTTCCAAATTAGCTCAGATTTATGGCAATTCTCTTCCTGTTCCCTGAGCTACCTGCCTCATCCCTGGGGTGCTGAGGGTCAGAGGAAGGAGATAAGCAGGAATCTGTATCTGTACATTTTCAGGAAGAGCTTTCACAATCATTTTTAAAATTCCTTCTTTGCTGCTATATTTCCCTGCTAGGTCTTCCACAGGCCTATTTTTAGAACAGCTTCCTCAGAATATATAAAAGCCCATATTCTCCAACTGTGACATGAATTCTTTCCTCTCCTTCAGTTGATAAAATATGGATGTAAAACTGAGCTTAGCTCAAGGGGCTTTGCTGACAGACAGCAGACTCACATGGGCCCCTCCAAGCTCTCAGTCCCAGGGGACTTGTGCTTGAAGGATGCACTTCAATGGCATAAAGGCGGCAAAGGTTTAAGAAACAAATAGGACTTGACCCAGAGGGGGTGTCATTGGTGTCTCAGAAGCCAAGGTCAGGGCCCAGTCTTAAGCCCAAAGTGTTAGGTAAGTTGTTAGGTCCTAGTAACAGGCTGGCATTCCTATGCCCTGGTTAGGACCTCTGCCAGGGACCGTCTTAGCACAGGGCATGAACTGCCAAGGCCAACTGAGAGGATTGAGTCAAAAGCAACAAAATCAAAACAGACTGTCCCCAAAGAGTTATCACCAGAGGTCTTATCTAAGAAAAGACCCAGAGAAGGTCCATCTCAACACATTTTCAGGAGAAGGTTCCTGGGACTTAACCTGATCAGCTACCTCCTTGCAAGTCACTCAGATGGGGCTTTTCTTTGCTTCGGTCCCTTTATGAAGTCATTTGCCTACACTGTGGCTCCGCAGTGATGGGCAAAGAACTGCCTGCCTGACTCCTTACCCCTCTCCCTTCCTGAGGCCTGAAGTTAGCCACCTACTTTCCTATCCATAGTCCCCATGTCTCTCATCTTCCTTGCACTTAAAGTCTTTTCTTGTGAAAGGTTGTAATACACTCATTCACATTAAGGTACACATCATGGATAAAGTATAGAGTTACCTCTTCCTGGCTAGTTGAAGTTTTAAAATAGGGAAGTGTTTAGGCAAAAAAAAAAAAATTTTACTAGTAGAATATCAGGTGCCTGGAAGCTGGTTGGAAGAATATTTTGGGGGCTGAGTTGTGTGTATGTGTGCATGTACAGGTGGTGGGCTGCGGATCCCAGGAAACATGCTGTGAAGGTGAACACATCTTTTGATGCCATGTTTCATAGCATGCATTTGTTTCTAGGCATTGATTGTTGATTGGGGGAGGACACAAGGAAAGGGTGATTTCCTTGCTGCAGTCAACGCCCAGTGTTCAGAGCTCCATTCCCAGAATAATGGCATGACCTGGCCATGAGCCCATCCACTGAGAGTGCCTTGCCCTGAGGGAAGATGGGTGTTCCAAGGATGGGAAAGCAAGGCAGAGAATGCATGCTCACTCCACTCACGGCTGCATTATCTTCCTCCTAAGAGACCTCTGGGTCCTTAAGTAACTTCCCAGTCATCAAATCAGTCTTTATTAAATTTTCACATGCACTTAGTTTTAGATTCAATTTGAAATGTGCTCCAAGGAGCATCATATGGACTAAATAATTAGCTAAAGAGAAATGGTACAGAAAAGATTTTACAGAATGGCACAGAATGATGCCTCTCCAATACCACCAAGAGTAACTGAGTCTTTCAATGTAACACAATTATGTGTGTGTTTATTTTGAATTATACATTTATTTTCATTTATATTTAAAGAGGAAACAGTCAAATCAGTGGTTTCAGGAAATTTTTGCTTAGGACAAAGCTAAAACAGGTATTTGAGATTTTAAAAAGTGGGTCGATTTAAAGAAAAATATTAAGGAAGTATTAGAGCAGAGATATCGCAAGAATCTTGAGGGCCATACTCAAGTGACTAAAGTTTAAGAAACAAGGTCAAGACTGGTTGAGCATTACTGTGTATCCACAACCCTGGGTTGACTCCTGTTCTGCAAAGGACATGCTGTATGACATTGGGCAGGTTGCCACCTCTCTGAGCCCCGGTATACTCAAGTACAATGGTGCATTGAAGGAGATCTCCAAGATCCCTTCCAATTCTAGCAAGTGATGCTTTATCTCTATTATAGGTTACCGTCTGTGACTAAAGGTAAGGAAATTGGGAAATAAAGTCAGTGTTGTCAATGGTGATGTTATTGATAGACACACATAAGCATCAAGTTGGCTCCTGGGTCACTGAGGAACAGTGAGGGGCAGAGGGGACCTACGAGCCAGTGCTGTCACTTACTGTGTCCCCTGGGCCTTCACAAAGTCACATGCCCTCTTTCAGTCCTAGTTTCTCTATTTGTGAAGGCAAAGCGTCATGGTTGTGAACGATATCTATTCTATTACTATGCAGTCTTGCTGGACGGCTCAAATGCAGTGTACACGAAGAGAAAATTCTAATCAAACAGATCTTGTTCTTCCCCAACCTTGTAGCTCTTTTTTTTTTTTTTTTTTTTTTTTTTTGCGGTACGCGGGCCTCTCACTGTTGTGGCCTCTCCCGTTGCGGAGCACAGGCTCCGGAAGCGCAGGCTCAGCGGCCATGGCTCACGGGCCCAGCCGCTCCGCGGCTTGTGAGATCTTTCCCGACCGGCGCACAAACCCGTGTCCCCAGCATCGGCAGGCGGACTCTCAACCACTGCGCCACCAGGGAAGCCCCCTTGTGGCTCTTTTGTCATTTCAGTATTTTTAAATGTAGTGGGGTGGTATGTATACTTATGTTAATTTTAAGGGCAGAATTTTAAGAAAACAATAGGTTGAATTGACGTTCAAGCCAGTCAGTACTGATAGTTTTGAACAGCTGGGATAAAATGTTTAATGTTGAAGAAGGAATCACAAATTGGCTTATCAAGGGTAACCCAAAAAACTATCATCATTCACCAGTCACCTCAAAATCTCATTTCAGTTAGAAGTTTTAATGATCTTCCCTTCTAAACCTATAATCCTAAGTGGAAGATGATCTAGCTATAATAAATTATTTATCAATTCCACCGAGCTCTGCTTTTTACAAGGTTCCTTTCCATTAGCACAGAATTTCCAGTCGGATACATAACCTCAGATTAGAGCTGTCACAAAGCCTATGCACTTTACTCCCCTAGGTTTACCCAGGTTACACTTTCTGACTACTGCCTGTTGAACTAGAATTATACTTACATTTTGCACTTACTAAGTGGCCAATCTTGCTTCTCTGATCTGTGAGTTGATGAGGAGATAAATATTGCTAGAAGGCAACACAAAGAACTTGCAACTCGCAAATAGGGAGGACACAGCAGAGGAAGTAGAGTCACTCGGGGTAAAGACTGGAGTCATGTAGTTTGGGGGTCAGACAACCTGACAGGCTGGAATCATCCCTGAATTATGTTACACGGCAAAAACGGATGCTAGAAAAATTGTGAAATGGGTAATGTATTTTTAGACATATTTTAAACAAAAGTTATGTCTCTAAATGTGGAAGCTTCAGTCATCTAGAATATTCACTTACGTAAACCATCTCCTTTCCTTATGGCAAAAATATTAGACTTACCAGCTTCCCCTCTTATCATCTCAGCGGGGTGTAGGTTGTCCCCCACCTAAAATGTTCAATTTGATATGCTTTGACATGTCAGGCTTATTCTTACGGAAAAATAAGCCATGCTCTAAGTAACGCTGCAAAACTATCTTATCCTTCCTCGCGCAAAGAAATTTCTAAGCCAATGACTTTGGTTATGAGATGGTTAAATTAGTCCGCTAGGCATGGACCTACTAAATGACCAGGGACCAGGAGGTGGGGCTGTGGACTCCAGGGTTGGTTCTCTTCCCACTGGAGCCTGCAGCTTCTTGTCAGCTGGCTTTGGGTTGCCCTTTTGCCCAGCTCACTTGCTTACTTGAAAGATGTGGCCGCAGATCTTTACAACTTTCAAAACCATTTTCCTGGCCCCTGACGCATCTACTGTTCTCTTTCCCTTAAGTTTTATTAGGGTGAGGCCACAAGCACTCAGCCTCCCTTCCCAGCCCCCTGCAACACTCCTCACACCCGTTTTCCTGTTCAGAGATATGCATGTGCCCAGGCAGCAAGTTTGGTCACCATAGTCACAATCTTTAATGTGAAAATGGATCGAAAAGTTTCTCGTCTCATTCGTCTGAGGAGGGATAGAAGTGATTCACCACTGCATCCGTTTCCCTAAGTCCAAAGCGTGAAAAGAAAGCTTGAGTAGCACTGTGTCCAGTGTAGGTGACAAATGTGTTCGTTTGTTGCTCCCAGTTAATGATACCACTTTTCTCGGAGATTCGCCCTGCAAGGGGTGCTGGGATTGTAACAGCAGTTAGGTTCTCTACCTTTCTGCTTACTTGGATGTTCTTTCCTGGAAGTCATGTGGGGAAGAGAAGATTTTAGTAAGTGTTCTTTTCAGTTCTGAGAATTCTCCCTAGGCCTTCCATCTCCCTCTTGTCAGTGTTTGCGGCTGCTTACATCTGCATCTACCTTCTCGTACTTACGCCTAGCCACCCACATGGCTCTGCCTCTGGTTAGCCTTCTCTTCCCCACCTTGTCACCAAACTCCTATAAATTGATTCCTCAACACCTCACCTCCATTATTCCTTCTCACATTTGCCTTCTTCTCTCCTGCACCAAGCGCTTCAAGTTGCCCTTTCCAAAGCTGCTATCCCAGAACAAACCTTCCCCTTCTCTCACCAAATAAACTGCTTTCAATAAGCTGCTCCTAACCCCCTGAACAAATGACATCCCACAACCCACCTCGTTCGAAAATATTGCTTTTCATAACCTCCAACCATTTGCTCTCTACCTCCCCTTAAAGAAATAAACTGTCTTTAGTGTTCCTTCTTATCTGGGCTCTGAGCTACCTCACTGAAACCATAAAATACACACACACACACACACACACACCCCCAACAGCCTCCCAAATGAAGAAAAATACCTAATACAATCTCTTGCCTTCCCTTTTTCTCTCTGAGAAAGAAAATTCTCATGAGGTATATAAGGACCCGTTTGGATCTCTCTGAGGATTTTTTTTTCTCCCTGGTGAGATAAGCTAAGGAGAAATACAGTAAGGCATTCCAAGGCCAAACACATTCTACTGTTTATTACACATATTACATTCTTAAATAAAAATGCGTCACATAACATTTTTTGCATAGATATCTTACAATATACCAATTTAAAAAAGAATTATGAAACAGACCAGTAACAAAAATAAATTTTTTCTTCATTAATAATTTTGTAACATTAACATACCACCATCATATAATACAAATAATAGTTTTAAATCTTAAGACTTTTGTACAGCAAAAAAACTTGACAAAGTAATATATTTATATATATATATAAAAAGCTTAAAAAAAATAAAATGTCAAAAAAAGGCATAACCGAGGGCTATAAGACTGGGTACTTCTGTGATATATTATAAATACCAGAGAAGGCCTGAGAGAGAGCATGTGACCGAGGGAGGTGTGGGAGGGGTAGGGCTGGGAGTAGGTCTCTCCAAACACACTTGTTAGACACGTCTGGCAAAAAGAAAACGTACAGTGCAAAAATAAAGTTCTTCAAGCAACTGTTACGAGCATGATAGAGAGTTGAAAGAAAAGTGGCAGTGGCTGGGAGGTTGCATGGTAGGGGGAGGGAGAGGGTGACAGGAGAGAAGGAGTTTGGGGGGCATTTATGGAAAGGAAGGGGGAGGCTTCAAAAACATTAAACATTTATTTTTGCCTCTGTGTTAGCAAGGAGATCTTGGCCGTAACAGGTGTATTTTTCCTCCCTGGAATGAAGCAGAAGTGAAAGATCAAGAAATTCAACTAAATCTGGGTTTAGATAGAAAATGCATGCGGAGAAAAACAAAAACAAAAAGGTTGAGGACCAGCCAGTGAGCCCCAAAGCCTTTCGGGACCTAGATTTGCAGAAATCATTCTGCCTCAGGTCCAAAGGCCTAGGATTAAAATGTCCCCTCTCCCCACCCTCAGCCCCTCCCCTCTACGTGGAACTCCCAGTGTGTTTTCAATATACTGGCAATTATAAGCATCCATCCCCCCCAAAAGATATTAGGCACTGGTGGCTACTCCTCGTAAACGTCAGTAGCCTAACTGTTTTCCTTCTGCGAAGGTACATTAGGTACACATGCACACGTGTCTAGCTGCGTGCACGCATACCACCCTCATTATTCTGACGTGGGGTGCATTTTATGGCAGTAGACAGAAGCTGGAGTCAAAGCAGTTTACGATTCCAAAGCTCACAGTTGAAAAAAATTGTATAAACAGTCCCCAACAAAGAACGCATCAACCTTCCCTCGTGACTGCTGAGAGGGAGCCCTGTTCGAAAAGAGTATCTAGTTTGGGATATTTGTGAAGTGACGGCCTAGGATTTCTCTCTCCGTTTTTGATACCTGTTTCCCGAGGACTTATACGTAAATGCAAAACACCTGAAGAAGACAGTACTATACTGGAAGGGTGCACGGAAGAAAGTTAATTGCAGCTTTATTTTTCCCTTTTCCAGGATCTATTAGGAATCAACAGAGGAGATTTAAGCCAATGTTAAAAGCAAGAGAAAACCCTGAAGCCTCAGGCAGTTCGTCATGGGATCTCGCATTTACAAGCAGTTTTTGCTTCCTTTGACACATTTTCGTTGTTCCGTCTCAAGTCTTCCCAAAGATCCTCATTGAGGAAAGTAGGCCATCAAAGAGGCATCGATGTATACTCAGGCCAGCCCCTTTTCAAACTGAGATATCACCATGTTTACCGAAATGTAATCCAGACCCGGAATGCAAATTCTCTCCTCCTCCCTCCACCCCACACTTGGCAGTGGCCACTTCCGGAAGATGCCAGAGGACGCTTCCGCAAGTAGATTTCAACCAGGTTCTACTTAACGAATTTTCACTTTGGCAAAGATCTGGGTGCAAAACTGCGGCCAGAAATGCTGGCCCTCATAAGATTTTTTTCAAAAAGAAACAATGAACCTGATTTCTGTAGTTAAATATGTTGCATCTCTGACTTTCCCAACCTTCTTCCTTCTCCTAAAACCAACTCATGCAAAAGAAAAGCCAAAAGCACTTTGCACTATATTTTAGATTTTATGAAGTGACTTCCATAGAGGAAACCATTTTGAACCAATAAAACTAATCACTAAGATTTGTTGTTCTTGCCATTTGAGTTCATTTCTTTTGACTTTGCCGTAGAATTCAGGAGTTGGAGCTATAGGCAGAATGTTCTGAACGCACTGGCTGAGCCACCCTGAAAGTCCCATTTATTTCCCCTTTGATGCAAATAGACATGGCTAATCTGGAAGCTTATCTCAAACTGAGATCCTTAAAAAGAAAATCTTCTCTGGCTTCTAGATTCAAAGAAGAGTTTTTAAAACATAGGAATCAGTTCTGCTAATCATGCGTGAGGTTGGCCGTCTTTTTTTACCCTGTTATCATCAGGCAATCAAAGATGTGAAAAGGGCACAAGAGGTGCAGGAGGGGAGGAGGACAGGGGATACTTGAAGGGCTTTGCAAGGGAGAGCACAGAGAGGAGAGGGAAATGGTCAGCATGAAGTTCATTCTGGGGGTCTCCGATATTTATATAAAATGCAGCTCTGTCATGGAATCCAAACATCTCTTTTTCGGGACATAATACTCATCACCACCAGGCATTAAGCTGGGCAATGAACCATCAATGGGGCAGGAGGCCAGTAGCCAGGAGCAGCATTATAATTTCAGGTTTCCACATCTTTGACTTACAGCCGTGTGGTAGGAGAAAGAAGCACAAACTGAAATAAAGAAAACTGTCAATGGCTTCGAAACACTCTTTTCCTATACGTCAAACTCTGAACCCTGGATAAACCGAGCTTGAGAGGACAACCTCAAGAAACACCGTGCCAGGTTTTTCCTTTCAAATTTGAGATCCCCTGGAATGTTGGGCGGTAACAATTTAAATGAGAAAGCGGTTTACTGTATTTCAAAGGTCCGTTAAAGCACTGTTCTAAATAACCTGTCCTCTTGGAAGCAAACTAGCTTCAGGTTATTTCTTGGAAAGCCTGTTCACGCCAGCAGGCTCTTTCCAACCATCTCTGCCGTTTCAGAGATGATGGACACTTGATCACAAATCCATTTCCAAAATGATTGGGGCTACTTGCCCCCCACCCCACCCACCACGGACAGGACTGGTTATCATTCAGAGGTGTCAATCGGGCTAGAGAAGAACAGTTTCAAAGCCATACACTTAGCGCCCACCAAATTCTCAGGCCAGTTCTCACAGTCAACAAATACCTGAAGCAAGCAAGCCAGCCCCACCATCGAGGTTCAGTGCACCCTGCTCAGAGAAAGGTCAGGAGCAGATTACAAAGGACCTCACTGATACAAAAGAGAGAGAAACTGCCGAACATTTCAGACGCTGATGAAGACCAAATGCCCTTCGTTCTGCCACGTTCAAATGAGATCTTTTCAAGACCACAGATGACAACGGGAAGCGAGCAAGCAATGATTACTCTTTTGCATTTTTTTTAAACTTTTTTTTTAATAGAGCCTTGCATTGGTCAGTTCAAAAATTAAATTAAGTATTATAAACCCTTAATAATAATAGCATTTCGAGAGGCAAGAGCAACTCCAGCTGGGCAGAGAACGTTTGTAAATCGTGGCAGCCATGGCTAACGCCATCACTGGTGTGTGCGTGCAGTCATGCTGGAGGCTGCTCTAGAAAGGGAAATCAACGAACCAACAAAACCTGGGGTGTCTAAAGTTTCATCTAGTGCACTGACTGGAGGCGCTACAGTCTAATACAGCTGAGGGACAAGGTCCCTCACACATCCTTCATTGAGAAAGGATGCACCACACATTCAAATATAATCCCATGGTCCGCCCTGATGGACTGGCTACAAATGCACTCGAATGCAGTCGAGAACTATGAGATTGTCAGCAAGCAGTGCTCCAGAAACGGTTTCTAAGTCATGTCTAGTTTTAAATCTTTGGAATAAAACTGATTTTTTAAAATACCCTCCTACTAACATATACATAATTGCCTCTGGCAAATGGGCAGATTTTGTGTGTATGTGTGTTTAGGGTGGTTTTTCTTTTTTTTTGCTGTTTTTTTTTTTTTGTTTCATTTTTCTTTTTTTTTTCTTTTTTTTTCTTTTTTTTGGTCTAAATTGAAAAAAGGAAAAAGGGAAAGAAAACTTTAAGGGCCGGACCTCAGAATGCCCCAAGTGTCCAATTGGCAGCTACAGCATTTGTGATATGGAGGCTCCTTTGCCCTCAGACGAGTAGTTTCAACATGTCAGTGAAATCAAAGTTTGCAGAAAGCTGAGAAACCAAATGCCAAGGATCTTGAAGGTTGCTGTCATAAATGTATCTGTGTTTCTTACATTATTATTTCCTTTCAAAGACTTCACTTTTGCATCCCAAATAGGTATGGGGTGGCATTTTAACAGTCAATGAGTCAAACAGTCAAGGAGGGCAGGAGGGGAGCCAGCTGGATGAAGGAGCAGCAACCATGGGTGGACCAAATGCCATTTTTGTTTTTTTAGACGTGTCTTGAAGGGATGGTCCCAGAATATACAAAATATACAATCTGCCCTAAAACCACCCCGCTTGCTTGCATAGGCCATTTAATGGTCCTAAAGGCAGTCTTTGGAGTTGAGGCCAGTGCCAGCTAGCTAAGAATGCGGGTAGATGGAGGCCGATATTGGATTGTGTGTGTGGGATGGAAAGTGAGGCATGTAACCCCCTCGGCGTCAGCTTGCAGAGTAAGAGTGAGGCCTCTGTTGATCCCGGGTGCTCTAGGTCACAAGTCATGGTGGGCCTAGCCAAAAAAAAAAAAAAAAATCAGAAATATGTCTCTCTTTTTAGACAGAGCATGAGAGAAATATCTCAACCCTTTCTTTAAATGTCCACCCTTCATTCCCACAATGGCATTTTGAACTGTGTGTTTTAACAAGTGGGGTGATACGACTCAGTGGGTATGAGAGAGGAAGAAAGGGTGATGGTTTTTGAAGTCACTAGACTTGGGAGGCATCCTCTGTTCTCCCCACTCCTGGAAAGAGTGATATTTTTGGCTTTTTGTCAGGTCGTAACCCAGAGTTAGGTTAAATATGCAGCTGCCCTTTGAGACTAGCAACATCTATGCTGAAACTGGTTATAGGGTAGCAATGACATACAGCACAGGGTTGATCACTGTAAGCTGAGGTCAGGATGCCTCAAGGGGGATGAGAAAAGTGTGATGTCCCATCTGATTGGCTGCTTCGAGAGCTGGACATCCAGGTGCCGAGAGAGAGTCCTGGAGAGGTTTAGTCCATGGAGAAAAGATAAAACATTTAAGCTTCCAAATAAGCTTTTCAAGTTTTCGTTAGCAAAAAACAGAGATTAAAAAGAAAAAATCTAGCACTGGCAATAAGGTGAGGCTCAAGGGATATACTGTGATTTATCATCAAGGACTTTATTCTCTTGGCCACTTTGCAGTCATGCTAGAAGTTTCCAGAATCCCTAGTGCATATGGTGTGCAAGAGAGTCAAAAAGTAAGAAAAGAAAACTCCTCCCTGGAGAGTGAAGTCTAGAGAAATGCAGGCCAGAAAGGTGTAAGGAGTTATTCCAGAGTCTGCCGCCACTAAGGCCGTTGGTATCAACTGGATAGATCTCAATAGTACTAAGAAGAACCAAAACTGATCAACAGTTCTGTGAGGAAGTCGGACGCACGGAATAGTAGGACTTTTCACACACAAAGGACAAATAAACCAAGAGTTAATTTTGGCTACCAAACTGCAATTTGGTTTTCTAGGTCATTTTCCCCCAACTATTTAAAAAGAAACATTAGTGCTACACATATGCAACTTTAAGACGTTGTATTCTCCTATCAAGTTGCACTGAGAAGCAAGTTAAATAAGCCCCTCTTACTGCCGTCCACCTGCAGAGACGTCATATCCATTTTCTTTGATTTCCATTGGCAACAGCGGGAAATAATTCCAATAGTGCTGAAGTAAGCAGCCAGACTGCCTTGCTGAGTTCACCTGGTTTCCTTCTTCTTCGTCTTCTACCATCTGGCTAGGGCAAGGCATAAAGAATAGACGTATATATTTTTAATATTAGCTGAGTGCATGACAGTGTGTATGTGCGCGTGTGTTGTGTGTCTATGTGTGAGTGCGTGTGTGCGTGTCTGCGTGTGTCTGTGCATGTGTGTACACAGAGGTTTAATAAGTGAGAACTTTCTTCTGCGAGGCAATGGGTCCCCGCCTGAAGTCCAGCCCCCTGCCTCATGGCATTTCCTTCAGACAATGGCCGGCGCCATGGCAACTGTGGCCTTTAGGTTTTTTAGATATGTCTCTTCATATGGAGGGCAAGATGGTCAGACCTGGAAAAACACCTAGGAAACATAAAAATAACAAGGATATTAGAGAGATTTGGGTAAATAACTTAACTTCCATCATCCCTTAGAAAACAATTAGCCCTACCTTAAAGAGAAGCAGTGCATGTGTGTTGAGAAATAAGGTGTATAGAGAAGGTGAGCTCAGGAGTCAGACTGCTTGGGTTCAAATCCCAGCTCTTCCAATAGCTGTATGACTCTGAGCACCTTAACCTCTCTGTACCTTAATTCCTCCTCAATAAAATGGGGATAATTACAGCACTTACTTCATAGATTGGTTGTGAGGATTAAATGAGATGATCTATGTAAAGTGCTTAGAAAATTCTCTGGCACATGGTAAGATCTCGATGAATATTAACTATTATTATCGAAATTGTCATTATTAAAGAAGAAATGAATGTAAAAGTGTGTTAGAAATGACGTGTCATGCCCGTATAGGGTAAATAAAGAATGATTAGCCTGTACCATTGAATGATGAAACTCTAACATTTCAACACCCAGATTTCAGTCCTAAGCTTTACAATGGAAGCCCAGAAATGCTGCCTGTGATACCTGCAGGTCTATATTCAAGTCGAGAAAAAGCTCATGTTTATTAAGGATGGTATCATATGCAGGCACGTGCTAGCTATTTCCCCAATCTCACCCCAATAATATCCTCAGCAGCCTTCCATGGTAAATCTTTGCACCCCTTTTGTGTGCATGTGCTAAATAAGGACACTGAGGCTTGGGTCACACAGCCAGTGAGTGGCAGCCATGGGGTGAGAACCCAGGCAGATCTATAAGCCCACTCTTTTGAACTGTTTCTTGGTACCCGACGTCCACCGCTGAGTGCCTTTGTCAGCCTCAGAGCTGATGCAGTGGTTGTTTTCACTCCTTCCCCCTTCTTCTGACACCACCAACTTGATCTTGCCCAGGACAGCAACTCTTCTGCGTTTTCAATTGTATGGGCCTGACCCTCCTCCTAAGGCTGAAGTTTTATGGCCACAGCGATCTGCTTTACTGACAGTCATGTGACCCACAAAAGTCAATGACAGCCAGGTCTGGGACATTTGCTGAAACTACTGAAAGAGAGAAGCTCTCTTTCCACTGGGGCTAAGATACTAATACTGAAGCCCGGAGCTGCTGGTGTCCATATGGCCATGTGGGAAAGAGCCTGCTTGAGAACGAAGTCAACAGAGAAAAATGGGGCCAGGGGGTAGAAAGGAAGAGA
Organism: Orcinus orca; assembly: GCF_937001465.1. NCBI lineage: Eukaryota > Metazoa > Chordata > Mammalia > Artiodactyla > Delphinidae > Orcinus > Orcinus orca. Next base: position 91,653,679 of record NC_064565.1, read on the forward strand.
GAGTTTCTAGTCCTGTTAAATACATCTGAGAACCTGGACCCAGCCAAGCCAAAAGACAAATCCATTTCTATTCTTCTTAGTTATTAGAGCTAATAAATACCTTTGGAAGCTAACACCAGTCTGAATTAGAGTTCTGTACTTATAACTAATAGAGTGGCCATTTCCATATCCCCAAAGCCTACATACAATCTCAGGTTCTGGCTGGAATCCCAGTGAAGTCAGCACCTCAGACAGCAGTCATTCTTAGCTCTGGGTGTACATCCTCCCTCAGATCCTCTTCTAGAAACTGGCCACCCTCCTACCTGGGAGAATGTTCCCAGGATCCCCTGAGGCCTGAGATAACCCTCACAGTCCAAAACTCTTGTTGGGATATTAGCAAGCTGTCCTGCTCGGGTTAGCAAGGTTTCCTGTTCAGTGCAGAATTTCCCTGTATTTGTTCATTCCCAAAACCAACAAACAAACAACAAACAAACAAAAACCAGCCCTATCCCCTGATCCCAACATTTCTCCACACACCTTTTGTGTTCATTTCATAAACAGGTACACATGCAGGATAGAACCTCAAGGAAATGAAGCAAAACAGAACAAAGGTAAAATGAAAAAAAAAAGGGAAAATTACAGTAGAAAATTATCTAATCCAATAATGGGTTGAATAATAGTAATTCTAACTATAACCACTTATTTCAGGCTCTGATTTGGTATGAGAAAGATACTTGGATAATCCCTTAGAGTTCCATTGAAAGGGGATTTGATTTACTATAAAACAGTGATAAATTTTCCTTAAAAGCAAGTACTTGATGTCACTGGTACAAGAAAAAGCAATACAGCCTGCAGGGAATTTAGTATTTGACTTGCACGACTCTGTCCTGTCCTGAAGGCACACTTAGTACTGCCCACTGGCTCCTCTGTTTCTTTCCCTCCCTCCCTCCCTTCCTCCCTTCTTTCTTTTCTCCGTCCTTCATCTCAACAGCTTTGAGGAAGAAGATCTAAGCCAGGAAGTTCTTTTTGTAGGTATTTCCTTTTTAAAGTTAACATCCTCACGAGAACTCTATATAAAGACAGTACCATTCTTATCCCCACTACCAGATGAGATACTCATCAAAAAGAGGCAAAGCCAAAATCTGAACCCAAGTAGCCTGACTCCAGAGCCCAGGCTCTTAGCCATATCTGCTTTTTAGGCTGAAAAGAAGGTCAAGCTGAGCTGTCAATTTAAAGAGTCTGTAGTAGGCAGAATAATGGATGGCCCTCCCCAGATATCTACACCTCATCCCCAGGACTTGTGAATATGTTAGGTTCAAAGACAAAGGGGAGTTAAGGTTGTGGATGGAATTAATTTGCTGATCGACTGATCTAAAGATAGGGAGATTACTCTGATTTATCTGGGTAGGCCCAATGTCACCACAAGGGTCTTCAAAAGTGGAAGAGGGAATTAAAAGAGAAAACCAGAGAGATGGCAGCAGGTGAAGGACTCAACAGCTCTGATGATGAAGGAATGGGGTCAGGAGGCAAGGAATGTGGGCAAAGCTGAAAGCTGGAAAAGACAAGGAAATGGATTCTCCCCTTGAGCCTCCAGAAAGCAACAGAGCACAGCCCCCATCTTGATTTTGTCCCCAGTGAGACCTGTGTTGGACTTCTAACCTACAGAGCTGTAAGATAATAATTTATAATTTATAAAGATAAATAAGGGTGGGCTTCCCTGGTGGCGCAGTGGTTGAGAGTCCGCCTGCCGATGCAGGGGACGTGGGTTCGTGCCCCGGTCCGGGAAGATCCCACATGCCGCGGAGCAGCTGGGCCCATGAGCCATGGCTGCTGAGCCTGCGTGTCCAGAGCCTGTGCTCCGCAACGGGAGAGGCCACAACAGTGAGAGGCCCGTGTACAGCAAAAAAAAAAAATAAATAAATAAATAAATAAATAAATAAATAAATAAGGGTGATATAAACTTGTGGCAATTGGTAATGGCAGCAGCTAGAAAACTAATCCAGAAGTTAATCTGGTCAGGCCTGAGCAGTAAGGACCTGTAAGAAAGCAACAGAGCAGGTACTAAGAATCCTGCCTGTCCAAAAGAGGCACATGGGGATTTGAGACAGTAAGAAGCAAAGTATAAGTCATGGCAGTACAAAACCTCTTTCTTTTCCTTTCCATATCCTGAGAACATACAGGACAACAGTATTCTTGAGATAGGACTTCATTTGAAATTACCACTCCGTAATGTATGTGTTCCATACTTTTATTCTGCATTTACCACTTGCCTAGCCTATGCTGGGTATCTAGCAATATATGTACAAGCAACTATCTTTACCCTTCAAGTTCTTTCAGAAAAAAGTAAACCGAATCTTTGACATGGTATGAAATGTAACTGCACCCCTCTTGAATCAAACTAGCATCATTATTTTTTTAAATTCTAGGAAGTACATGATGTTTAAAATTAGACTAGGTGGTTTCTGAACTGGAGATAAAGAAGACTGCAGGGCAAGGAATGTGGGCAGCCTCTAGGAGCTAAGAGTGGTTCTGGCTGATAGCAAACAAGGAAATAGGACTTCAGGCCTACCATAGCAAGAAGTCTTATGATACTCTGAGGAGAGAACCTAGCCAGGCCAAGCTGGATTTCTGACCTACAGAAATATGGGAAGATAAACCACAGGCAGTATGGCCTTTGCATTCAGAGGTCTTCGTTGAAGTTCTCACTGAGTTCCTCGTTTCTTCTCCCAAGCCTGGCAAGCATTTTTATGATTACGTCTTTGAACTCTTTATCAGCACCATCATTCCTGAGAGATCAAGACAGTGTTACTAAAAACCATAAATCTAAAGAGGGGTGGCTAACATTTTTATAAAACAGTTGAAGAAGATGAGGAATTGATATACAGAGAAGTTCAATAACTTGCCCTAGGATATAACTGTTACAGGACTGCCGTCCAGACTTCCTGAATAAGTCAAATTGTGGTGAACTGATCATCATCAAGTCATTATGACAATCCAGGAATAAGATCTTTCTGTCCAAAAAGGACTTCCAGTACTATATGAATAGAAGTAGTTAAGAGGAGGCATCCTTGTCTTGTTCCTGATCTTAGAGGAAAAGATTGCAGATTTTCCCTGCTGTATGGCTGATAGGGTCTTGGTGCTCCGGCCAGGTGCCAGGCCTGTGCCTCTGAGTTGGGAGAGCCGAGTTTAGGACACCGGCCCACCAGAGACCTCCTGGGTCCACATAATATAAAATGGCGAAAGCTCTCCCAGAGATCTCCATCTCAACGCTAAGACCCAGCTCCACTCAACGACCAGCAAGCTACAGTGCTAGACATCCTATGCCAAACAACTAGCAAGACAGGAACACAACCCCAGCCATCAGCAGAGAGGCTGCCTAAAATCATAATAAGGTCACAGACACGCCAAAACACACCCCGGGACATGGTCCTGCCCACCAGAAAGACAAGATCTAGCCTCATCCACTAGAACACAGGCACCAGTCCCCTCCACCAGGAAGCCTACACAACCCACTGAACCAACCTTAGCCACTGGGGGCAGACACCAAAAACAACGGGAACTATGAACCTGAAGCCTGTGAAAAGGAGACCCCAAACACAGTAAGTTAAGCAAAATCAGAAGACAGAGAAACACACAGCGGATGAAGGAGCAAGGTAAAAACCCATCAGACCAAACAAATGAAGAGGAAATAGGCAGTCTACCTGAAAAAGAATTCAGAGTAATGATAGTAAAGATGATCCAAAATCTTAGAAATAGAAGGCAGAAAATACAAGAAATGTTTAAGAAGGACCTAGAAGAACTAAAGAGCAAACAAACAATGATGAACAATACAATAAATGAAATTAAAAATTCTCTAGAAGGAATCAATAGCAGAATAAATGAGGCAGAAGAACGGATAAGTGACCTAGAAGATAAAAGAGTGGAAATAACTACCACAGAGCAGTATAAAAAAAAAAAAAAGAATGAAAAGAATTGAGGACAGTCTCAGAGACCTCTGGGACAACATTAAATGCACCAACATTTGAATTATAGGGGTCCCAGAAGAAGAAGAGAAAAAGAAAGGGACTGAGAAAATATTTGAAGAGATTATAGTTGAAAACTTCCCTAATATGGGAAAGGAAATAGTCAATCAAGTCCAGGAAGAACAGAGAGTCCCATACAGGATAAAACCAAGGAGAAACACGCCAAGACACTTACTAATCAAACCGTCAAAAATTAAATACAAAGAAAAAATATTAAAAGCCACAAGTGAAAAACAACAAATAACACACAAGGGAATCCCCATAGGTTAACAGCTGATCTTCCAGCAGAAACTCTGCAAGCCAGAAGGGAGTGGCAGGACACATTTAAAGTGATAAAAGAGAAAAACCGACAACCAAGATTACTCTACCCAGCAAGGATCTCATTCAGATTTGACAGAGAAATGAAAAGCTTTTCAGACAAGCAAAAGCTAAGAGAATTCAGCACCACCAAACCAGCTTTACAACAAATGCTAAAGGAAATTCTCTAGGCAGGAAACACAAGAGAAGGAAAAGATCTACAATAACAAACCCAAAACAATTAAGAAAATGGTAATAGGAACATACATATTGATAATTAGTTTAAATGTAAATGGATTAAATGCTCCAACCAAAAGACATAGACTGGCTGAATGGATACAAAAACAAGACCCATGTATATGCTGTCTACAAGAGACCCACTTCAGACCTAGGGACACATACAGACTGAAAGGAGGGGATGGAAAAAGATATTCCATGCAAATGGAAATCAAAAGAAAGCTGGAGGGGCAATTCTCATATCAGACAAAATAGACTGTAAAATAAAGACTATTAAAAGAGACAAAGAAGGACACTACATAATGATCAAGGGATCAATCCAAGAAGAAGATATAACAATTGTAAATATTTATGCACCCAACATAGGAGCACCTCAATACATAAGGCAAATGCTAACAGCCATAAAAGGGTAAATCTACTGTAACACAATCAGAGTAGGGGACTTGAACACCCCACTTTCACCAATGGACAGATCATCCAAAATGAAAATAAATAAGGAAACACAAGCTTTAAATGATACGTTAAACAACATGGACTTAATTGATATTTATAGGACATTCCAACCGAAAACAACAGGATACACTTTCTTTTCAAGTGCTCAAGGAACATTCTCCAGAATAGATCATACCTTGGGTCACAAATCAAGCCTTGGTAAATTTAAGAAAATTGAAATCGTATCAAGTATCGTTTCCAATTACACCGTCATGAGACCAGATATCAATTACAGGAAAAAATCTGTAAAAAATAGAAACACATGGAGGCTAAACAATACACTACTAAATAACCAAGAGATCACTGAAGAAATCAAAGAGGAAATCAAAAAATATGTAGAAACAGATGACAATGAAAACACGATGACCCAAAACCTATGGGATGCAGCAAAAGCAGTTCTAAGAGGGAAGTTTATAGCAATACAATCCTACCTCAAGGAACAAGAAACATCTCAAATAAACAACCTAACCTTAAACCTAAAACAATTAGAGAAAGAAGAACAAAAAAACCCCAAAGTTAGCAGAAGGAAAGAAATCATAAATATGAGACGAGAAATAAATGAAAAAGAAACAAAGAAAATAATAGCAAAGATCAACAAAACTAAAAACTGGTTCTTTGAGAAGATAAAATTGATAAAACATTAGCCAGACTCATCAAGAAAAAAAGGAAGAAGACTCAGTTCAATGGAATTAGAAATGAAAAAGGAGAAGTAACAATTTACACTGCAGAAATACAAAGGATCATGAGAGATTACTACAAGCAACTATATGCCAATAAAATGGACAACCTGGAAGAAATGGACAAATTCTTAGAAAAGCACAACCTTCCGAGACTGAACCAGGAAGAAGTAGAAAATATAAACAGACCAATCATAAGCACTGAAATTGAGACTCTGATTGAAAATCTTCCAACAAACAAAAGCCCAGGACCAGATGGTTTCACAGGTGAAGTCTATCAAATATTTAGAGAAGACCTAACACCTATCCTTCTCAAACTCTTCCAAAATGTAGCAGAGGGAGAAACATTCCCAAACACATTCTACGAGGACACCATCGCCCTGATACCAAAACCAGACAAAGATGTCACAAAGAAAGAAAACTACAGGCCAATATCTCTGATGAACATAGATGCAAAAATCCTCAACAAAATAATAGCAAACAGCATCCAACAGCACATTAAGAGAATCATACACCATGATCAAGTGGGATTTATCCCAGGAATGCAAGGATTCTTCAATATACGCAAACCAACCAATGTGATAAACTATATTAACAAATTGAAGGAGAAAAACCATATGATCATCTCAATAGATGCAGAGAAAGCTTTCAACAAAATTCAACACCCATTAATGATAAAAACCCTCCAGTAGGCATAGAGGGAACTTACCTCAACATAATAAAGGCCATATAGAACAAACCCATAGCCAACATCGTTCTCAATGGTGAAAACTGAAACCATTTCCTCTAAGATCAAGAGGAACAAGACAAGGTTGTCCACTCTCACCACTATTATTCAACATAGTTTTGGAAGTTTTAGCCACAGCCATCAGAGAATAAAAAGAAATAAAAGGAATCCAAAATGGAAAAGAAGTAAAGCTGTCACTATTTGCAGATGACATGATACTATACATAGAGAATCTTCAAGATGCTACCAGAAAACTACTAGAGCTAATCAATGAATTTGGTAAAGCAGCAGGATACAAAATTAATGCACAGAAATCTCTTGCATTCCTATACACGAATGATGAAAAATATGAAAGAGAAATTAAGAAAACACTCCCATTTACCATTACAACAAAAAGAATAAAATATCTAGGAATAAACCTACCTAAGGAGACAAAAGACCTGTAAGCAGAAAACTATAAGACACTGATGAAAGAAATTAAAGATGATACAAACAGATGGAGAGATATACCATGTTCTTGGATTGGAAGAATCGATATTGTGAAAATGACTATAGTACCCAAAGCAATCTACAGATTCAATGCAATCCCTATCAAACTACCAATGGCATTTTTCACAGAACTAGAGTAAAAAACTTCACAATTTGTATGGAAACACAAAAGACCCCGAATAGCCAAAGCTATCTTGAGAAAGGAAAATGGAGCTGGTGGGATCAGGTTCCTGGATTTCAGACTATACTACAAAGCTACAGTAATAAAGACAGTATGGTACTGGCACAAAAACAGAAATAGAGATCAATGGAACAGGACAGAAAGCCCAGAGATAAACCCACACACATATGGTCACCTTATTTTTGATAAAGGAGGCAAGCATATACAATGGAGAAAAGACAGCCTCTTCTATAAGTGGTGCTGGGAAAACTGGACAGCTACATGTAAAAGAATGAAATTAGAACACTCCTTAACACCATACACAAAAATAAACTCAAAATGGATTAAAGACCTAAATGTAAGGCCAGACACTATCTAACTCTTAGAGGAAAACATAGGCAGAACACTCTATGACATAAATCACAGCGCGATCCTTTTTGACCCACCTCCTAGAGAAATGGAAATAAAAACAAAAATAAACAAATGGGACTTAATGAAACTCAAAAGCTTTTGCACAGCAAAGGAAACCATAAACAAGACGAAAAGACAACCCTCAGAATGGGAGAAAATATTTGCAAATGAAGCAACTAACAAAGGATTAATCTCCAAAATATACAAGCACCTCATGCGGTCAATATCAAAGAAACAAACAACCCAATCCAAAAATGGGCAGAAGACCTAAATAGACATTTCTCCAAAGAAGATATACAGATTGCCAACAAACACATGAAAGGATGCTCAACATCACTAATCATTACAGAAATGCAAATCAAAACTACAATGAGGTATCACCTCACACTGGTCAGAATGGCCACCATCAAAAAATCTATAAACAATAATTGCTGGAGAGGGTGTGAAGAAAAGGGAACCCTCTTGCACTGTTGGTGGGAATGTAAATTTATACAGCCACTATGAAGAACAGTATGGAGGTTCATTAAAAAACTAAAAACAGAACTACCATATGACCCAGCAATCCCACTACTGGGCATTTACCCTGGGAAAACCATAATTCAAAAAGAGTCATGTACCACAATGTTCATTGCAGCTCTATTTACAATAGCCAGGACACGAAAGCAACCTAAGTGTCCCCCGAGAGATGAATGGATAAAGAAGATGTGGTACATAAATACAATGAAATATTACTCAGCCATAAAAGAAACAAAATTGAGTTATTTGTAGTGAGGTGGATGGACCTAGAGTCTGTCATACAGAGTGAAGTAAGTCAGAAAGAGAAAAATACCATATGCCAGCATATATATATGGAATCTAAAAAAAAAAAAAAAAAGGTTCTGAAGAACCTAGGGGCAAGACAGGAATAAAGATGCAGATGTAGAGAATGGACTTGAGGACACGGGGAATGGGAAGGATAAGCTGGGACGATGTGAGAGACTGGCATGGACATATATACACTACCAAATGTAAAACAGATAGCTAGTGGGAAGCAGCCACATAGCACAGGGAGATCAGCTCGGTGCTTTGTGACCACTTAGAGGGGTGGATACGGAGGGTGGGAGGGAGACGCCAAGTGAGGAGATATGGGGATATATGTATATGTATAGCTGATTCACTTTGTTATGAAGCAGAAACTAACAAACCATTGTAAAGCAATCACACTCCAAAAAAGATGTTAAAAAAGAAAAATTAGACTAGGTCCCTCACCACTGAGGTTTTATTTAAATCCAGTACACCAGCAAGATACTTAGCCATGATTAATTTATATTTATTAATTTATACTTACCGAGTTCCACATAGGAATAGTAAAGTAAAAAGTAATAAACTCAGCATCTAGAAATGCAGAATCAAATAATTGTAAGGGTAATATACCCCCAGAGGGTATCTGTGACTCTACAGCAGTCAGATGACCTTGAATAAGAAGGTCCTTAATGATTGAAATTTGTTCATTACAGAGAACTAGTCAAACCCCTATTGTAGTTTCAGCTGCTTATGAAAAAGGCCCACTAAAGTCACATGGGCATTAAGCTGATAGCAATCCTCTAGGGCACTGAAGGGCCAGATAGGGGTTGGTATTTGTCACCACCTCTTACTGAGCTGACTTAGAGATCAAAGATCAAAATGCCTCCTCTAAACTTCCCAGGATCTTGGAGGTACTACCCCGGGAGCAGTCTCCCTGGATTATATCTGCATATGACCACTTGGGGAAACAGCCCTGACAACCACCATCAGCAGCCTCATGCTCTGTGGGCTGAGAAAGAAGATTCAGCGCTGTAAGCAGCTGATCACTGAGTGGGCTGCACTGTTGAGTTTGACGGTAAGAAAATGGCAGAGTCACCTCACTGCTTTCTCCTCTAACCCAAACCTGAAGCCAGAGGTCACAAAACCCAATGTCTTCAGGGGCCAGGCAGATAAAGTAAATGGGTGCAACGGGTGAAGTGTAAGAAACACACAGCACTGTTAAGCTATGTGATTCCACTTCTGATAAGGCATGGATTAAGAGGACATAACGAGACGTGTGATGATACACGGCGAAGGATGCTCTGCCTTCTCACTGGGGAGACTGTGGTGGGGGAGGAGGGACAGTGAGAAATGAGTGACCACAGGGCCATCACTGAAAGGTAGTGATGACTCTTCAGCGCCAGAAAATCACGGCCACGTGGGAATGGGAGCCCACTGTTACCAGATCTTCCGCGTTTTTCAGACAAAGCCAGGAATAGAGATCTTTGTGGCACTTAGCAATTTTAAATGTTAGCAAGACAAAGAAAAACTCATGTATGTTTAATCTACCCTTCAGGCAAAATAAAAGTATAAGTTAGACTTATACTTTTTTGCATCTAGAAATGCAGAATCAAATAATTTGGGCTCCAGGAGGTACCTGCTTTAAGGACAAGAAACCCTAATCCTAGTTCGGCCTCTAGGCAGTCTGATTGCTAAATTAAACGAGGCAAGAGATAGGTTTCTTGGGCTCGTACACCCTTTGGGCCCAATAGGCTTCAGTGTCCTGCTAAGGGCTACAGATGCCCTCTGTTTCTGAAGGTAAAGTCTTCTAAGGAATGCCAAGTCCCCGGTCGCTCCAGGCTTTCCTTCCATCGGCTTTGGGACCACTCCAACTCCCCACGTCACCTCCCAGACCTGCTCTATTCTTAGTATAATTCCTGCAACTGAAGTACAAGGTGCTGCCTGTCAGGACACACGAATGAGACTCCTCCCCCTGATTTCTGACACTGTTGAAATGCACTGGCTCTTGGTCCATGCCACAGGACTCTGAGCTACTCACCAGCTCCCCCAAATACCACATCACAGAATTTGTACCACCTGTTCCTCAAATTTCTAACTCCAGAAACCAGAGTATATTTCAATGAGGAAAATAAAGCAAAAGACTAACCAAATTACCCGTCCCTGACATCTCCTTCACTGAAATATCCAGTCGGTGTGAAATATTTCTCCATATAAATCACACAAATGGTCAGGTTTAATCCTAATGTGTCAAGTGCTGGACAGTTGCATACTGCTTAGTAACTCGGTGGACCTAAAGAGAGGAATACTAACTCTGGCAATTTCCCCAGATTGTGGCCATCTCTAATGCACCACCTCCAAGTAATAGCCTCACCACCCTTCAGGGCAAGGCGACTCGTGTGTACCTACAACCACCACACTTCGACAACTCACAAAGGATCCTCTTCATCCCCACTGATATAAGGCTCTTCCTCGAAGGGCTGTGGTCAAAGAGTCACCATCTATATAACTTCTTTATTAGTAGCCAGGGTTAGAGAGGAATGAACTTGAGATGGGAGTCGAGACATGATATCAAATAAGGAGAAACATCACTGAAATATAATCTGTAGAAGAACAGCTGCTGATTCACATAAATTTAGGGGGACTTTGAGGTAATGGGATAGAAATGAAAAAACAGGTTGTGTTTTTAGGTAGCAGAAGAGCGCTCCAAGGGAATGAGAGACAATAGCTTCATGGAATGTACTTCCTCAGCCCTGGGGTGGGAGGTTATCTTTGGGCTCCAGGAGGCATGGGGGGCTTTATTTAGTTCTTCAAGAATGAAGATAAGAGGAAAATAGCCTCTTCAGGAAAAAGGAAAAAAAAAAAAAAAGGAGGAAAAACCTGAATACTCCTTTATAAGCATCTTAAAGGAGCTCCAAGCCAAGTGGCCACCCATGAGATTTGGCCACTCTTGCCCTGCTCTCCAAACAAACAGGCACTACTCCAGAGGAAGGTCTGGTGAGGGAGGTGCCGGCACAGTGATGAGGGGGGCAGGATGGGAAAACCATTGCATTTCCTCCGACAGAGAGCCAGGCCTCTGCAGACATCCTGCTCACCCCTCCTGCCAGCCTGTGAACTGCTGGCTGAGCCGGGGAACCCTGAGGCTTTCAGGGCTTTTATCGTATTAGAAGCATTTTTCTCATCATAACCGAGACCTTTAGTAGTGCATTAAAAAGATGGTTAATTTTCTTAAGCTTCCTTTTAAACACAGAAATAGGATTAGAAGGCTAACACGCTCAGATGCAAGCCCATTATTTGATTATGTCTAAACCTAATCCTGCCTTCACCTTGGCCTGCAGAGTCTCCATTTTGGGGTTTATTGGTTGATAATGCCAGGGCTGTCAGATACTATTACTTGCATAGAATCTGCTGCTACGTGCTCTTTCTTCCACTATCAAATGCTGAAGGTTTGAAATTGAATTATAGGATAAGTTCTCAAAGCCTCACCAACTTTTAGAACTTTGTACCTATTTTCAAAGAAGAAAGGATGGTCCAGGCCCCCCAAAGAATGGGAACTCTCTTCAGCAAATTCATTTCTAACAGTGCTTCGAAGAAAAGTCTTATAATTCACCTTCCCTCCATTAAGCAGGCTTTCTATTCTTTCACGTTATTAAGGATGAGGAAAAATAGTGTTGATGTTAATAAAAAGATCAGAAGCTACAGGTGACCATTCTCTATCCTATCACTTTTCCTATTATACTAAAATTATCTGTCACATCATCCCCTTGAGGGTAGGAGCTATGTCTTATTGATACCCAGTGACTATCACAGTTCTGGTGTTCATTAAATACTTATGTAACTGATCCAAGAATTCATATCATCTCTTGGTTACATGCAAGGAGGCACCCTTATCTAATTGGTTTTCTCCATGGAGAAGTAAAAGGCATTCCCAGGCCTGAGTCTCTGCAAGAGAGGCTTGTGATAAACCCAAGAGCACACGACCAGCACCCCCCCACCCATTTCAGCAACTCCCTTCCCCATCCCAACAGCTTCTAAGTTTCTTTACCTGTCGCAGTGGTTGCATTTAAAGGGCTTTGCACCTGTGTGTTTCCTGTAGTGCCTTGTGAGCTCATCGCTTCGTGCAAAACGCCACTCACACCCTTCCCATGAGCACTTATAAGGCTTCTCACCTGCAAGAAGAGATGGAATGACCATGGTCAGCAACAGGAACAAAACGGGCACACACCTGATCAGGGTCTGCTACCTATTCTACAGTCTTGGAAAAGGACTGTGAAATCATTCTTGAAAGACTGCATTTCCTAACACAGTATGTCACATTTGGTTTTTTTTTTTTTGTCTCCTGGTGTTTTTCTTGTTGTTATTTTATTTTATTTTTTAACCTTCAAAAGTGGTTTCACCAGATCTTCAAATCTGGAGCTGTCATTTCAGTTCCCAGAGTCAGAGCATTTACTTCAACTGGTGAGGGATCAATTTTTATTTATTTTCTATTCCCTGGAGCACTTTGACCCCCTCCCCCCGACTCTAAGCAGAAAGGAAATGTGCTATTTTCATCTGAACCACAAATGTTTCTAATTCTATTTTTCTCCAGAACCTACAGTAATTTACCATTTCAGCCTATTTAGTCTTCTCCCCTCTCTTCCCTCCTACCACAAACTGTAGCCAGGCAGCTGACTGACAAGGCAAAGAGCTCAGGTCTCCCAGAACCCCCGCTCCTTCCAGTAAATGTGAGTGGATGGACAGTCACGAGAAAAGGCTACAATCTGAGAGTAAAACAAAAATCACTTAACGATTCCCGGCATTTATGTAAAATACAGTTTCAAAAGTCCTATTTAAGAAGCTCATCACTTAATGACTCCAGAGCGTTCATATTTGAGCGTGATACACATTATTACAAAATATTTTTAAACAATTTGTAGAGCAAGGTTTCAGCCACGGTGAAGCTGCTTAGAAGCACGAAATTCGAGCTCTGTGCTCAAGTGACCTTTTCGCACAGTAAATACAGATGGAGGAATATGGAAGAGAAAGTACATGATTTTCCTAAGACCTTTTTTTAACCCATCAACGTCTGTCATCAAACATGACAAATACTTACCCTTCCAACTGTATGGTGGGCTGGTTCTAATAAGAAGAAAAATGATCTTTGAAATCATGAGAGTTACTGAGCCCTGTAACTGAGAGGCTGGTTAGCATAGCAGTCAACAGCTCTGAAGCCAACCTTCCTAGGCTCAACTTTTGGTTCCGCCCTTAACTGTCTATCCTTGGGCAAGTTAATCAACATCTCTGTGCCTCTGTTTTCTTAGAGATATGTACCTTAAAGGGTTTGGAGAGGATAAATTAATATACATATGTACTATATATAAATTAGAACAACGCCTGGCATAGGTAAGTATTATAAACTGCTAAATCTGAAATCTCCAGATACACAAGTGCCAAAGTAGTACGGCTGCCCCATTATTTCTCCATTTTTAATAGCTCAACGTTCACTAGGCAGCACTTAAGGAGACATTGCCCAGGTACTATACTTGACCCAGTTTCTTCTTTCCACCTTTTTCCTTCCCTTTGAACCTAACTACAAAGCATTCACAATTCTTTATTTGTATCACCTAGAATTGAACCAAACATGATTGAAAAATTTCATTTCATTAAATTGGTGCCCTAGTGGGCTGCTGCTCTGTAAAACCCATGGAGAAGAGGAATGAGAAACACAGGCATTTCTTTTCAATCGAACCAAGAGGACATGAAGGAGGGCCAGAAGCGCAGGAGGAAACCCATTCAGTTTTGGAAACCAGAAAAAAAAAAAAAAAAAAGAATCACTGAGCGGTGTTAAAAGTTCAGCTTCTGGATACTTAAAGCCACAATTTTGGAAAAGTGCGCTTGCTGCAGAGAAGGTGAAGAGTGGAGGGGTCAAGTCAGCTTTGGAGTTAGCACACCTGGGATCTTATTCATTCTTTGCAGACACCAGGCCTCAGGGTCCTTATCTGTCAAGTGGGGGTGAGATGCCTGTGTTTATCGTGAGGCTTACATAAGTTGTTGTGTATAAGGCATTTCCAAAGCCTGGCACAAGGTAAATGTTCAGTTAATCTGAACCCCCTTTCCTCCCCGTTCGTCTATATTCTCAGAGGCTGCTGAGGAGACAGGTCTAACTGGCCGTCAGTACGAACTTCCAGGGCTCAGGCTCCAGACAGCTGGGTCTGGAGTCACTCTGGGCAAACTAAATATTGGAAAACAGAGAGTCTTTTTAAGTTTTAAGTATTTTCTCAGTATACTGATGGAGAATGGACCAGAAAAACTGTGCTCTTTAGATCTGCTCTGAATGAGTGGGATGCTGAAGGGGAAGGAAGAGACCCAAGTAGGAGAGAGAAGTGCCCTCTCAGAGAGGCCTGTTGGCATCATTTACTTAATGTTATTGATCACCCACGAGGCTCTGTTACTTCAAACAAATCTGACACAAACAACAACAAGAAATGGAGAATGAGGCACCAAAGACTTCAGAAATTCAAAATACCTTCCACACTCAAAGGCCTTCAAATGAGAGTAAAATTGGAGGGTCCTGGAACCTTGGGTACCAAGCGTACCCCAAATACAACAAGGCATCTGGAAATCCCATGACATTCTACAGCAACAAGCAGAGACATCCAGTCCCCAAAATCAATCCCACAATCGAACAGACCCGTCCATCACAGGCAACCACATTCTGAAGGACACAGGAAGGACACAGAAAATGAGGGAGATTAAAGTATATGTCTTTGGGTATATTTTTTAAAAATTTCAAGGAGTTTGCTTTTCCCCTTGCTGAATTTTTTTAAACCAGTTTTGTTCTGTTCTATTCTGACAAATAATTTCAAGGATTTAGTTATTTCCCAGAAAATAATGTAGATGCTCTGTTAATTCCTGGCACAAACCAACCATCCTCTTCCCAGTAGCTATTTCAGTGTCCTTCCAGTGGCTGTGTCCCTTTTGCCACTGCACAGACAGAAACTAAAAACAGCTTGACTTAGCTCTGAATCGTGTCACCTAACATTGTTTCCTGCTTGCAGCAGGTCCTATACAGAATAACACTACGGACAAGACCCTCTGTGCCCTGCTAGTTTAGCCAAGTTATGCTACAGTGATGCATCAGGTTATTTTTCTAGCTCCTGAGTAATTGACCTACAAGTTGCCATTTCCGCAAATACTGACTAATAAGAAATTTAAAATAACCAAGAAAGAACAGAGCCAAATGAAGGAGTAGTGCCTGAAACAGGGAGAGTTCAGAAATCAGAGGGACAGGAAAAATACAAAGAATTGGGAATACAATTTCCTATCTAATGCTCACAAATAGTGTGGTTAGGCTGGCCTAGTTTCTGGGTTCTGTACCCACTTCCACAAACTAATATCTACTCTCAAGTAAGTGAAATTCTTCCGTCAGCACTTTGCATGGCCAAGATTACATCCTCCAGACACCAACACCTGACTGCTGGATCTTGGGGGCAGAACAACACCCACAATGCATTAGTTTTTATCCTAACACCGTACCTGAGGGTTTCTGCTCATTTTATGAAAGCCTTGGGTTTCCTTCTTTAGAAAAGAATGGCTTTCTTTATAAAAGAAAACAAAGTCTTTTAGAAAAAAAAGACAGGGGGTGAAAGGGATGTAGGAGAAAAGAAGGAAGGAAGGAAGGAAGGAAGGAAGGGAGGGAGGGAGAAAGAAAGAAAAGAAAAAGGCAGTTCAGTAATAACTGAAGAGATTCATGCAAAATCAGCTCATCTGCCTCATCCTCCCTTCTGTCCTTGCTCCACTCCAGGTCCTATTCCTGGGTATAAAACAGAAAATGTCATAGCCCTGCCCCACACTACACTTGCGGCACCTAGAATGCCCAGCATTTGGCTCACTGCATCTCAAGAGTGAACAAAAATGTTCAAGAGAGGTCTCTGTGAGACAGGCAAATGGGACACAGGCTTCAAACATCAGGACTCAAGTCCCGAAGGAGTGCGTGAATGAAGGCAAGCACGTGACAAAGAGGATGTACAGGAGAGCATGACAGTGCCTGCACGGTTCACAGGGCCCGCAGTAGAAGCCGCTCTTCAGAATTTTAGGGGGAACATCAAGAACTGCTTTACCTTTCTGGAAATTATTAACCCCAGGAAACTCATTTCCCTGGGGGAGTATGTGTCACGTCAGACGTGATAGTAGGTCTAATCAGGTGTATATAGATTTATAGCCATGTGAGGGCTCTTAAGGAGAGTTAAGGATGCTTGAGAAACAGGACTGACATTTAGCAAGGCTGAATCATGGCACAAATTCATGCTTCCCCACAAAATGGCCTCTGAAATGGAATGTGGTCTAAAGCAGTGTGGCATTTTTTTTTTTTTAGTTTCTTATAGAGTAACTCTTCCTACATCACAAACATCACATTTGATTGATCAAAATATATTGTTACCATTACCTTTTGAACATGTACCTCCAATACATGCAGATTTATTCATGAATTATATAAATGTACTAATGTCCTAATATATTAGGATATTATAAAACATACACTCAATATAGAAATTTAAAAGAATTAGGGTCAATTAAATATAAATAGAAGTTATAAATTTTTCTTCCTGCACTCAAAAAGACTGTGTTGCACAACCCTATTTCGAGACCGTTGCCCTACAGGGTAGATGAAAACAGCTTGGCTCCAAGCTCACTGGTCTCTGTGCTTCTATCCTTGGCCCCTACAGTCTATTCTCGCTGCAGCAGTCAGAACAACCCTTTGAAAATGTAAATCAGAGCATGTGTGTCCCTTAAAGGGGACTTCAATCTTTATATTTCCATATAATTGTTTTCTTTAAAATCCCCTGGATTTTATTTTATGCATTTAAAAATATTATTCTGCAGAGGGTTCCACAGGCTTCACCAGACTGCCAAAGAAGTTCATGACCCAAAAATGGTTGAGAAGATATTAAAGTGTAAATGCTCCAATGGTTTCCTATTGCTTTTAGAATAAAAGTCAAAAGGCTATAAGGTCCTGTAGTATAGAGTCTACATGATCTGCCACCGCCAACCTGATTCCCCACGCCCTATCTGGCTGCTCCCACCTCAGAGCCTTTGCACTTGCTACCTGGAACACTCCTGTTGCCTCACTTCATTCAGGTCAATGTTCAAATGTCTCCACCTCAGAGAGACCTACCCTCCCCATCATCTGCTGAACAGCAGATTCTGTCATCTATATACTACTTAGTCACTCTGACATTAGACTGCATATTGTTTGTGTGTACTACTGTCTGCTTCCCCTAGGAGAGTATAAGCTTCATGCGGGCATCTCTTTTGTTCATTGTGATACCAACAGCACTAAAGCAGGGCCTGGCTCAATCCTGTAAAAGAAACTGCATGAATAAAGCATCCTCATTTGCAACAAAGACCCAGGTACAGCAGAGGGGCAGGACAGCCTGAGTGATTTCAGTCCCTCTCTATGTACTGAACTGGCATAAGAGTAGAAAATGTTTGCTTGCTTGTTTAAATCTGGCCACGCCTCTGTAACAGGGACTACAATGTGAAACTCTACAATGGATTAACTATTCCTTCACCATCATCAAAGATCACTTCCCACTTCTTCCCTATCTGCCCGAGCCTAAAAAAGGAGTATCCTGAAAATCTTCCTGTAAATCTTCATCTCAACCCTGGGATCAGTCTCCTGAGAAACATCCCCTCTGGGAAACCAAGTACATCATTCTACAGAACTCATTGGTAGAGGTTCTCACTAAAGATGGGTTTGGGAGAGCATAAGTGATACGTCAAACATATTGCACTATACATTTGCCTTTAAGATATAGATTGTAGCATGAACTACGAACAGGTGTCAGAATCTTGCATTAAAAGTCTCTTGAAAATAAACATTGCTAATGCAAATTTTCTGCATTCATTTCCTGATCTGCAAAATTTCAAGTTCCTAATCCATTTCCTAAGGAGACTAGGATGTTGATGTACCTATGTTTCTGTTAAAACTAATTCTATCTATTTCTTTTTATTTGTTTAAAAAATGTAGCTACTAGATTTCTGTTATCTGGGCATGTTAGGGTCCTAGTCTCCTGAGGACTTGGATTAGGAATTTGAAATTCTGTAGATCAGGAAATGGAAAAGCAAAATGGAAAGGAGAAAGGGTACTCTGTAATGGGTTTATATTGTCACCTAGCACATCTAGAGGAAACCAGCAAAGACCCATCAATTGCTTTCACATCACACTCAGCAACACTAGAGAATTTAAACACCTGGGGAATAGACACTGAGAGAGAAAATGTCACAAAGCTTTCTTAACATTGGACAAAGAGGCTCATCCACCAGAGGGCAGACAGCAGAAGCAAGACGAACGACAATCCTGCAGCCTGTGGAACAAAAAACACATTCACAGAAAGACAGACGAGATGAAAAGGCAGAGGGCTATGTACTGGATGACGGAACAAGATTAAAACCCCAGGAAAACAACTAAATGAAATGGAGATAGGCAATCTTCCAGAAAAAGAATTCAGAATAATGATAGTGAAGATGATCCAGGACCTCAGAAAAAGAATGGAGGCAAAGATTGAGAAGATGCAAGAAATGTTTTTAAAAGATCTAGAAGAATTAAGGAACAAACAAACAGAGATGAACAATACAATAACTGAAATGAAAACCACACTAGAAGGAATCAATAGCAGAATACCTGAGGCAGAAGAACAGGCAAGTGACCTGAAAGACAAAATGGTAGAATTCACTACTGCAGAACAGAATAAAGAAAAAGAATGAAAATAAATGAAGACAGCCTAAGAGACCTCTGGGACAACATTAAACGCAACAACATTCGCATTATAGGGGTCCCAGAAGGAGAAGAGAGAAAGGACCCGAGAAAATATTTGAAGAGATTATAGTCGAAAACTTCCCTAACATGGGAAAGGAAATAACCAGCCAAGTCCAGGAAGTGCAGAGAGTCCCATACAGGATAAACCCAAGGAGAAACATGCTGAGACAAATAGTAATCAAACTGGCAAAAATTAAAGACAAAGAAAAAGTATTGAAAGCAGCAAGGGAAAAACGGCAAATAACATACAAGGGAACTCCCATAATGTTAACAGCTGATTTCTCAGCAGAAACTCTACAAGCCAGAAGGGAGTGGCATGATATACTTAAAGTGATGAAAGGGAAGAACCTACAACAAAGATTACTCTACACAGCAAGGATCTCATTCAGATTCAATGGAGAAATCAAAAGCTTTACAGACAAGCAAAAGCTAAGAGAATTCAGCACCACCAAACCAGCTCTACAACAAATGCTAAAAGAACTTCCCTAAGTGGGAAACACAGGAGAAGAAAAGGACCTACAAAGACAAACCCAAAACCATTAAGAAAATGATAATAGGAACATACATATCGATAATTACCTTAAACGTGAATGGATTAAATGTTCCAACCAAAAGACACAGGCTTGCTTAATGGATACAAAAACAAAACCCATGTATATGCTGTCTACAAGAGACCCACTTCAGACCTAGGGACACATACAGACTGAAAGTGAGGGGATGGAAAAAGATATTCCATGCAAATGGAAATCAAAAGAAAGCTGGAGTAGCAATACTCATAACAGATAAAATAGACTTTAAACTAAAGAATGTTACAAGAGACAAGGAAGGACACTATGTAATGATCAAGGGATCAATCCAAGAAGAAGATATAACAATTGTAAATATATATGCACCCAACATAGGAGCACCTCAATACATAAGGCAACTGCTAACAGCTCGAAAAGAGGATATCGACAGTAACACAATAATAGTGGGGGACTTTAACACCTCACTTACACCAATGGACAGATCATCCAAACAAAATTAATAAGGAAACACAAGCTTTAAATGACACAATAGACCAGATAGATTTAATTGAGATTTATAGGACATTTCATCCAAAAACAGAAGATTACACTTTCTTCTCAAGTGCGCACGAAACATTCTCCAGGACAGATCACATCCTGGGTCACAAATCAAGCCTCAGTAAATTCAGAAAATTGAAATCATATCAAGCATCTTTTCTGACCACAATGCTATGAGATTAGAAATCAATTACAGGGAAAAAAAATGTAAAAAACACAAAACACATGGAGGCTAAACAATATGTTACTAAATAACCAAGAGATCACGGAAGAAATCAAAGAGGAAATCAAAAAATACCTAGAGACAAATGACAATGAAAACATGACAATCCAAAACCTATGGGATACAGCAAAAGCAGTTCTAAGAAGGAAGTTTATAGCTATACAAGCCTACCTCAAGAAACTAGAAAAATCTCACGTAAACAATCTAACCTTACACCTAAAGGAACTAGAGAAAGAAGAACAAACAAAATGCAAAGTTACCAGAAGGAAAGAAATCATAAAGATCAGAGCAGAAATAAATGAAATAGAAAAAAAGAAAATAATAGCAAAGATTAATAAAATTAAAAGCTGGTCCTTTGAGAAGATAAACAAAATTGATAAACCATTAGCCAGACTCATCAAGAAAAAGAGGGAGAGGACTCAAATCAATAAAATTAGAAATGAAAAAGGAGAAGTTACAACAGACACTGCAGAAATACAAAGCATCCTAAGAGACTACTACAAGCAACTCTATGCCAATAAAATGGACAACCTGGAAGAAATGGACAAATTCTTAGAAAGGTATAACCTTCCAAGACTGAACCAGGAAGAAACAGAAAATATGAACAGACCGATCACAAGTAATGAAATTGAAACTGTGATTAAAAATCTTCCAACAAACAAAAGTCCAGGACCACATGGCTTCACAGGTGAAGTCTATCAAACATTTAGAGAAGAGCTAACACCCAAACTTCTCAAACTCTTCCAAAAAATTGCAGAGGGAGAAACACTCCTAAACTCATTCTATGAGGCCACCATCACCCTGATACCAAAACCAGACAAAGATACCACAAAAAAAGAAAATTACAGACCAATATCACTGATGACTAGAGATGCAAAAATCCTCAACAAAATACTAGCAAACAGAATCCAACAACACATTAAAAGGATCATACGCCATGATCAAGTGGGATTTATCCCAGAGATGAAAGGATTCTTCACTATACGCAAATCAATCAATCTGATACACCATATTAACAAACTGAAGAATAAAAGCCATATGATTATCTCAATAGATGCAGAAAAAGCTTTCAACAAAATTCAACACCATTTATGATAAAAACTCTCCAGAAAGTGGGCATAGAGGGAACCTACCTCAACATAATAAAGGCCAGATATGACAAACCCACAGCCAATGTCATTCTTAATGGTGAAAAGCTGAAAGCATTTCCTCTAAGATCAGGAACAAGACAAGGATGTCCACTCCTACCACTATTATTCAACATAGTTTTGGAAGTCCTAGTCACGGCAATCAGAGACAAAAAATAAATAAAAGGAATACAAATTGGAAAAGAAGTAAAACTGTCACTGTTTGTAGATGACATGATACTATACATAGAGAATCCTAAAGATGCCACCAGAAAACTACTAGGGCTAATCAATGAATTTGGTAAAGTTGCAGGATACAAAATTAATGCACAGAAATCTTTTGCATTCGTATACACAAAAGATGAAAAATCTGAAAGAGAAATTAAGGAATTTAAATTAAGGAATGGTAATCTCCCGTTTACCATTGCAACAAAAGAATAAAATACCTAGGAATAAACCTACCTAGGGAGACAAAAGACCTGTATGCAGAAAACTATAAGACACTGATGAAAGAAATTAAAGATGATACAAACAGATGGAGAGATATACCGTGTTCTTGGATTGGAAGAATCAATATTGTGAAAATGACTATACTACCCAAAGCAATCTATAGATTCAATGCAATCCCTATCAAACTACCAATGGCATTTTTCACAGAACTAGAGTAAAAAACTTCACAATTCGTATGGAAACACAAAAGACCCCGAATAGCCAAAGCTATCTTGAGAAAGGAAAATGGAGCTGGTGGAATCAGGGTCCTGGATTTCAGACTATATTACAAAGCTACAATAATCAAGACAGTATGGTAGTGGCACAGAAACAGAAACAGAGATCAGTGGAACAGGATAGAAAGCCCAGAGATAAACCCACACACATATGGTCACCTACTTTTTGATAAAGGAGGCGAGAATATTCAATGGAGAAAAGACAGCCTCTTCTATAAGTAGTGCTGGGAAAACTGGACAGTTACATGTAAAAGAATGAAATTAGAACACTCTCTAACACCATACACAAAAATAAACTCAAAATGGATTAGAGACCTAAATGTAAGACTGGGCACTATAAAACTCTTAGAGGAAAACATAGGAAGAACACTCTTTGACATAAATCACAGCAAGATCTTTTTTGACCCATCTCTTAGAGAAATGGAAATAAAAACAAAAATAAACAAATGGGACCTAATGAAACTTAAAAGCTTTTTCACAGCAAAGGAAACCATAAACAAGACGAAAAGACAACCCTCAGAATGGGAGAAAATATTTGCAAATGAAGCAACTAACAAAGGATTAATCTCCAAAATATATAAACAGCTCATGCAGCTCAATATTAAAAAAACAAACAAGCCAATCAAAAACTGGGCAGAAGACCTAAACAGACATTTCTCCATAGAAGACATACAGATGGCCAAGAAGCACACATAAAGCTGCTCAACATTACTAATTATTAGAGAAATGCAAATCAAAACTACGAGGTATCACCTCACACCAGTTAGAATGGGCATCATCAGAAAACCTACAAACAACAAATGCTGGAGAGGGTGTGGAGAAAAGGGAACCCTCTTGCACTGTTGGTGGGAATGTAAATTGATACAGCCACTATGGAGAACAGTATGGAGGTTCCTTAAAGAACTAAAAATAGAATTACTATATGACCCAGCAATCCCACTACTGGGCATATACCCAGAGAAAAGCATAATTCAAAAAGACACATGCACCCCAATGTTCACTGCAGCACTATTTACAATAGCCAGGTCATGGAAGCAACCTAAATGCCCATCAACAGACGAATGGATAAAGAAGATGTGGTACATATATACAATGGAATATTACTCAGCCATAAAAAGGAACAAAATTGGGTCATTTGTAGAGATGTGGATGCATCTAGAGGCTGTCATCCAGAGTGAAGTAAGTCAGAAAGAGAAAAACAAATATCGTATATTCACGCATATATGTGAAACCTAGAAAATGGCACAGATGAACTGGTTTGCAGAACAGAAATTGGTATACAGAAGTAGAGAACAAACGTATAGACACCAAGGGGGGAAAGCGGCGGGGGGGTGGGGGGTGGTGCTGGGATGAATTGGGAGACTGGGATTGACATGTATACACTCATGTGTATAAAATGGATGACTAATAAGAAAATAAATAAACATTAAAAAAAAATTGGAAAAAGAGTAACCAGTGTTTTCACTCTATAGCTTGGCAATCCCTCCTCAGGGTGTATGTGCTACAACGAAAAAATACTCCACGTTATTAACGCTGCTTTGGAAAACTGTCTCAGAGTTCCTCTTAGATTCCAGCTAAATTTTTTTTTTTAATGATAATGTTTGAAACATTTATTTACTAAATCACTTTGAGATTGATCTACATGAATTCAATAAATTAAACATTTAATGGAAAGTTGTAGTGAGCAATGCAATATACAGGTCATGATGCTGTGACAGGTTTGTAAATTCTCAAACTCAAAGAAAACGACCATGGCCCCGTTTTCCAGATTGCCACTTTTAAGGTGGAAATGGCTTCCAATTATTATTACTAACATTGTTAAATATTATTAATAATCATTGTTCCAGCTGAATTTTAAATATTTTTTTCCCAAGGTTTTTAGATTAGGGGAGCGATGGAAAAATGAGACAAGGGCTTTATTTTCTTGAATTCAAAAGCATTTATAACTATTACATAAAATAAAATATGTACTCATTTATTTATGCTCCATGTTGATTGTTTTCATTCATCCATTTACTTGCTCACCCAAAAGCCAACTAGGTGCTAGGGCCTGAGTTCTGAATTTATGCAAAGCACCAGACACTTTACAGACCATACAAACATTTACTCTATTTTTTTTTTATTTTTAAAACAACTAATAAAATAATAACTGGCTTAGATTAGGTTAACTCCTCATTGCCTGGATCACCACCTTAAAATGGTTGTTTAAAAATTTATAAATTAAAATTTAAACCTTATATCCTTAATGAGGTATAGCTCCTACTTCAGAATATGGAGAGAGGTGAGAAAGGATTTTGACTTAATCCCACAGCTGTCAACAACTGCAGTGTCCAATACAGTAGTCAGAAACCACATGTGGCTGTGAGCACTTGAAATGTGGCTAAGGCAACTAAAGAACTGAACTTCCGGGCTTCCCTGGTGGCGCAGTGGTTGAGAGTCCGCCTGCCGATGCAGGGAACACAGGTTTGTGCCCCGGTCAGGGAAGATCCCACATGCCACGGAGCGGCTGGGCCCGTGAGCCATGGCCGCTGAGCCTGCGCGTCCGGAGCCTGTGCTCCGCAACGGGAGAGGCCACAACAGTGACAGGCCCGCGTACCGCAAAAAAAACAAAAACAAAAACAAAAAACTGAACTTCCAATTTAATTTAATGTAAATTAAAATTTGAAAACTGAAGCAATATAAAGAATACTTTATACTCTTCTTTTGGTAGGACTGTATTTAACTTTAACCATTGAAAATTTAGCATATGGATTTAGGCATGCAATAAGTATAGAATACACCGGATATGGAGGACTTATTAATAAAAAGAATATGTAAAATATAGCTCAATAATTTTTCATATTGATTTATGTTGAAAGAATATTTTGGATATATTGGTTTAGATAAAATATATTATTAAAATTACTATTACCTATTTCTATTTACTTTTTACAAAATGTGGTTACTAGAAAATTTTAAATCACATATATGGCTTGCATATATTTCTATTTTAGACAGCACTAGTTTAAAATATAGCTTCTATGTAGAATTCCCACCATTAATTCAAGTGTAAGGCCTCATCCTTTCTAAACTCTTACCAATGCCCAGCACAAAAAGCTATGTTACCACCCTGCTATCCAGATTCACAAACCCTAACACACATCATCCAAAACAACTCATCTCTGTCTGCAGGTAAGGAGGCAAAGTCAAATACTGATACTTCTGGTCTAACTCACTGATAGTGAAAATACCATCAGCCTCTTCAGTGTGACAACCTGGGTTCAGCCAACATTAATTGTTGGTTCTAATATGCACCGAGCAATGACAGTGCTAGAGATTAAAGCAAAAGCAAATGGTCTCGGCACTAAAGGAGTTCCCAGGTGGGGAAGCCCCACGCGTGAACACAAACAACACAAGCCCAATGCAACTGATCAATGTGTGTGCATGGATGTGTGGAGGAGGCCATCCCTAGACTCTGTAGGACCCTCAGGGTAGGCTTCCCTCAATGCCCTGATGAAACTTGAATCATTGGTCTGGTGGAGAGATAAAGGACTAGTCATCCAAAACCAGATTCTTTTAGCTCTGGCTTTGCCACATACTAGCAATACAGCCCTGCAGAGTCAGTTAACTTCTTCTGGATTTACTGTTCTTAACCGCGTAGAAAAGAAATTTTAAAACATCTTCCCTCTTCTCTTGTAGTTATGAAGATTCAATGGAATCTAGTACATAAAAGTGGTCAATTACGAAGTCCCAAATGGATAAAAGGTGTATTGACAATGATGGTGATATCAAAATGGAGTTTGCAGGTGTGCAGGAGGCCAGAGAAGACTATGGGAACAGAGATCTCTGTCACCTCTGTATGCAGGGCAAGGGCACAAGGGCTTCTCCATGAAACTTAAACTGGAGCCCAAGCATCACACTGAATCACTTCTCAGACCCACCTAGCTTTGTAAAACACGGCCTGGAAATACACAGGATTAAGCAAGTCTTTGGGGACATATTCCATTTTTAATGACTGTTAACTTTTTCTAAACGTTCCTTTGGAGGTGAACTGTTAGATTCTTAGTGAATTTGTCTGAAATGCTGAAGGAAGACTGGATTGGTCATGAAAACAGGCAACCATCACATATGCTGGAACAAGTATATCTCTCAGCAATTATAGAGTTTTTGCAAATGTGCAACCTGTGAGTCCAATACATTTGTTTTTAGATACCACAGCATGTGTCCCATAAGGCTAGGGGTATCATAATATTCTCAAAGTCAAACTGATTTCTTATTTTATCAAAATGTATACAGCATTCTAATATTTTCAGTAAGTTACAATTAATTCCCTTCCCCCAGCAAAACAAAAACAAAATCCCACAACTCTTAAGAGAGTAATTCTCAAAAGACTGTAAACTCACTTAAAAATTCAACACTCATACCTGAAGTTATATGATCTCACGCTGTAAAACAGGTAAGTATGACCATTCGGGGAACTAAATGTCTTTCTGGCACCATGGTTAATTTTTTCTTATTTTGCTTTGATTCTTACTGGCTTCTTTTGGTTGCTGTTGTCCAATATTAATTTTAAAAATTATTTTTATCAGCTTTTTAAAGATAAATTCAAGGAAAGTTTAATATCAATTTGGAAATTTAAGTACATTTTGGTGATTACCAAAGTTACAATAAAAGTTAAAAGCTAGATAGAAATTAAATTTGAAGAAAAAATTTGTTAAAACATTTGTCTCTTTTCCTGTCACAATAACTACACCATGTGAATTTATTTGAAACTAATTTGTAGGGCATTTCCTCCATTTAGCAATAAAGATATTACTCTGTAAGCCAGGTCTCCACAATTCAATGTGATGTATTTAGGTAAGAATTTGATTAAGAACTATGAATTTCAAACTCATTGCCAAAATCTTTGATTTTTGTATTCAAATGTAAATATAGCATGATTGCCAAGGATACATGCAGGAACAGTGTATTACTATTACAACCATGACCAAACTATTAATTTTTGAATCATTTAAAAAAATTTAATTTTAAAAATGAAGAGGAAAAAAATGTAACTTTAGCCCCAATCACATGTTCCAAGCTTAGCTGATATGAAAAAAGTATCACCAAGCCACTGTGAAAGTAGTAATATCTCTAATGCAGGAGTGTGCCATGCCCTTCAGAAGCAAACCAACATAGAACAGGAACCCTTCCCCCCAAAGGTCCAACGAATTTCAGAGGCTGGTAACTCAGGTGTACAACTTCAAGTGAGTACTGGCAGGAATTTATTCTTCTAGCATGAAGGCAGGTAGTAAGAAAAAGAATAATGGGTAGCACAGAGCTTTGAAAGAGAGTAGGCCTTATACCTACTGGTGAGGATCTGGGAGAACCCGAGGGCAGCGGGAGAGGATTGTGTATCTGGGATTTATGAAAAAAAGGGGGGCATGGAGGTCCAGTACCAGTGTGTCGGGAGGGTAGGCTAAAACAAATCTCACTGGATCCAGGACACATGGTAGTCACCAACTGGCACATATCACATTAGTAGATGATGCCTAATTTATTGTCTTAGATACACGGAATTTTCCTTTTTTGCTAACTAAAAACTGGATAATATAAGCTTGAAACACATATATTAGGGTACAGAGTTAATTTTCTGCTACATATGTGATATATATGGAAAGAGATGGACTGGTGGTATAGAAAACCATAAAACTGGATAATCCAAAAACCACGTTAGATCTGATTTTGGAAATTATCAAATGACTAGTGTCAGCATCCTGAATTTGTTCTGATTCAGCTAACGCAATCATTAATTGTTATTCCCTGATTATACAAATGCAGATGGTAGAGAAGTGGTCTAAGCAAATCAATACTGGATAAGGTAATTTGTCTTAAATTAAAAAACAAAAAGGTAACTTTATCAATCCTCAAAAAGCCCAAATTGTATCATTTACATACAGACGATGGAGATATGGGCCCTCACCTGGACCAGCTACCATTCAAGCTGAATAGATATGGATCCAATTCCCTAGAGATTTCGAGTCAAGATTTAAAGCATCAATTTGTCTATATAACTTAACTCTCCCAAGATTAACCCCCTTTTTTCCCAGAGACCAAATTTCCCCATTAGCTAAACCATCCCACATGCGTACCTGCCCAAGTATGAAGTTTAAGGAAATAAAACTCGAAAGGAAAATATTAGTCTCTTATTTTGACAAATGATAACTTATGCAAGATGCTTTTCAAATACCACTGCCTATGTACTTTGGAAAAGATGTCCACAAAACCATCTCACTTTTTTCCCTACCCTTATCTATCCACTACTCCTTCCACAAACCCCTCACTCTCCAACATTCCCAAGCAGCCCGCCCCAGCCCTTCCTGCTTACGGGGATGTCCTCAACTCAAGATGTGTCTGTCTTCTACATGTCAGCCCAAAGTATTTCTCCTTCTCAGAAAACTATAGTTTTGTCCGAGTTTTCACTCTTTGGTCACTGTTTGCTATTTCCTATAGACATTTATCTTTTTATGCCTTGATCTTTTGCCCTGCCTGAGTATCCAATGTGTCTAGGAACAGAGCTAGATGCTTTCTCGCTTGCCTCTTTGTCATCACCCACTGTCGAGTACCAGCTCAGGCATTCTCAGTGCATATAGTTCACTCAGAATGACACTTACTAATGAACAGGTCAGTGATCAATCAGAAATCAACAGTAACATCCTGCCTTCCAGATTCACAAACCCTAACATGCAATTGTTTCCGACACACCTCATCTCTGTCCACAAGTGAGCAGGCAAAGTCAGATACCAAGACTTCTGGTCTAACTCACTGATGGTGAAAATACCATCAGCCTCTTCAGTGTGACAACCTAGATTCAACCAACATTACTTGTTGGTTCTTATATGCACCGAGCAATGACAGTGCCGGAGATTAAAGCAAAAAAGTAAAGGGTCTCTGTTTTAGAGGGGTTCCAGGTGGGGAAGCCCCATGTGTGCACACAAACAACAAAAGCCCGATGTGTCTGATCAGTGCATGTGCGTGGATGTGTGGAGAAGGCCATCCCTAGACTCTGTAGGACCCTCAGGGTAGGCATCCCAGAAGAGAGAAGCCTCACTGAAACTTGAAGGATGCCAGGGACAAGGGAAGTGGGCATTTCAGGGAGAAGGAACAGCAGATACAAAGGCCCACAGATGCGGAACAGTGGGGTGTCGCGGCTGAGGTGAAGGGGGAGTATATGAAGAGGAATTTCAAGAATGGACTGGAAAGAAGTAAGAAGCACACCCTTAGGGGTCTTGATGACAAGCCACCCCCCTCCCAGGAGACGGATTTCCTTGAAGTGAGAGTTCATGTCTTTACATAGCTGTATCCTCAGAGCCTAGCCTAATGTGTGGCACCAGTACCTCACAAAGCATATCCTCTGGGAAGCGATTCTGGACCAACTCTGGTAGAACTGGGTGCCCCTTCCTCTCTGATCCTATAACTTCTTCAGGAGAGTCTCA
Source organism: Orcinus orca (assembly GCF_937001465.1). Taxonomy (NCBI): domain Eukaryota; kingdom Metazoa; phylum Chordata; class Mammalia; order Artiodactyla; family Delphinidae; genus Orcinus; species Orcinus orca. The sequence goes on from NC_064565.1 coordinate 91,683,341, forward strand.
TCTTACTGCTTGAGTGATTTGTTTACATGCTGTCGCCTCACAAAACCAACTGGTCCCTGCAAGGGCAGAGGCCAGGTTTACTTGCCTTAGTATTTCCAAGACTTATTTAGAACAGTGGAGACATTTCAAAGACCATCAATTAACTTGATCGAACAAACATGCATCTATGACTAGTCCTTAGTTCAAACCCTCCTTCAAGCACTGTAGCTTAGATCCTCCTACAACCTCTTTCTGCTGCTTTGTAATAGGAATTAGGAAGAAAACACAATGATTGAAGCCACCCATGGAGTCTACATTCACACACACACACACACACACACACACACACACACAAAACCACCTCCCCCCAAATCTGCAAACAATTCAGCACAAACATGTTGACACCCACATATGTAAAAACATCCCCACACAATCTGTCAGACTATATCCCTCTAACCTCAAACAGCCTTAATTTTGTCTGTGCTAAACCCACAGCTACAAAATACTTTTCTCTTCATTCTTCTACTAAATTTTCAACGTGGGGTGAAAATGTCAGTGCAATGTGATTTGATACTTTGGAAAGAAAAAAGTGCAAGAATATTAAGATGTGGTTAATTTGACCCTATAGGCTTACTTTCTCAAAGTTATTCATTTCCCAGTCACTTCATATTATGCCAATAATGCAATATTCTCATAAAATGCAAAATGTAAATTAAATTTCCATTCAGAACTTCTGGCATACCACAGGAAGCTAGTTTCCCTGCAGTTATTTTGACTGTGCAATGTGCCACAAACTAAAATGCACTGCGATTTTTTTTCTTACCATATTATACTTCTAGAATTTCTGAACTGAAGTGCTTCATGTTTAAATGTCTTAAAAAGAGGCTATTCTTAAGACTCAGAGCAGAGCAGCAACAGCCAGTTGTCCTTCTATAGTCATTCTCCCTTTTTCTATCATAAGAGAATCCCCAGATTTTAGCCATGCTCATTGCTACCCAGAATGAGAATTCTACTTCCCAGCTCCTTTGCAGTTGCATATCGACATATAACTAACTTCTGGTTGATGAGATGTGAGTGGAAGTGACAAGTGCAATTCCAAGCTGTACTTTTAAAAGTTGGGACATCCTCTCCCCTTCCCACTTTCAAAATAGTTGCATGAAAACTAGGTTGATATAAAGCAGGCCTGGGAGTAGCCATCTTGAATTGCATGGACATGGGCGATCCCGTAAGGACAGAAACCCTTGGGATGGGGGAGGGACCAACAGGACAGGAGTCTGGGCTTTTGAAAACTTCTCAGAGCACACCTGCCTCAGAGCCTGGACTTTTATGTGAAAGAGAAAAAAAAATCTTCCATCTTCTTTAAGCCTCTGTTAGCTTGGGTCTCTGTCACAAATAGCTTCATTTATGTTCTTATTAATTCAAAGGGTAAACAGAAAGCAATGAATGAAAATAATGCATGCCCAAATGGAAAACTTGCAGTAAAAGCATTATTTCACATCTCAATCTCACTTTTTGTTTTATTCAGAAAGGTTGCCAGAACTTCTGGAAATGGAGTATCATGTTTGCAAGTACAGTTCAGTGGAAAATACATACGCGCACGCACTCACACATACACACATACACACACACACACACACACACACGACTCACAAACAGGTGACCTGGGTTCTAGCCTTTACTCTTACTACTTAACTATTTGGTCTTAGACAGTTACATACTCTTTGAGTCTCACTTTCCTCCTCTGCAAAATGGGGCTAACCTCTCTCTCTTTTTTTTTAATTAACATCTTTATTGAAGTACAATTGCTTTAAAATGTTGTGTTAGTTTCTGCTGTGTAACAAAGTTAATCAGTTATATGTATACATATATCCCCATATCCCCTCCCTCTCACCCTCCCTATCCCACCCCTCTAGGTGGTCACAAAGCACAGAGCTGATCTCCCTGTGTTATGCAGCTGCTTCCCACCAGCTATCTATCTTACATTTGGTAGTGTATATATGTCAATGCTACTCTTTCACTTCGTCCCAGCTTACCCTTCCCCCTTGCCATGTCCTCAAGTCCATTCTCTACCTCTGCGTCTTTATTCCTATCCTGCCCCTAGGTTCTTCAGAACCTTTTCTTTTTTTTTTTTTTAGATTCCATATATATGTGTTAGCATAAGGTATTTGTTTTTCTCTTTCTGACTTACTTCACTCTGTACGACACACTCTAGGTCCATCCACCTCACTACAAATAACTCAATTTTGTTTCTTTTTATGACCGAATAATATTCTACTGTATATATGTGCCACATCTTCTTTATCCATTCATCTATCAATGGACACTTAGGTTGCTTCCATGTCCTGGCTATTGTAAATAGTGCTGCAATGAACATTGTGGTACATGTCTCTTTTTGAATTATGGTTTTCTCAGGGTATATGCCCAGTAGTGGGATTGCTGGGTCATATGGTAGTTCTGTTTTTAGTTTTTTAATGAACCTCCATACTGTTCTCCATAGTGGCTATATCAATTGACATTCCCACCAACAGTGCAAGAGGGTTCCCTTTTCTCCACACCATCTCCAGCATTTATTATTTGTATATTTTTTGATGATGGCCATTCTGACCAGTGAGAGGTGATACCTCACTGTAGTTTTGATTTGCATTTCTGTAATGATTAGTGATGCTGAGCATCCTTTCATGCGTTTGTTGGCAATCTGTATATCTTCTTTGGAGAAATGTCTATTTAGGTCTTCTGTGCATTTCTGGATTGGGTTGTTTATATTGAGCTGCATGAGCTGATTGTATATTTTGGAGATTAATCCTTTGTCAGTTGCTTCATTTGAAAATATTTTCTCCCATTCTGAGGGTTGTCTTTTCGTCTTGTTTATGGTTTCCTTTGCTGTGCAAAAGCTTTTAAGTTTCATTAGGTCCCATTTGTTTTGTTTTTATTTCCATTTCTCTAAGAGGTGGGTCAAAAAGGATCTTGCTGTGATTTATGTCATAGAGTGTTCTGCCTATGTTTTCTTTTAAGAGTTTTATAGTGTCTGGCCTTACATTTAGGTCTTTAATCCATTTTGAGTTTACTTTTGTGTACGGTGTTAGGAAGTGCCCTAATTTCATTCTTTTACATGTAGCTGTCCAGTTTTCCCAGCACCACTTATTGAAGAGGCTGTCTCTTCTCCATTGTATATTCTTGCCTCCTTTGTCAAAGATAAGGTGACCATATGTGTGTGGGTTTATCTCTGGGCTTTCTAGCCTGTTCCATTGATCTCTATTTCTGTTTCTGTGCTACTACCATACTGTCTTGATTACTGTAGCTTTGTAGTATAGTCAGCAGTTTGGGAGCCTCATTCCCCCAGCTCCATTTGCCTTTCTCAAGATTGCTTTGGCTATTTGGGGTCTTTTGTGTTTCCATACACATTGTAAAATTTTTTGTTCTAGTTCTGTGAAAAATGCCATTGGTAGCTTGATAGGGGTTGCACTGAATCTGCAGATTGCTTTGGGTAGTAGAGTCATTTTCACAATGTTGATTCTTCCAATCCAAGAACATGGTATATCCCTCCATCTCTTTGTATTGTCTTTAATTTCTTTCATCAGTGTCTTATAGTTTTCTGCATACAAGTCTTTTGTCTCCTTAGGAAGGTTTATTCCTAGATATTTTATTCTTTTTGTTGCAGTGGTAAATGGGATTGTTAATCTCTCTTTCAGATTTTTCATTGTTAGTGTATAGGAATGCAAGACATTTCTGTGATTTAATTTGAATCCTGCTACTTTACCAAATTCATTGATTAGCTCTAGTAGTTTTCTGGTAGCATCTTGAGGATTCTCTATGTATAGGATCATGTCATCTGCAAACAGTGACAGTTTTACTTCTTCTTTTCCTATTTGGACTTTATTTCTTTTTCTTTTATTTCTTTTTCTTCTCTGATTGCTATGGCTAAAACTTCCAAAACTATGTTGAATAATAGTGGTGAGAGTGGGCAACCTTGTCTTGTTCCTGATCTCAGAGGAAACTGTTTCAGTTTTTCACCATTGAGAATGATGTTGGCTGTGGGTTTGTCATACATGGTCTTTATTATGTTGAGGTGGGTTCCTTCTATGCTCACTTTCTGGAGAGTTTTTATCATAAATGGGTGTTGAATTTTGTTGAAAGCTTTTTCTGCATCTATTGAGAACATACAGTTTTTATCCTTCAGTTTCTTAATATGGTGTATCACATTGATTGATTTGTGTATATTGAAGAATCCTTGCATTCCTGGGATAAACCCCACTTGATCACGGTGTATGATCCTTTTGATGTGCTGTTGGATTCTGTTTGCTAGTATTTTGTTGAGGATTTTTGCATCTATGTTCATCAGTGATATTGGTCTGTAATTTTTTTGTGTGACATCTTTGGTTTTGGTATCAGGGTGATGGTGGCCTTGTAGAATGAGTTTGGGAGTGTTCCTCCCTCTGCTACATTTTGGAAGAGTTTGGGAAGGATGGGTGTTACCTCTTCTCTAAATGTTTGACAGAATTCACCTGTGAAGCCATCTGGTCCTGGGCTTTTGTTTGTTGGAATATTTTAAATCACAGTTTCAATTTCAGTGCTCGTCTGAAATTTCAGTCTGTTGATATTTCCTATTTCTTCCTGGTTCAGTCTTGGAAGGTTGTACCTTTCTAAGAATTTGTCCATTTCTTCCAGGTTGTCCATTTTATTGGCCTAGCATTGCTTGTAGTAGTCTTTCATGATCCTTTGTGTTCTGCAGTGTCAATTGTTACTTCTTTTTCATTTCTAAACCTGTTGATTCTTCCTTTTTTTCTTGATGAGTTTGGCTAATGGTTTATCAATTTTGTTTATCTTCTCAGAGTATGAGCTTTTCGTTTTATTAATCATAGCTATTGTTTCCTTCATTTCTTTTTCATTTATTTCTGATGTGATCTTTATGATTTCTTCTGCTAACTCTGGTGTTTTTTTGTTCTTCTTTCTCTAATTGCTTTAGGTGTAAGGTTAGGTTGTTTATTTGAGATGTTTTTTGTTTCTTGAGGTAGGATTGAATTGCTATAAACTTCCCTCTTACGGCTTCCCTGGTGGCGCAGTGGTTGAGAGTCTGCTTGCTGATGCAGGGGACGTGGGTTCGAGCCCTGGTCTGGGAGGATCCCACATGCCGCGGAGCAACTGGGCCCGTGAGCCACAACTACTGAGCCTGTGCGTCTGGAGCCTGTGCTCTGCAACAAGAGGCCGCGATAGTGAGAGGCCCGCACACTGCGATGAAGAGTGGCCCCTGCTTCCCACAACTGGAGAAAGCCCTCGCACCAAAACGAAGACCCAACACAGCCAAAAATAAATAAATTAATTAATTAATTAAACTTCCCTCTTAGAACCGTTTTTGCTGCATCCCATAGGTTTTGGGTTGTCGTGTTTTCATTGTCATTTGTTTCTAGGTATTTTTTGATTTCCTCTTTGATTTCTTCAGTGATCTCTTGGTTATTTAGTAGTGTATTGTTTAGCCTCCATGTCTTTGTATTTTTTTACAGATTTTTTCCTGTAATTGAAATCTAGTCTCATGGCATTGTTGTCGGAAAAGATACTTGATATGATTTCAATTTTCTTAAATTTATGAAGGCTTGATTTGTGACCCAAGGTATGCTCTATCTTGGAGAATGTTCCATGAACACTTGAGAAGAAAGTGTATTCTGTTCTTTTTACTTGGAATGTCCTATAAATATCAATTAAGCCCATTTTGTTTAAAGTGTCATTTAAAGCTTGTGTTTCCTTATTTATTTTCATTTTGGATGATCTGTCCACTGGTGAAAATGGGGTGTTCAAGTTCCCTACTCTGATTGTGTTACTATCGATTTCCCCTTTTATGGCTGTTAGCATTTGCCTTATGTATTGAGGTGCTCCTAAGTTGGGTGCATAAATATTTACAATTGTTATATCTTCTTCTTGGATCGATCCCTTGATCATTATGTAGTGTCCTTCTTTGTCTCTTGTAATAGTCTTTATTTTAAAGTCTATTTTGCCTGATAGGAGAGTTGCTACTCCAGCTTTCTTTTGATTTCCATTTGCATGGAATATCTTTTTCCATCCCCTCACTTTCAGTCTGTATGTGTCTCTAGGTCTGAAGTTGGTCTCTTGTAAACAGCAAATATATGGGTCTGTTTTTGCATCCATTCAGCCAGTCTGTGTCATTTGGTTGGAGCATTTACTCCATTTACATTTAAGGTAATTATCAATATCTATGTTTGTATTACCATTGTCTTAACTGTTTTGGGTTTGTTATTGTAGGTCTTTTTCTTCTCTTGTGTTTCCTGCCTAGAGACGTTCCTTTATCATTTGTTGTAAAGCTGATTTTGTGTTGCTGAATTCTCTTAACTTTTGCTTGTCTATAAAGGTTTTAATTTCTCCATCGAATCTGAATGAAATCCTTCCCGGGTAGAGTAATCTCAGTTGTAGGTTTTTCCCGTTCATCACTTTAAATATGTTCTACCACTGCCTTCTGACTTGCAGAGTTTCTGCTGAAAGATCAGCTGTTAACCTTATGGTGTTTCCCTTGTATGTTACTTGTTGCTTTTCCCTTTCTTCTTTTAATATTTTTTCTTTGAATTTAATTTTTGATAGTTTGATTAATATGTGTCTTGGCGTGTTTCTCCTTGGATTTATCCTGTGTGGGACCCCCTGCATGTCCTGGACTTGACTATTTCCTTTCCCATGTTAGGGAAGTTTTCAACTATAATCTCTTCAAATATTTTCTCAGACCCTTTCTGTTTCTCTTCTTCTTCTGGGACCCCTATAATTCAAATGTTGGTGTGTTTAATGTTGTCGCAGAGGTCTCTGAGACTGTCCTCAATTCTTTTCATTCTTTTTTCTTTATTCTGCTCTGTGGCAATTATTTCCACTAGTTTATCTTCCAGGTCACTTATCCGTTCTTCTGCTTCAGTTATTCTGCTATTGATTTCTTCTAGAGTATTTTAAATTTCATTTATTGTGTTTTTCATCATTGTTTGCTCTTTAGCTCTTCTAGGTCCTTGTTAAATGTTTCTTGTATTTTCTCCATTCTGTTTCCGAGATTTTGGATCATCTTTACTATCATTACTCTGAATTCTTTTTCAGGTAGACTGCCTATTTCCTCTTCCTTTGTTTGGTCTGGTGGATTTTTACCTTGCTCCTTCATATGCTGCATATTTCTCTGTTTCCTCATTCTGTTTAACTTACTATGTTTGGGGTCTCCTTTTTGCAGGCTGCAGGTTCATAGTGCCTGTTCTTTTTCGTGTGTGTCCCCAGTGGGTGAGGTTGGTTCAGTGGCTTGTGTAGGCTTCCTGGTAGTGGGGACTGGTGCCTGTGTTCTGGTGGGTGGGGCTGTATCTTGTCCTTCTGGTGGGCAGGGCCGTGTCTGGAGGTGTGTTTTGGGGTGTCTGTGACCTTATTATGATTTTAGGCAGCCTCTCTGCTGATAGGTGGGGTTGTGTTCCCATCTTGCTAGTTGTTTGGCATGGGGTGTCCAGCACTGGAACTTGCTGGTCGTTGGGTGGAACTGGGTCTTAGTGTTGAGACAAAGATCTCTGGGAGAGCTCTCACTGATTGATATTATGTGGGGCCAGGAGTTTTCTGGTGGTCCATGTCCTGGACTCAGCCCTCTCTCCTCAGAGGCTCAGGGCTGACACCTGGCCGGAGCACCAAGTCCCTGACAGCCACACAGCTCAGAAGAAAAGGAAGAGAGAAAAAACAAAAAAAAAGAAAGAAAAAAGCAAACAGACAGAACCCTAGGACAAATGGTAAAAGCAAACCTATACAGATAAAATCACAAAAAGAAGCATAAACATACACTTACAAAAAGAGAAAAAGGAAAAAAAAGAACAAACATATATATATATATAAAAGGAAGAGAGCAACCAATCCAATAAACAAATCCACCAATGATAATAAGTACTAAATACCATACTAAGATAAACATAAAACCAGAAACAAATGGGGCTAATCTCTTCTTTGATGTTGGCCTCACAGGACTCTTATGAAGTATGAAGAGAGATGATGGCTGGGCAAGTGCTTTTTATTATGTAAGCAAACTTATTATTAAAATATTCCCAACAAACATCCTTCTTTATGCAAGGTGGCTCATATCAACACCCAGTGGCTGGATGTACCTTCTTGGTGAACAAAAGGTCTGCAATCACCTGTTTCTAGCTAATGTGGTTAGAGATCAGTGTATGGTGTTAGGAGCAGACCACCTCCTGGTGCTAGTCTTTCAATGAATGATCAGAGATGTCACCCTAAGCCCCAACTTCTCAACTTGCACTGTGTCACTGATTAGAAACACAAAGGGTTTGAACCAAACAGCGCAACTTTTTTTTTTTTTTTTTTGCGGTAAGCCGGCCTCTCACTGTTGTGGCCTCTCCCGCTGCAGAGCACAGGCTCTGGACGCGCAGGCTCAGCGGCCATGGCTCACGGGCCTAGCCGTTCCATGGCATGTGGGATCTTCCTGGACCGGGGCACGAACCCGTGACCCCTGCATCTGCAGGCGGACTCTTAACCACTGCGCCACCAGGGAAGCCCCAGCGCAACTTTTTAAATAGAAAAATAGCTCATAGTCCATGTACCACTAAATATGGTATACATCTCACCATGCCACACATCTCATCCACTAAAATATGTCTGCTTTTTCTGTTGGATACACGGATGGCAGAATCAAATCCTGATAAGATGTCTCTATTTTCCTTCCTCACATAGATATACATACAGCAGAAACCAAGTGAGAGAGAGAAACACAAAACATTATACACAGACAGACAATAAATGCATCTTTCCTGAGAAAACATCCTGCATGATCATCCTGAGCCAAGACTTGTGGCTCAGTTCCATCAATCCTCAATTGATGATGATATTTTATAAATCCTGGGGAAACAGGGTACTGGCTAATATTTATCCAGCAGTCATTATGGGCTAGCACTGCAGCACTCTAGGGGCTTCAAGGTTATTCTCTCCTTTAATCCTCTCAACAGCCCTATGAGATACATGCTATCATCCTCCCGCATTTTATAGATGAGAAACTGAGGGTCAGAGAAATTAAGCCACTCCCCAAGTTCACCAGCTTACGAGTGGTACAACCAAGATTTAGAAGATTTAGGAAGGCTCACCTTCAGAGTCCACATAATTAACCCTTATCTCACTCTGCCTCTTATTTAAATGCTAACAATAAAAATTAATGTTCATATTCCTTTTGGAGATATTTTCTGATAAAATAAATCTTTCAACTGGAAAGAATACCAGAACTCTTTAGAGGCATGCACACAGTAGCTGTTGTAACTTTTAAAAAATGAATATGTGAAGGAATATTATCCACAGAGACTAGAAGCCAGGGATGTGAACTACCCCTCACTCACCCCTGTCAGGTCCCACAGTCTCATCTTTAGCTCATATAATGGTACTACCCACTACAGGACCTCTGTGTGGGGTAGGCAGGCAAAGTGATACCACATATCAACTTTACCAGTGGTTTTCCATTTAATTCCCTTCACTTTCTCAAAAAAGCATCAGTTTAGCCTGACACAGCCCTAGATAAACCAAAATGGTGACCCCCGAGGCCAACAGAAAAGCAATGGCTTCATTCTTTACCCATACCTCCGACTGCCTGAAAGCTCTGCAGGTCCAAAGGTAGACTGAAGATGGCTCTGTGTTGGGCTGTTTCCTCAAACTCCTACCTCTCTGCCACATCCTCTCCCACACCTAGCCCAGAAGCCCAAAGAGGAGGATCTGGTGTGTCCTGCAGGGAGGGGAGAAACACAATGGGACTGGAGAAATCGGTAAGGGGCCAGACTGCTGGGTCCAATCTGGAAGCCACTAGTCCCATGTGCCTCCCGAGCATTTGAAATGTGAGCAATCTGAATATAGCTGTGCTCTAAGTGTAAAATACATGCTGGATATCAAAGACTTACTATGGAAAAAAATGTAAAGTAGTTCATTAATAAATGTTAATATTGATTACATGTTGAAATTATTTTAAAGTCTAGTATTAAAATTAATTAATTAGTATAACTAATTACTTTTAAAATAAAGCTGCCAGGATATGTATATATAAACACACATGTGGCTTGTATTACATATTTCTATTGGACAGTCATCTTACACACCACACGTAAGGATTTGGACATTATCCTAAAAACAATGGCAGCTACTGTGAGCTTTTAAGCGGAGGCATACCACGATCAGATTTGAATCTTTAAAATATCACCCTGGCTACAAAACGGAGAATGGGCTGCAGAGGGAAATAAGCTGATGTGGCAGACTCTCTAGGAGGCTCTACAACCATCTGGGAGAGAGAAGACTGTGGCTGGAACATGGACGGCATTGCTCCTAGCAGCAGAGAAGGAGAGAAGTGAACAAAATACAAAACATAGTTAGAAAGTAATGCCCAAAAGTTATAGAAAATGAATGAATAAGGGGGAAACAAAAGGTTGTGTACAGGGATGACTCCCAAGGTTCTGCTATGAATAGAGTGGGTGGGCCATTCAGTATCCACTCTCTAGTAATTATACATCCAAGTAAAAATAGCCCATCAAGTTATCCCGGGGTCGCAGTATCCTGCCTGCATTAAGTTCTTCTGCAAGAGTCATGAATCATGGATGCTCTGAGTACTCTGGAACTAGCATATGCTATTCCAAAGTGCTTTCCTTCTGAAGAGCTCCCAGAACAAGTAACTCAAGATTCTGCCAAGACAAGAATCACTTTGGAAAGCTGTTGGAAACGATGATGTTTATTGCTGCTACGATCAGGAAATGAGCTGAAAGCACAGCCAATGGGATGGGCTGTGGTGGAAGCTGGGTGGGGTCTTTGCTCCTATGCCCCTTCCTGGCTTCTCTCCTAGAAAATTCCAGCAGAATACTGCACGAGAACCGACTTTGGAATCAGATCTTGACTTAAAGTCAGCTTAGCTCCTTATTAGCTGGGTATCCCTGGGCTCTTCTAGGCCTCTATTTTTCCTCCCTGTGATGGGAAAATCACCACCCACCTTGGGAGGATTCAGGGCAGGGACACAGGTACAGCACCAGCAAGCAGCCTGATTAGCACAGCAGTGCCTCAAACCAGGGCTGAGGCCTCCCCTCCTTCAACCCATTCAACATCCGTCTTCCAGAAAGGGACAGGCGGCAGGTGTGCGTGAACCTCCTAATCTTCACCTGTCTCAGCTCTCACAGGTGAAAGCATGACACCATCTCAAGAGAAGCTGGGCTGGGTGTTTTCGGCATTAACCTCACGGAGAACCCAGCACCGAGCCGGGGCTGCCAGGACAGGGGACAGACACTCCTTGCAGGGCAAGCATTATCATGAATAATTAAGGCAAAGCTCTGCTTATCAAAATAAATGAACAAAGGATGCCTCCGACACGGCAGCCACTTTTTTTTGGTTCTTTTAGGAGACCGTTTTTTCTCAGTTACCCCGCTCCTTCCAATTTGATCATCTTCAGAGGCCTGCCTATCAATTTGGGTTAATTAGCAAGCTTCTCCTCCATATAAAGCTGTGGCCATAAATCACAAATATGAGTGTGTGTGAAATTATATAGCATGGGGCCCAGTGTAATAATAAACACATTTATATTTCATAACTGCTGTTTTCTCCACACTCAAGCCGGCTCACTGCTCGGACCCCAGCGGCCGGCAGGCACCCACACCCGTCCCGTGGGCAGCGCGCTGGCTTCACGTGCCAGCCTCAGACCTGCGATCTGCCGGCTCCTCTCTGTGCCGTGGTGGGCAAGGAATCATACCTGCTCACGGCCCAGTGTGCTGCACAGCGGAGACACAAATGAGCAGGTGACCTTTCAAGCCGCGTCAAAATGGGCCCTTGACCCCGAGACCTCAAAATTTCAGCGGTTTCACTGTCTGAATCAGCCAAGTGAAAAGACCCATGTTTGCACAATATGATTGTGTTTACACAAAGATTTAACGCCTCAATAGAGCAAAAGCTGTTCAGTTAATTTTAATTATTGCTTTATTCTTCTCACAACAGATTTTTTAAAAAAATGTTTAATAGTGAACTCGTTGTAATTGATCCCATAAACTTTGTGCCTCTGGTCCTTCTAACTCGTGCGATGACACTAGTGGGAAAGATGCATGAAAGGTTTTCCTTAGTTGAAAGGATTATTTCCAGTCCCTGCCATTGCTTATTTAACATTCTTTGTGGAAAAGATGGACACCAAGGAAAACCACAGGAAAAACTTCAAGATCTGACTGTGGGAGGGGGGAAAAGACACACATCGGTTAGAAAGCGTTCTAATGCTTAGCAGCAAATTCTAAGCAAGCAAGAAGCTCATATCAAATGAGGATGAGGGCCCTGCCAGTTCTAATGGTTTGTTATGATCATTTCTTTGGCAGGTAGAATAAATAAAAGGGGGAAGTAAATATGAGGACGCACAGGAACCCAAGATCAGACGAAATTAAATCTACAGGCAAACAATCCTCAAAAAGCAGAGCCCTCAGGGGTCATGTGTGCTGTTCCTTCCACCTTCCAGAAATGTGGCTTTTGGTGTTAAAACCTTTTCTTTCTTCAGCTCTCCGGAAGACAATGCAAGTGTCTTGTCACTCAGAGGTTCATATAGATCCTTTTGGCAGAATGCTAGAAAGCAGCTATTCTTCACCACGTCCTTTTGTGAATACAGAGGGAAGATGGCTGCACACAGCAGCAGAATCTTCACCTGAGTTTGGGATCTTTGCCCACTAGGGGATTTATAATTACTGTATTGATCAAGTGTTTTTCTCCTTAAGACGTTTAACACGTCCATAAACATCCTCCAAAAAGTGGGGCAAAAGAGGGATAAACAGGATTACTTTTTAACTCTGTAATTATCATACAAATAAAAATAAAAGCACAAATTATTTGTTCAAACTCCCCAAGCAAAGCTCTGGTATACCTAAGACAGCAACGAGTAACCTACACACCAAGATCCATCCATCCACAGCTTCTCCCACCTCTTCTCTAAGGCACTCCATTTGGATTTTCCAGTTTAGTAAGGAAAGAGGACTCAGGTGCATTCTTGTAAGGGGTCAGGAGAAGTTTTCATTTATTATTTCTCTCCATACATTTTCTAAAACATGCAAATGCGCTAGTACTGAGCTATCACTTCAAGAATCAATGCCTTGCACTTGTTGGCATCTTCAAAGCTTTCTTTCTTAAAATAGAAAAAAAAAACCCAAGATTAAAGATTCTTAAATTCAATCTAAATAGAATATAGGAATAGATAAGACAAACTTTCAGTTCTCTTAGCTATTCTAAACTTGTCATACTGGATATATAACAACTCACCTGTTACTTAGCATATGTGTGAGATACGGATGGCAAAAGTTAAGCCATTTATTTTGCTGAACCATAAACACAACTAAACTCATTTATATTCTGTTTGAATTTAGCCCCATCCCCGCAAAAATAAGTGATTTCCAAAGGACAAACAGAATGGGGTATGCTTTAGAGTTCATCACAGAAAAATCATTCTCAGAGCGTTAGTCTCCTCATCTATAAAATGGGAATAATGAGAACATTTACCTGACAGGTAAGTGAGGGTTAAATAAAATGAGGTACGTAAAAGCACTTGGTGAGCTATGACAACCTATACAAGTGATATCTTATTGCTTACTTCCTTGGATAAAGCAATAATGTGTTAAGCAGCCATCCAGGCTTGGTCCCCAACTGCCTTCTCATTTCCAAAGCCAATCTGAGTAGGACTGCCTCAGCCTACCCTTTCTTTAGTACATCTGCTCTGGGGAGCTGACTAAATAACCATTGCCTCTTCAGGTCATCAAGATAAATATTACTAATTCCCTACTGTACCTAAAACTAAGGTCCGATAACAACTGTGATCCAAAACATGGCCCTTACCATGACCCCAGGAGGCCAGCCCACTAATCGCAATCTCTCCAAGTGGCAAGGGATAAGCTAATCTGTGTGAAAGACACAGATGTCACGTCCTCCCTATAGCCACATTCACATGTATGAGAGGAATAATGTCAGCAGTATTATCTCCAAACAGCAAGGACAATGCCACACAATTATAATAGCATATTGTCCATTGTATCTGGGGGATGACATGTCTGACAATGTTATTTTCTATGCATGTGAATGCAGCTGAAAGGGCCAATGCATAATTCACATCTCCTGACAAAATGCAAGCATGAAGTATGTGTCCATTAGATAATGCCACTTAAAATCCTTTTACGTGAGGTAGCACCTTTCTCCCTGGGAACTCAAAATACTTCACGGTACTTTTTCCTCACGATGCTGGTGTGAACCAGACAGTGAACGATAGCAAATGCGCTGAGGTAGCACATACCAGTATAATACAGTTTTCCCAATAAAAGGTCCATTTTCTGACTGAAAATATTTATTCTCAGCCTTATTTCTGCCCTAACAGTCAACTTTCTCGTTGATAATAAGGAAACAATTGTTACAATTTGGCGAGACTGCTGTACATGAGAGGACGGGTAGAAAATGATCGTTAGTGCCTGGTCAGCTGGACCCATTTCCTGGCTAAAAGCCTCTCTACCACCTACCAGCCTGGCAGCCCATGTGATTTAAATCCCTGCCTCAGCAAAATCTCAAATTATTACAGGTCAGGAGCCTTCAGCAAGAGGGGAGGGGATGTCGCTTGTGAGGAGCTACAATCATGAATGTTAATTCTAGAAAGCTAGGCATCGGGTAGAGGTGAAGAGATTTCCCTATATCATGAGGGGGGGAACAGCACGTCTTCTGAGACCCAAAAGAAATAATACATTATACAGTAGTTATATTCTGTCAATTTTTAAAAGAGCACAAAAGGGAAGGCAAGACCTGGCTGTAGTCTTAAAAGGATGAGGAAATATTTTGCAAGCGGTGCAGAGGAACCCAAAGAGAAGGAGCAAAGGACGGCTAAGGTTGCGTTAGGCCAGGGTTTCTCAATCTCGGTCCTGTGGACGCTTGGGCCCCATGAGTCTTCTTTGTGGAGGCCGTCCTGAGCACTGCAGTGCGTTTACCAGCATTCCTGCCCTCCACGTACCAGATGCCAGTAGCAATCCCCCTCCAAGATGTGACAACCCGAAGTGTCTCCAGACATTGCCAAATGCCCCGAGGGGGAAAATGGGCCCAAGTTGAGAATCAGAGCATTAGGCAACTAATGATCTCGCATTTGGGGAGTGCAGCTGGGCTAAAAGGTTTACTCTCACACATAATGGGCAGCCTCTTCAGCCACTGAGAGGAGGTCCCAATACCCACCCCCACCCCAACAGTCATGCGACTTTCATGTTCCTGCCGGAACCTCATTAGCTTCTCAAGCTCTTGGAGGGTCAGGGAAGGCCCGCCGAGTGGATCAGCTCCCGTGGTGAGCAGGTAGCCATGTGAGGCTGTGCACACAGGGTGGCCAGCTGAAGGGCGGAGGAGGGCTGAATCCAGCTCTGCTGCTCAAGCACAGGCCATGTCTGCCCACGGAAGGTGCACCCTTTTCTGATTCACACAAAAGCATGATGTGGGTTAGCAGCAGCCCTACTGGGCAGCTAGCAGCCATCAGATTCCTCTTTTCCAGGTTCATCAACTGATGTACCTCATACAAGGGGTAGCAACACTGCGTGCAGATGAGAATTAGCAAAGCAGGTTTTTTTGTGACTGAGGAGAATCGAAAGTTTGAAGCAGCTACATGGAACATCTCCTTTCCTCAACCCCCAAAGCATGCTTGCACTCCCACTATTGCTTTCAATATGGAGCCATGCGAAGAATAAAGACCTGCCTGCCCGAAGAGCAGGAAGAGAGGAAGCTAGGAAGTGGGTCCCGGTGTTTGTTTACGGCTAGGGCTAATCATGACTGCTTCAGTCTTCCAAGACCTCTGTCTTGGTTTCTCAGGTCTTACCAGAGCCAGAAAGCAGATACATCCAATCCACAGGTGAAGAGGAGCGGACAAAAACAGCCAGGACTTCCTTGGACTTTTCCTCCATATCCTGCTTCCGTTGACTGCAGATGACCCATAATATTTCGGAGTGATTAACAATGGTCCTTTTAATAGAGACAGCAGAAATAATACTGTACCTGCTCTGTAGTTATCCTCTGATAATAAGGTTTTCTTTTGCAGTTCGATCGCTACTAACAGCTAGCTGGTTTCCTTAAGATCTATGGAACACTGCACTATTCTCTCCATCATCCTAGCCTAGTTTGAGGCCTTCTACCTATTTTAAGGATACTTTAAACAGAAATGATTCCATAGAGCCTGATCTGATCTACTAGCGGCAGGGCTGTTGCTCAGAATAGAGCTTCTCCTTCTTCACTTTCAATAGAGGAGGGTAGATCTCATTAGTATGGGAAGCCAGCACTAGCCATTAGCGTTGAGTAAGAGTTGCCTCTGCTAACTATTTCTGTGCACAGTCACACAACATGCTCTGAGTTTTCTCAATAAAACAGCTCCTTCCCAGGGGGATGAAGTTGCCTCTTCAAGGGGCCTCAATTTACATATACTTTCTCAACCATTTAAAGTGAAACCTCCTTGAAGCATCATTTCACTTCTGAAGAATCTTCCTCCCCATACTTCCAGGGAGAATTTCAATAATGATGAAATGGAAACCTCTACTTAGATAGGAAATAAAAATGATATGGAAAGTAATTACACTTTTAAAAAAAAATCACAAAACTGATTTTAGGTTTACTTTGCACCACATTTGTTTGTTTGCTATAAGGAAAGAAAAATAAGGTGTGCAAACATGCTTATTTCTATGTAAATGCAATGTATCACCAAAGAGTACTTAGGACATGCGCTGTGCACATCAGAGGAATGAAATCCATAATGGAAAGGCATGGGTCTAGAAGCTTCCCTTTACCCTTTCTTAATGAATAAAACAGTTGGGAAAATCCTATAGTTGCTTTTAGTCCATTTGATTTCTTACTTTATACTCTGTATGATATCAAGAAGAATGACTACAAAGGAATTTGGTCCAGTTAAGAGATAAAGTGGTACTCTCCTTAAGATGTTAAAGATGCTGCTTTGTTATTAAGTTAGAAATGTTCATGTTTGCACAAATTCTATTAGTGCCCATATCAACTATAGATGTGTAATAATTTGCCCATTCTTTCTTAAGATCAGATCCATCATTGAAGTAATAAGTCTTCAAATGTCTTGTTTCTTTTAAACTATACTCAAAAGGTAAGCAGAGAGAAGAAAGACTTCAAGATTCTAATGTGTTTTCATAGCTAAAGGATTTAGTTGAGAAAGCAGGCTGAAGGGACGCAGGTGCCAGACATTGTGTAGAATTTGCACTTATGCTCCATTAATTGCCAGCATATCTTCCTTTCCCTTTTTCCTCCCCTCCCCCCATTAAATCCCTTTGGAAAACAGCAGAGCAGCAGGCCCAGACTGGTACCCAGCAGCAACACCAGGAGCAGAAGTAGCCAATTAGCCTCCAGAATACAAAGAGGGGGAAAAAAATTGATGCAGTTACCTAGCAACCAGAAAGAGCAGAAACAGCTGTGTAGCAGGCCCAGGCTGGTACCCAGGCAGAAACAGGATAGCCAATTAGCACACTGTATTTAATGCTGATGTGGTTTCCTAGTAACAGGCTGTACAAGTCTGTCTGTTGCATTTTCTCCCTCCCTTCCTCACATTTTCCTCAATCATGCACAGTATTACTATTTGCCCTAATTACTGTTTCTCCACTGCTTCAAGCAGCCATTATTTTGTCCCCAGAGAAATTGGAAGAACTCAGAAAAAAATCTTCTGTAATGACAGTATTTAGTTTCAAATTCAGATTAGCTGTAAGCCTTGAGACACTAAACAACAACAACAAAGAACGAAAAAAACAAAAAAGCCAGCAAATCGCCTTCTGCCTAAGTTTATAAGTAGCCTATGGTACCTTTTCTTCGTGCTAATATTCACATGTGAGTGAAACAAGAAACATTTAATAGTGCATACCGTCATTCTTCCATACACTACATTTTCAAATAGGCTGAATCCTCTGTGTACTTGAATTTATTCATATTGATTTTCTGACACTCTCTCCTGAACACTGGGAACATAAAATCTCTTATTACCTATATCAGAGAAGGGAGATGTATTTTTTGTTGCTCTTTTTAAAATACTGATACTATGTCCAATAGGCTCATGACCAATTGAGAATTCTGTATGAGAAATCATTATTTCCTTTCTACAATAGAAGTTGAGTACAGGTGAAGAGTGTGTGAATACTGCAGTAAGGGGATTCAAACGCCATGTTGTAAGTTCACAATCACAGTAATGAATTCCAGTGAGGTGATATTAAACCTCATGAACATACAAAATGAAGACAGAAAACATTTAAACATGACTATCGTGCAGCTATTCAGTTGCACACTGCCCATTATACTAGAATATGTACTGGCGTCAACCTTTTTCCTAGGTTCTAGTCATCAGGGCACAGATTATATAATTTCACATTTTTAGGGCATCCTTTAGACTCCTAGAACCTTCTCATTTTAACAGTACCTTCAATATTGGAACAATTTATCATCCTTCTTACAAAATTCCCCTGCTATGAAAACACCAAGAGCTCCAGAAGAAGACATTAGACACCATAACACACTTCACTGGGCAATACTCTTCCACGAAGGAAAAGGACCTTCTCCATTGAGGATGGCTTCTGGCTTCCTGCCCACAACAAAAGGACTGATGGCTTTTGTCAACTTTAGCTCACCTAGTGGAATGGTTGAAACTATTGTATCCCAACAGATTTGGGATTTTAAAAAGTTTTACATTGTTTGCTTGAAAACAGTATGCATGATACTGTTTTACTTTACTGAGTTCCATAAATTAAATGTCAATTACAGTAATGGAAAGAGGATACATTCTGAAGACAAAAACAACAAAAGAAGTCTAAAGTATATGCTTGCTGACACCAGATGAGTGGCTTATCATATAAAATGAGTTTTAAATTGTAAGTGCATTTTTATTTTGCAAATAAAATAAAAGGATTCTAACCTGACTGCAGGTAACTTTTGAAGGGAAGAAAAGGAAAAGATGCAAAGTCCAAAAAGGAAGAAAGTCTGCCAAGTAGACCTGGTTTAAGACAAAGCTGGACCTAGGATCCATAAGGAATTAGTCATGGGGCACCCTGGTCTTCCATCCCCCAAAACTTATTGGCTTCCATCCTGGGTCAGTCTCCAACTCACCTACCTCAATAAGCACAGATAATAGAGGAGGAGGCAAGGTGAACATAAATATGGGACAGACCACAGAAAGCATATTCTCTCTGCAGACACCCTTAAATAATTTAAGTAGGTTGACTTCCATTATATAAGCTAGTCAGGTCCTAACACTGGCAACCAAATATGGAGACACTGCAGGAATGGGGGGTGACTCTGTCACTGGCTGGCCAAATAGCCGGCACATTAAAAAGTCACTAACTTTTGTTTATTTTGAATGGTCTTCCTTCTATTAACATTTAGCTTAATAACTGTCCTGTCAATATATTACTTTAAAAAATGGCTGAAAAGAGGTTACTCTTAGAAAATGTAGAAAATCCATCAGCAGGGAAATGGGAAAGAGTGGGAGGTGGAGAATGCTGCTCCAGCTTCCAACACGCCCCCATCTTGACTCCCTACTTGCTTGCAGATTCCTGAAATTCCATTGAGTCTCCTATAACTGAAGATTCAAAACATAATAAAAGATTTCAG
The DNA here is from genome assembly GCF_937001465.1 of Orcinus orca. Classification (NCBI taxonomy): domain Eukaryota; kingdom Metazoa; phylum Chordata; class Mammalia; order Artiodactyla; family Delphinidae; genus Orcinus; species Orcinus orca. The sequence continues at coordinate 91,702,922 of NC_064565.1, forward strand.
TGTTTTATACTGGTTGATGAACATGTAATCCACCAATCAATAGTGTCCAGATCCTTTCTGAGGTAATGAAGGGTAAAGGAAGGCTAAAAAGGCAGGAAGTGACTCAATATAGGAAAGCATCAAGTATAAGATTCTTTGGTGGGGCATGAAGAAGGAAGGAACTGAGATTTTTAGAAAACAAATTTGCTGCCATCCAGTTCGCCTCCATTAGACTGGGGACAAATTGAAACTGCCTGGTTTAAAGGGCCACGCTCTCTCCATTTGGTAGCTGATGGCCTGGCTTTGAGTCCCATTACACATATATCCATAGTAGGCTGGATTCCCAAAGAGTTCCATTTGCTTACCAGAATTAACTTCTTTCTATGAAAAGTTTGTTTCCTCATGATCCATATTCAAGGTTTCAACTACAATTTCTACAAAATTCAAACTGAATATTTTTCAAAGAAAGGCACATCATTTTACAAATACTTTTTCATCTGTCCTTGTATTTCAACTAATTTTTTCAAAAGAATTATTCCAAAGCTGAAAAAAAAAAAAGCTTTTGGTTTTGGTTTTATTACACATGACTTTCTTGAACTCCCCTTTGTTTCCTGATTCAAACAGAATCACTCCATTACTATTTCAACTTCAGGAGACATAAAAAAACTATTGCCGGGGTCTTCCCTGGTGGCGCAGTGGTTGAGAGTCCGCCTGCCGATGCAGGGGACGCGGGTTCGTGCCCCAGTCCGGGAAGATCCCACATGCCGCGGAGTGGCTGGGCCCATGAGCCATGGCCGCTGAGCATGCGCATCCGGAGCCTGTGCTCCGCAACGGGAGAGGCCACAACAGTGAGAGGCCTGCGTACCGCAAAAAAAAAAAAACAACAACAAAAAACTATTGCCTACCACCAATTAATTCTTACAATATTATCTTTGCCTGCACTCTTTACAAAGCTCCGTTTAACTTTCCTCCAACCTCCCAATATAATATATACAGGATAACCATAATGATCATGGTTATTAATATTCTTACTGTATTAGAAACAGCGTCTATACATTATTTATTAAAGGGAACAGTTTTTTTCAGGTTCACACTTGGCCTTCCCAATGCCATTCCTTCATTTGCACAGACTTCTCATGAACCTCTTTTCCTCTTTAGCAAACAGAGCTGGCCTAACCTTTAAATCTTAGAATTTATAAAATTCGATTACTTCCATTGCCTTTTCTGAAATGAGATTCCTCTTTTCTCTTCCTTCTTCCTACCTCCCATCCCCAATCCATGCTCTATTCTCTTCTGAAATCAGGTTCTAAATATAATGGCTTTATGAAACCATATTTCAGGCTTTTGTATCAAAAAATGAGGTTCTCAGAGATGGGGGAAGGAACAGTAGTATAGTGGGTGTTCAATAAGTATTGTTTATGGTGAAATACTTTTTAATTTCATGATTTTTTCTTCTCAATTCTTATTTTAACATATTTATTTACTTTGTGACTACCAATTATCCATTAAAAGGACACCTGGAATAGGCATCCCACAAAGCCTGCAGTTATTACCATATTATAATAATAAAATAAATGTGTTTGCTGTGTATATGCTGAGTTTAAGCCATTCTACTCAATATATGTTTACCTAAATTTATCTTCATAAATGTTAAGAGCTAGCATATTGCTAAATTATCACGTGGTGAAGCTCTAAGATTTTCCTGAATCATAAAATTCTCCCATCAATTGTTTTTCACCACCTCATTCACGCCCCTTCTTTCAAACTCTTTCTCTTAAGCCCCTGAATATGCTAAATCCAAACTATCAAACCCTCCCATTAAACTCTCTCCACCTTGTGAACTGAACAGTTAACCCTTATGCTAGTTTCCATCCCATAATAGGGGTTTAATGAGTTTCTGCCTCAACACATGGATAAACTTCATTAGCAGCCATGTGTCTCAGCATATTAAAGGCCCTTTAATGTCTTAAAATTGCCCTATTTCAGTTGCTATTGTATAAATTCAAAGAATTCTTATCTATGGCGCTGAGGAGGTTGAAAGTGGTCGATGGGCCCCCTACAGTTCCAGACTGAGGTATTTAATTTTATCCTGCTGGTACGCCTGACCTCGAATTAGGGTTTCTAATTTTATATACATTAGTGTATTATCACATTGGCATCATTTTAAAAGATGAACAGCATCAGTAAAAAACACCCTTTCCAGAAAGAGAAGAGTGGCTTCGTATCTCTGAATCATCCATGCTGCTTCTGACCACGGACAGGAGCCCTAATCTCATTTAATGCCCTGTCTTCCTTTAGAACTCCTTATCTGACTGGCTCTTCCCTTCTTAACTGCTGGTCATTTCTGTGGCACAGCACCTGACATCTACGGGCACTTAATACCTGTTTGTAGAATGACTGAATGAACAAAGTAAATAAGAATACTACTAAATTCTACTAAATAGAATGCAAGCCTAAGGGACATGGTACAAATTTTAATTCTGCCAGTGGCAGGTCGTATACACTGGACTAAGGCATATTTATAGTTTTGGTCCTCAGTTTCCACTATATGTGATAATGCTTGTTTTTATTACTTCATATGGATAGACTATTAACATTTGTCATTTTAATGAGTGAATTGGGAATGTTATAAGAAAGTCTCTCTTTAATTTAAAAAATAACGGTTTAATAGTAATGACCATAATAATAGTAACTATTGCAGTAACAGTAATGGGCCTGGAAACGGAAGATCATCCCTTTGTAATTTCCTTGCTCTGGCTCTCAGTCACTTGATGAGGCAGTATGTTTAAGGATCCTGCCGGTTCTTACCTATTTAGAAGATACTTAAAGTAGTTTTCATTGTCAATTTGTATTTAAATGATAAGTTTCTCATTTCCTCTGAATGGGTTATGAAGAAAAATATCTGTATGGCTTCTTTTCCCCTCATGAGTTAGCACAGAAGTTAAGAGCTCGGACTGCAGCAATACTGTCTGATTTGAATCTTGGACCAGCCATCTAGGACCTCTGTGACACTGGACGAGTTACTTGACCTCTCCTGGTCTCATTTTTCTCCTCTTTGAAATAAGAATAGCACCTGTGTCATTAGATTAAATGATTAAATAAACCCTTAAAGGGTTATATTTGTAAAAGATTTCTGTTAAAAAAAAAAAAAGACAAAAGGCCCAAAATGGAGTCATTTGTGCTAAGCCCCACATCATCAAATCAAGACTTAATACCTAACTTAACTATAGTTTTAGCCTCCCCCAAGAATGAAATCTTAAACAAGTCAATCTGGAATTACCTGGTCAGCACTAGTGAGGTAATCTGCCTGAGAGACCCCTGCCATCCCCGCTAAAGGAAGATGATCTTGCCACAAACAGCTGTTTGCTGGTATAACTTCCTTGTCCTGCTACCTTCTGCCTATAAAAGTCTTACATTTTGTAGAGCTCTTCAGAGCTCCTTGCTATTTGCCAGATGGGAAGCTGCCCAATTATTGAATCACTGAATAAAGCCAATAAGATCGTTAAAATTTACTCAGTTGAATTTTGTTTTTTAACAGATTTGGAGGCAGTGGTGGGATCCAAAGGAAACTTCTGATGGCTTCAGAGATAACGAGAAACACAGGCACTGGTACCTGTAAACCTTTGCGTTCTCTGTCTCATCATTTTCAAGGGCTGTGGGTAAGTTCCTCTCAGCTCTGAGTTCTGCTCTCTTTGCATTGAGCTCCTGATCCAATTGGCTTTCCAGTGCAAGGTTAACGGGCCAGCCTAGTATGGCAGGAGGCTCTAACAGAGTGCCAATCCTTAGCCCTTGGTTAGACCACAGCCCCAGTCCAGGGCTTAGTGGGTCAGCGTGAGCTGGCAGACGGTCCCACCTGGAACCCAAGTCCCTAGCCCTTGGTTAGTCCACAGTCCCCATTTATTAGAGACTGTTTAGTCTGTAGTTCCTCATTGGGAACAGCTGGTGGTGTCCACCTAGCACCTTCTCTTGGCCAGTATGCAGTAACATGTCTTTGGTTACTGCTGGTATGTTAGTGTGCATATGAGGTAAAGACTATTGCTAATGGGAATCTCAGAAGACAAAAGTCACAAAATTGATGGGTATCGTCGAGCACTTAAAAGCTGTTAGAGCGCTTGTCACCTAACTCAAAAGACTCCTGTGTTAGGATAAACTGGTCACAAAACAGGTTAGACTGACACCAGGTCACCTGCCGATCCCAAGAAAATTTCCACACAACAAGGTGTGCTGTAAAACACTACACAATCCCCAACCCAGTGCCACATCCCTCTTGGGTATTAATTCTGGCTCCGAGAGACCCAAGGCTTAGCTAAAAAAATTAGGATCCTTACGTTTCAAAGAACTGAGTACACTACCTCTGGCACACCTGCTTATTTTATGTCTAAGAACCATGGTCCCGGAAGCTATAAATATCTTAACAACAATGGCAAAACCTTACTAACGACAACCTAGAATTACAACGGCCATTATAGGGAACGTTCCATTTAGACATGATCATTTAAGAAAGCGTGCCTTAAAACAAGGGTTCCCAAATCAAACAAATAGAATGGGATACCTACTGTAATTGGCAGGCAGAGGCTCCAAAGTTCCAAACTACCTTCACTGAAAGATGTGTTATAAAAGGCTAATGAAAAGACTCAAGAGGTACCTAAAACCAAAGACCACAGGAGGGACACAGTTCCTACTGCTCCCCTTTACCCCCCTTTGCTGTAACATTCCTTCTACTGTCTTCTGTTTGAATTGTCTTTCAATTCTGAAGAGACTACAGGACTGAACAAGTCTGCCAAGTTAGTGGCCATACAGACACCCCCATATCTACCCTCAAAGGAAGGTCCCCATATGCACCCCTCCCAGAGTTGACAGGACTCTGAGAGATTTTCTGGTAAACTGCTACATTATTCCCTTAAACAGCCAAGGAAAAATAAAATTAAAATTAATGGAAAAATCTTGTCAAATTCTGGTAAATACTATAGCCTGCAGATGGGATCCTGGGAAACTGGCAGAAGCCAGCAAAGAGTGAGAGTTCTTACCAGAGGGAGCTCTCCTGAATTTCTGTCTGTTATGCCCAGTTGGGAGAGGAAAATAAAATTTGACATTGTTCCTTCCTTTCTAAATCCAGATCCATTGGTTATTGATCCTTTCTCTCCCAAGGACAGCTGTTACCTTCTTGTTTGTCTTGTTTTACGTCCTGAGAACTTGGCTTGTCAATTTGAGGGCCTCAAGATATGACTGGGCAGAAATGTAGGTTACATCCCATTTGCAGCTAGATATGGCTGGACAGAAATGTGGGTTAAACCCCATTTGCAGCTTGGGTATACAGCCAGCCCTCAGGGGAATTGTCTTTTTTTTTTCTTTCTTTCTCCTTTTGGCTATCTTTGGGAGTGGCTCTGAATCTTGGGAGGGTAATAACTTTTGCACCCTCTTTGGGGACATCTCGAGTCCATAGGATTGTTCAATACTGCCAGTATTTTTTATTTCATTTTATTTATTTATATTTATTGCATGTGTCAGCTGAAAACTGACAAGATATTTGAAAGCATTTTTTAAGTAGTTCTGTGAGCAGAAGTTGGCCAAATTGGAAGCTGATATTCAGAGCCTGACAGAAAAAAATTTTTAAACCTCCCCTAAGATAAATGAAACTATGTACCCAGGAGGAAAAAAATAAAATAACAAAAACTATTCTGATGCCTTTGTGGAAGGATTTACTAAAACATTCCAAAGACAAACAGCTCTAAATCCAGAATATAAATTTTCATTTCCATCTTAATTGGAAATCCTCTCCCCAATATAAAAAAGCAAATTGAAGATAATGTGGTTGAATAAGCAAATCAACCCCTTGATAATCATTTAGGCTACAACCCACTTCTTTGAGAAATTAAAAGCAACTGCCCCTATCTTACAAATTTTTGCAAAACCAGAAATGCAGCTCTAGAAACAATTCGAAGTCCAATCCCCACACCTCCCTTATTCATCTCAAAAGACTTGTAGGTATTGTAAAAATTCTGGCCTTATGAAACAAGAGTCCTTCTTGGACGAACTTACATTCTTTTCCTGTGCCTTTGAGATGTAAATGTTCTACCAGGTCTTCTCCAGGAAATCGTATCTAGGCCATATCTCTTTGAAATGCAAACTCCAGGGAGGTAATTCTTACCAAAGGGAAAAAAGGGGGTAGGGAGTTATTTGGAACTTAGACAAATGAAAAATCTTAAGTGTCTTCTTCACCAATATTAGTGAAAAGCTTTAGCCATCTGAGCCTTAACTTATTCCATCTGCCAAACACACAATTTTGATCCAACTTATTTTATATAACTAGTGAGTTTTGTATTATTGTACCTAATTCATGGCTAAAATTTGAGGATGGAAGCTCTAAGGTCTCTGAGTCAGTCTGTATGTTTATGTGTGTCTATATACACAGTTGACACTTGAACCACAAAGATTTGAACTGTTTGGATCCACTTGTTTGCAGGTTTTTTCCAAGAGTAAGTATTTCAGTGCTATATGATCTGCAGTTGGTTGAATCCGCAGATATAGAGGAACCATGTATACAGAGGGCGGATGATGAGTTACACACAGATTTTCCACTATGCAGAGGGTTGGCACCCCTGAACCCCACATTGTTCAAGGGTCAACTGTATATGTGTTGTAGATGTGTGGTATTTTCTACCTCTGGATGGTATTGCTAAGATTAATTTGTAAAGGGCTCCATTTAATTGGTTTAAAAACAAATGCTATATAAATTAAACATAGTCTCAGAAATATGAAAACTCAAATGTTTTTCAAGTTCACGTGACCTAGGATAATCTTCAGTAAATAAAAGCTAGTTTAAGTTTGTTGGCTTAATTAAAATAGATATGTCTTTAGAGTTATCAACATTGAAAATAATGCAGACATACAATTTTATTCTACCTGGGTTTACTAGTCAAATAAGTTCATGTTATCTCCATTACAAAATTTTTCAGCAAGAAAAATAACTTGGTATGATAAAATTTTCATGAGTAATCTAAACATAACTGTTAAGAACAAGTGATTTAAATAGATGTAAGTGGGTAAGCGTTTCCACTTTCCAGCAATAACTATGGTTTATGGTATATCTACTTAAATAGTTTCCCCAAATCTTTTTGGTAACTTGAAACCTTAAAGTTTTGCTAAGTTAAATTAAATGATGAATAGTCACTGACTATCTAGATCATTTCCATATAAATACTGGAACATTAGTCCTGAACACAGGTTTATCTTTTAGCTTCTTATTACTGAGAAACTTGGGTTTATTAGTAGACATGGGTTTTTTTTTTTTGCTACATTGGAAAATTTATTATGAGAAAGAATATACTTCTAGAAATTATGAAATGTATTTATAAATTTGCCAATCCACAGAATGCCCATATAAGAGACAGTCCACAATTTCTTACATCTTAGTTTTCACTATGAATTAAGGATGCATTCCTTATTTTCAATATTATCAATATATGTAATTAAAACTACTTAGAAAAAATAAGGGTGAAGGAAAACAATTGTGTATGAAAAGTAGGTAAGGAAAGTAAAATGACTGATTGTTCCAAAATGAGAAAGAGAAAAAAAAAAATAGGACAAAATTGTAGAAAGTTTGTGGAAAAGGAACCTTGGAAACAAATTTTATGTGTAGTCAGGCTGGCTAAGATTAGAATGAATTTATTTACGTTTAAAAAAATGAGTTTTAATATCAAAAGTACACTAGTATAAAATTAGAATTGGTTTTCTCTGTTAAAATTACAAGGTTTTATTGTACTTTTAGTCTGCTTTTGATAATGGATTGTGAAATTTTCTTTATTTTTTAAGTAATCTGCCTGGACAGTGAAGATTTTGTGTCTTACCAGCAACTTACTGTGCTTCACACTGTCTTTATCAGGTCTTTGACTGCTTGAGAAAACCCAATCTTCTCAATATTAAAAGAGCTAAGTTTTGCTTACAACTATGTAACCTTCTGTATTTGCCTTTAACAGTATCTACTGTCACTATTAAATGGATATTTTTGACACACTTCCCCCCAAATCAAATTCTAAGTGAAGTTTTTTGACTTCAAACTTTCTTTGGGATTTTCCAGAGGGCCCCTGGAACATCTCAAGAGATTTATTCTGTCTCCTCATAAAAAGAAAGATGTTAAACTAAATAGGCTTATTTGATATGTTAAATTAAATAAGAAGCATTGCCAAATAGGTAACAATAAGTCTTCTCTATTTTGTATTTGTATATGTTATAAGTGTTCCAGAAATCGTATGAAATTCTTAAATGTTAAATGTTCTGGTAAAATGTTATCAGTCGTAATTCCAGTTACTATCTTAAAATGTATATCACAGAAATAAATACACTTCCTCGGCAAATGAGTTCTCATCAGATCTTAACAGTGGGCATTTTAAAGTCTTTTATAATTTACAGGCAGTTATTGTTTTACTCTGATATTTTTGCAAAAGTGAGACTCATGGAAAGGACCTTACCAAGTGCTTCTGACCACTGACACTGCTGCAAAAATAGAAGGCACTGAACCTTGGGTACATATCTCACAGCTGAAGAAGGTTCCACCTGACATCTGCTCCTGGGCAAACTCTGGAGACCTGCAAATTAAACTGACTAGGAAGAGAAGTAGCTGACATCAGTATAGACTGCTTCCACCCAAGATGCTGAATCAAGACTTCATACTTTAACGAAACATTTAAAAACCCTTTCTTCTTCTCTTTGTTTCCTTTACTGTGGCGTTGGCCTGGAACGACAACACCATCATATCTCCCAGGCCATTACTAAGGGGGATAACCTTTTAGACTGCTGGATTTGCCATTAAAAACTCCAACCTGTCCATAATGCTAGAGACCCCCTGGTCCTTCCTGCGACCAATTTTTCTTCTATTCCTAATGTCCTGTAAACTACAATTGAACCCCCCTTAGAAGTCACTTAGAGGGTCTAACTTTTATGGCCAGGACATTCAGTGCCTTGTTTTTACTTTTCTCTGATTATAGCTGTACTTGCCCAACTAGACACAATACCTAGACAAACCATAGTACATTTGCACCTCGACGTTCTTATGATTATCTAAATCAGATCTTACCCCAATCGTGAAAAGATCTTACCAGCTGCACCCATTTTTGCAAGGAATTTAGAACAACTTTTTATTTGGGGCTAGGAGATTTACTTTCCAAATGCACTGAAAAACTAACTGACCCCTGGCTTGAATGGGCAAGTGCAACGATCCCTGCAAATGAATCCGTTAACAGTGCCACCTTCATGGGAATGATTTGTGCCCTGACATGATTAATCTTTGTCTGTGGTGATTATCATTCTCCTTGGGCTTATGCATACCTAGATGGCTGGTACATAACCAGGCAATGCCTCTTAGGTTACCTAACTGTGCCCCTAACCATCCACAATCAAACTGAGGCACCTCATTGGTCAATTCCCCTGATTTACATTGTCAAGTTAGAAGGGACCTATCAGAAGGCTTCAGGACTCAGGATTCGCTTCCTTTGGCAGGCACTTACTTCCCTGGTTAGAAGTGAGTACAAATGAGACTATGATCAGGAACCTTCCTTAACTCTTGAAAGTATTGCAAAATCCACTGCTAAAGCAATAGCTGCCCAAGAAAATTCCTTAGACTCTGACCAAGGTTGTTCTTGATAATGGGATAGCCCTTGATTATCTTTTAGCTGAACAATAAGGTGTCTGTGCTGCATCCAATACCACTTGCTGCACTTGGATTAACACTTCTGGGGAAGCTGAAACTCAGCTACATAAAATCACTGAATAAGTCAGTTGGCTTTAAAAAGCGACTCCTTCAATGAGGTCTTCCTTGACGTATTTGATTTTGATTGGTTTGGGTCTTGGGGAGCATGGCTCTGAAGTGCACTCCAGACACTGGGAATTTGTCTTGCTTACAATAATCATAGTAGTCTTCCTGGTGCACTTTAAATGCACGTTTAAGTGCATGTTCATGGTCACTAACCACCAAGCAAGTAACACCCTAAGACTGAAATGTCAGAAAAGGGATGAAGAGAATGACCAACTTAAAAAGTGTGAAACTTAAGTCATGACCTGTGAATAGCACACAGAATCAGCAAAAACTGTGAGATCTTCAGAGCAGTAGCTGGGAGTGGCATTAATGTGTTAAATTTTGATCACATCTCTAAGGCTGAGTTTGATCAGAAAGGGAGAATTGTTAAAAAAAAGAGACAACTGGCCCAAAATGGAGTCACTTGTGCTAAGCCCCACTTCACCAAACTGAAACTTACAATTTTAATATAGGTTCACCGGCCGCAAGAGTGGAATCTTAAACCAGTCAATCTGGAATTACCTGATCAGCACTAGAAAGGTAATTTTCGTGATAGATCCCTGTCATCCCCTAAAGTAAGGTGACCTTGCCACAAACAATCAGACTCTTTGCTGGTACAACTTCCTTGTCCAGCCCCTTCTGTCTATAAAAGTCTTTTGTTTTGCATAGTGCTTCAGAATTCCTTTCTATTTGTTAGATGAGATGCTGCCCAATTCATGAATCACTAAATAAAGCCAGTAAGATCTTTAAAATTTACTCAATCAAATTTTGTTTCTTAATACTCTGAACAATACCTGGCATATAGCAAGTGTTTATAAGTATTTGTTGAAAAGTAAAATAAATTATATTTCAAACTTTAAAGAACTTTCATTATATGTATAAAATAAGCACTTTTGTTTGCCTCTTAAATACTACACTCATCTTTTTGTTTGTAATGTTTTTACTCACCTTTCCATTTAAAAACAATTTCCCTAAATCCTAATTAAACTTAGAGATTGTGCCACATCTTGATTCATTATGACCACCCCAAAGCAGATATAGAATGCTAAGTAAATTGCACGTTCTTTTTATCTTTTCACTTAGAAAGCATACTTTTATATTTTTCAGTGCAAAATCTAGAATGTCCTATCACCACCCATGGATTAGGCTAAAGCAACCCCAGTCTATAGAGAGCTCTCCAAGTAGCACAAGAGAGGACGTGGCCTCTTTTCTTCCTCTTCTGTGACCAACAACCAAAGACTTCATTGCTGGCCTTTGTCCAGAATTTACCAACCTGACTCATCTTAATAGTGTAAATGTGGACATGCTTTTATATGAATTTCCATATTAGAAAAGTCTGCTCACTTAACACAAAGCACCATTTCAATCACAGACTTTCTTCCTTTCCTACTCAGCAGTGATCAAGAAGAAATGTGGAATATTATTCTTTCTCATTTTGAATAGAAACTACTAACATTTTAACAAATTGATTTTTGCTGAAAATAAGCATAATAAAGTGGTTTTTTTAAATTGAAAGTGAGAGATTCCCCTGTGTCAAAATATAAGAATTATTTAGCTGTCTCCAAGAAGATGAATAAAACTATGAACATAATGGTTGACTTATTGAGAAAGAAAAATATATTATACAAAGACCAGAAAACAGAGTGGGAGAGAAAGGTCTGTAATGGCTTGGCTGCTAAAGGACATTTTTACGCTCATGCCAGCACTAAGTGCTCTTCCCAATGAATAAACCATATGTCCATTTTTATATGCTTCCTTTCACTAAGATTCTGCTACTTCACAATATTCCTTTTGTCCCAGTCCCTGCCTCATCTTCTGCAACCCCCAGCCTGGCTCCCCCATCCCTCACTTCACCTCCTTGGGCAACCAGTATTTGTGCCCTAGCTACCAACTTGAACATCTGCTACCTGAAAAAAAGAAAGACCACCTCACTGCCTAACATCCTCCAGGGCAAAAAGTTTGAAGGATTCAGCATCCTCAAAAAACAGACACAGAAGGGAAAAAAAAAGAAGCAGCAGCATATCTTTTCCAGCTCAGTAAATCCTATCTGTATAAAGATTAAATGGATAACACTTTTAAAAATTCTTCAATGCAAGGAAGTCCATGTTACCAACAACGTATTGTCTTTCTTTATGTATAGACAGAGACCCACACATTTTATTTCACATTTGCAAGTGTCTCTTTTTCAACATATTACCATATAGAAGAGATAGATCATATATATAACTCTAGAGAACAAAATGCCAATATTTTCCCTCTTTCTCCTGGATGGTTTTCTCTCTCTCTCTCTCTCTCTCTCTCTTTATGTCCCAGAACACTTCCCCAGCTGAAGGATAAGAAAATATTTTCACTGAATTAAAGTGAGCCCTGTGTTAAAACAGCTTGCCTGAATCCAACCAGAGCCCTTCAGCCATGGCTCACGGGCCCAGCCGCTCCACGGCATGTGGGATCTTCCCGGACCGGGGCACGAACCCGCATCCCCTGCATTGGCAGGCGGACTCTCAACCACTTCACCACCAGGGAAGCCCCAGAGCCAATTTTTTTAAACTTCATTTCAACACTTGGTCAGCGGCTCTTCCTACTCCATTCACTTCTAGCAGCAGACTCGTCTCCAACCTGAATTCCCATCACTGTATACCTTTGCCCTCAAGCTTTTTACTAGTCTACTTCCTTGATATGTTTGCACTTAATTTGATTCCATCCTTCATGCTTTTTTCATTATTCTTAGTTCATCCACACCACATAAATTATCACTTTTGTTTTTTTCAGTTCCCCATGTGCCCCCTTCACACCAATTCCAAATAAATACTTCCGATTCTCATCCATTTCATCCAAATTAATTCAGATTCCCTCTCCTAATCCCCCATCTCCACTTCTGCCTCCCCTCCTATCCTTCCTATCCTTTCTGCCTCCCCTCCTATCCTTCCTATCCTTTCTACCTCCCCTCCTATCCTTCCTATCCTTTCTGCCTCCCCTCCTATCCTTCCTATCCTTTCTACCTCCCCTCCTATCCTTCCTATCCTTTCTACCTCCCCTCCTATCCTTCCTATCCTTTCTACCTCCCCTCCTATCCTTCCTATCCTTCCTATCCTTTCTACCTCCCCTCCTATCCTTTCTCTTTCTCAAAGCACCTACTTTTCCCTCCATGCTTGTCTTTGCAGAAGGTTTTACTGGCAAAATGCTTCTGGAGGGTGCAAGGCCATTGCTTCCTGTGTTGTTTTAGGAAAGTCATGCTCTACATTACTGCCAACTTCAATGGGCCAAGGCCTGCATGTCCAATTTCACCCTCCATGAGTAATGTCCTTGTATCATCACCCCTACACTGAAATTATGGAAGTGAGGAAAGAAAAGCTTCTTGTTCTTTGGTGGCATTTAACTTTAAGTGGTTTATTTCTAGTTTACATAAAGCTGTTTTTGCACAAAATCACTGCTAATCAAGATCATCGGCAATAGTCACAACTATAACCAACCCTATGACTATCCTTAACGAGCTCTTACCATCTGCCAAGTATTTTACATATGTTTACTCATTTAATCTTCAAAACAATCTAGGAGGTAAATTATCCCTCTTTTACAGATGAGGAAATTGAGGCTCAGGGAAGATACATCATGTATCCAGGTCATAAATCTAGGAAGTTGTAGAGCCAGAATTCAAACCCAAGTCTCCCTGACTGCAAAGCCCTGCTCTTAACCACTCTGCGGTACTGCCTTTCTAATAATGCATGGTGCCTTCTTGGGTAAACTCCCCACGGGGAGGAGTCTTTCCACTTTAATTCGCTATAAGGCAAGAGGTTGCAGGTGCTGGGAAACATAATGAGCTCCACCTTGATAATCACTCTGAACAGAAAATGCCCAAAAAACAAAGCACAAAATATGCATCACTCCTCAGAGTTATCCTTCTAACACATCCATTGGAAAGAGGGGATAGGGAAAAGAAGAAAATGCTCTGGACTCACCCCCAAAAAAGACTCTCTGCTTCCCCAGAGCCGTCCAGTCTCACACTAGGCAGGACATGGCCTGTCTCACGTCAGTAATGAAAAAATGTGCTCATAAGCATGAATTCCACACCCCCAACAATGCTCAACCTTCTTGCCTCATCCTGCCTTCTCTGGTTTCCTGTGGGGAACAGGAGATGAGTCATGGCTGAAGCCTGGGAGCACTGCAATGTCTTCTCGGTACTTTACTCATTGACTTGAGAAAGAAAGACATATAAATAAAAACGACCTCCAGGACAATATCAGAGAGAGGGAAAAAAAAAGCTGAAAATTGCAGGAAGTTTTCGCCTTGATGTATGTGGACTGGAGGACTTGAACCCAATCTCCAATGGGAACCCTGAGTGGCACCTGAACCTGAGCCACAGGTTCAAAAGTTACCTTAGGGGACCTTCCCATGAACCAAGCAAGGGCAGAAGGGAAAGTCAGTTCGGAGTTAGAGGACAGCATGCCTAAGTCCTGTGGTGTGAAGAAGCAACGTCCACGCTCATCCCCCCGTGGGAGTACCTTCCAGGTTCGCGGTGGTGATGGCTTCTAGTCACACATTATGTACTCCTACCTCAGGGAAGCTTCTCTGTCCTGCACAAAGACATTTCACAGACCCCCTCCCCCCAGAAGATTAAAGCTGAGAGGGGCCTTAAGATCCAGATTGTTTGGCAGATGTGGAAAATGAGGCCGCCAGTGAGGTAAAGCGATGTGCTCAAGGTCACAAAGCTAGTTAGTAATAGCACTGGAGTAGAACCCAGGTTTTCCTGATTTTCCAGCCAATGAACTTTGCACTGTACTCTTCCTTGGTGACACAGCCCACAAACCACCACAGAGTACCTGGAAGACAGGCAGTGAGCCCGAAAAGAACTCTCACCAACACATCTCCTAGCCTAGATCCAATCCCCTATTTCTCCCTGACAACACTCTGATTCTGCTGTTTATACTTTCGGAGGTTTTCCCTGTTCAGCTTGTACTGTGCACGCAGTATGCAAAAACCATACCAGCAATACACTGTCAGGGACTCATTAAAAAAAACCCAATGATAGTAATTGCTCCTACGATGCTAACCCCAAGAAGAGCCACCAGCCCTAAGCTTCCAACTCAAACCAGAGAACAAAGACCAGATTCAAGGAATATGCTAATCTCACTCTTTTCTCTGCAAACCCCCCTCTACCAAATTATCCCATTGCTCCCAAGATCAACATGATTCCTGGGAGTCACCACAGAAGTCCTGAGGAAAATATACAGTCCCCACCGGTCCCCAGCGCCCTTACCACACACACAGCAATGTAATCACTTTAGCAACTTCTCAGTAACAAGCTCATTAAAAAGCAATTCTGCCATCTCTCCATAAAGCATGCGCCAGAGAACAATGCAAAAGAGGAGATGCCAATTAATTATAGAATGATCACCTCTAATGAACTCTGAAACCCTCCTGCTGTTGGTGACTGATGAAAAATCAGGGATGCTGGAAAAAGAGTGAATAGGGACACCTTGGCTACCTTGCTCAATTGTGAATTTCAAATGTACCTCCTAGGATTCCACTGTTGATCCAAACTGCAAAATTACACTGATAAAACAATGAAAAGTACCAGGAAAGTGACAGGTGCACATATCACGTACGGTTGTGAGTCACACCACCAGAGCCCCTGTTCAGGCATCCTCAGTAGTGTCTGATTCTACACCATGGTTGTAGAATTATTGCCTCTGAAAGTGTCTCCGAGCCAGTGAGTGACAAACCCATGTCCTGTGCTCAGGACACCTGGAGATCCTAAGGTAACGAGTGAGTCGCCTGCTTCCCCACCCAGGCCCACCTGCCTCTCTGCACCTCCTAGTTGGCATGGATGCCACTTCTCGGAACAGAGAGAAGCCCTTCCCACCATGAGGCTAAAGGAGGAAAAAGAAGAAACCACGTGCGGCCAACTTGTACCACTACCTGTGTGAGTCCTCTGGTGGGCCTTTAAGTGGGAGCTTTTTGTATAAACTTTCCGGCACCCGTTAAACTGACAGCGGTGAACCCTCTTCTTGTTTTCGGGGCATGCCTCAGCCCCTACCCCTCCTTGTTCACTGTCGCTCTGTCCACTCTTAACTGTCCCAGCTGCCGCCACGGCTGCCGCTGCTGTTGCCACCCCTCCCACCTTTACTGAGCTGAGTGCAGCCTTCTTGGCCACCAGTTTCAACGTCACTGTGCCATCCACGGCTGAGAGAGTCTGTGAGGTTTTGACCAGATGGCGGCTGAGCTCAGGGGACGAGGGGGGCGTTAATGAGGTCACTGCGTTGAGCTGGGCCTGGTTGACGGCTGTGTAGCTGTCTAGAGAAGAGCTGGTTGGCTGGAGGCTGAGGCAGGTCTCAGATAGCAACTTGTCCCGAGAGAGCAAAATGTCCACTGCCGAACTCTTCTCACAGATGGTCGCTTCCACAGGGAGCAGCAGGGGGTCTAAGCGCCGGAAACTTTCCTCAATGCACGGGGGAGGAGAAGCACGGAGGAAACAGTCTAAGTCCTCACCAAAGGTCTCCGAGATCCTCCTAGGCTCCGTCTGCAGGTAGCGTTCCAATTCAAGGCATGTCTGCAGAGGGGAAGGAGGGAGGGAGAGAAACAGCCATCAGAAGCAAAGAACACCACGAGACCACATGTTGACAGGCTGAGGAAGAAGATACAGGAAGGAACAGAGAATGTTTCATGGCTCGTATCTGAAATTCTCTTGTTGAAAGGTCTGACCTTGTTATTTTCTCCCTGGACACTTCTGAAGGGTTCACAAGGGTCACATGATATGAGTTCAACTACTATAGTTAATGGGGAACTAGAAGCCCAGAAGGACTATCTCACACCATCAAGTTCCCTGAGAACATTTAATGTTAAAATGGTCTCATGCTCCACAATCCAATTCAGCAGGTGAGATGCTCTAAGCCTCCCTAGGAGTTCCCACGCAAGCAAGAAGCAAATAGAATCAGACAAGATTTTCATATCAAGACTCCCCACAGTCCAACTTAATTTTTCAAATAGACTTTAGCAAGTCACAAAAATAGGCCAATTTTCCAACTTGCCCTTTAGAATAAACCATGCCCACCCAAACTAAGTCATGAGCTGAACCAACAGCAAGCCCTGCCTTGGGAATGGATTCCCTAACCAGCAGGAATGGACACTGTTCTAAAGAACGCCTTGTATAAAACCTTTGATGCACATGACAAAACCCCCATTGTTTACAGCAAGTTATTCAAAATACAATTGCTACATACTGTGTGGCAAGGAGCATGAGTCCCATTACAATAGTTTGACATCTCTGACTCCACGATAAAAATAAATTCAATCATAGCTATTTGAATTGGTACAGATAAGACACAATCTATTTCAATATAAAGTTTTCACCCGGTAAAGAAGTGAGGAAAAAGAAACCAAACAAACAGAAAGGTTCAGAGTTTCAACAAATCTTCATCCATGGTGCATGTAAGTCTTTGTAAGATGGGGGAAGCGCTATTATGGCCAAAGCGGATTTTAAGTTTATAATCTAAAAGCTCTCCTTACTTAATCCTACTCTTCCAGAATCTGGCAGAAAACCATGGTGCTAACTTATACTATCAGTTCAATTTGCTCTAACTTCTGGGGCTTCAACAAAGAAAACACTGATGGCAAATTTAAAATGTGACTAGCTCCTAATTTACTGCCTCTGTAGAGCTTCTATGTTTTCAACCAATGTTCTGATTCTAGGTTTTTATTCTGTTAAGAATCTATTTTAATGATATACCTAGTTGTGTTGTATCTGTCAAGGATTTTATTTTGGTGACATTTCAAAAGATTGGTTTTTAATCAGCCTTCTGGTAAAACTCTGCATTACTGAATAAGAAAAGCAGATTTTTAACAATGAATCACCTTTGGGTCTCACTATTGATTTTTAATAGGATAAACTAATGAATGGTTCCAATCTTCATTCAACCCTCATGTCACAAGTGTTCACTCAACTACTGTGTTCACAGCAAGGTGCAAGGCTTTCTGTATGTTAGAAGAAGAAGACAGTGATAGATCCATGTGATGTAGGTGCAGAATAAACAATTACAAGCTAAAAATTACATGAATTTATAAGCAAAGTGGTACCAAATAACATAATAATAAAGTATGTTGATAAGTTCTTAGGGGATGAGTGGACAATGAATTCTGTACTCTATATTATGGAGGTATTAATCAGGTAAAGCTTATTGGAAAAGTAAGTTTGATTCTATTTTGCTTATTGATTAAATAATAGCTCTTGCTGTGTAGCTTCCCACCACTTTATATCCGAAACAAGTACTACCACCTTCTCAGGTCTAGGAATTTGTCTTATCCTTATTTGCCCCTTTTCTGAATTCTATGTTTCAGAGATTTTCCCTTTCATTTTTCCATCTCATTGCTAAAAATTATCATTTACTTCTTTCCAATATTGAAACCCTCAGCGTTAGGTCCAGTCAATTCACTTCTGAATTATAAGATATTACCCCTGAAACCTCCCCTTCCCTTTTTAAACCATCATCTGCCAAGTACAGTGTCTGGTACCCATCAGGTACATAATGTCTATCAAACAAAGATAAAATCAACTTTATACTATTATTTTGATCATTCTATTCGACTCCACTCTACAAAAGCCACCTGCTGACCCTAACCTGGACTAGGCTGAGGCTAGCAATCCTAGAAATGACCACTAATACATGTCTTCTAGAACATAATTGTAATACTCCTTTAGCTTTGCCCAAAGAGCAGAACCAGACCATAGAGACACAGATATGTTTCAGGTAGAAATCAGCTGAATCATGGGTTATAAGAGGTCCTTCCCGGCCTCACACACAAGGACGATTTCACACTCACAGTCACCAGTGTCTGTGGATAGAGCTTTTGGATGTCATGTCATCTTATATATTTTTAGCTCACAGAATCAAAAGTCACTAAGAAATTGTGATTATTAGGAAGCTCAGATCTCTTCATACTCTAAGGAATTCTAAGGAACTGAGATATTCTAAATGCATTTACACACTCTTCAGGGAGGATAAAAAAATAACCTACCCAGGGCTTCCCTGGTGGCGCAGTGGTTGAGAGTCCGCCGGCCGATGCAGCGGACACAGGTTCGTGCCCCGGTCCGGGAAGATCCCACATGCCGCAGAACGGCTGGGCCCGTGAGCCATGGCTGCTGAGCCTGCGCGTCCGGAGCCTGTGCTCCGCAACGGGAGAGGCCACAACAGTGAGAGGCCCGCGTACCAAAAACAAACAAACAAACAAAAATAACCTACCCAGTATGCCCTAGTTTGAATCCCAGATTGAATCCCAGAACACATGGATCACACTAATTATCTAAGGATGGAGATACTTCCCATCATTAAATGTGGGAAAATCTGGACCACTTAAGAGAGGTTATCACTTGCAATCCTAATACAAGGCATTATTATTCCATCTGAGAGTTAGAGAAGCATGAGTATCCATCAGAATGTGCTGAGTAGCCCTCTGAAATCATTATGGAATATTTTTGTCTTGAGAAATCTACTTCTTGTAATATTTGCTGGCGATGAAGCTTAGATAGAAAAGAAGACTTTGTCAACCAGAAACTCATCAGGAGTGTTGGAGATTAAAATGTTAATTAGGAGGATTTCAATGTTAGATTATTTCCAAGCAAAAGAGACAGTTTATCACCAATGTTTTTGAAAAATAATTATAAGAACTCCCTTAAGAAACGCCTATGATGTTTAATTGGAATTTAAGGTATCAGTATTTACTCAGAGATTTTAATACATATACACACAGAGGTATGTATAGAAATAAATGTGTATATGCATGTATGTGTATATATACATGTATTTCCTAGCTCCGTCAATGAGAAGAGTCTACAAGCAAAGACACCCCAGTAGCAGTGAGCACACCTGGCATGAAGATCTTGGTTTCTAAATATCACTATCCAATAAAGGGAACCAGAGTGCCTTGGAGAAATAGTTGATTGAAAGGCTGAGGCAAAGAAAATAAAGATGAGACTAGAATATACTGTCGTACCAGAAGGTAAGGAAGTGCTCATAAAGTGATGGAGGCATGTCAAAAAGACTCATGAGCCAACCTGAAGGAGTTCTCAAAGTCCAAATCTAGGCAACGTGAGCAACAAAAATGAATAATGATAACAGATTCTAACCCATGGAATACGATTAATATCCATGAATCCATAGTGATATAAATAAACAGTTGAATAAATAAATAAATGGAGGAGATAGATCAGATCCTACTTATAGTAAAATTACAATTAATAAACAGAGAAGTATTGAAAATAGAAGTATTGAAATAGAAAATCGCTATTAGTCAAACAACAAAGTAGTAATGAGTACAGGCAAGAATCACCAATGGATGTTAAAATTAACAGATGAAGGTATAATGAGAAACAAGATATTTGCCTAGTCTCAAAGCACCCCCCCAACAAGACATTTATTAATTACAAAGACAAAAATAATAATTTTACAGTAGAGAAACCTGGCATGCACCACCTTCACCATATGATGAAATTTGCAGCATATTGATATCATGCTCCCCAGACATGATAGGCTGAAAAGCGTGCAACATTATTCTGTGCCATTCTTGCCAAAAGTACCTAACTTCAATCTAATCATGAGAAAACATGAGACCAATACAAATTGAGGGCCATTCTACAAAATAACTGGCCGGTATTCTTTAAAAGTATGAAGGTCATAAGGAACAAAGGAGAAGCTGTCACAGATTGCAGGAAACTAAGGAGATAAGACAACTAAATGCAATGGATCCCTGCCTGGATCCTGGATGAGAAAAAGGACACTGGTGGGAAAAATAACGTAATTCAAATAAAGTGTATAAATTAGTTAATGGTATTTTATCAAGGTTAATCTCTTGTTCTGATACTTGTATTATGATTATGTAACATTAAGGGAAGCTGCAAAGAGTGTATACAGGAACTCTATGTACAATTTTTGCGACTTAATATAAGTCTAAATACTTTCAAAAGAGAGAGAGAGAGAGAGAGAGAGAGAGAAGAAATGCCCATCGGCACACTAGGAGTGTCTCCAGATTGCAAATTTCGATACAGAGTTCAAATGTTTGTTTGTCCACCAGAACCAGAGATTTACTCTGTCCCAATGACACTAGCCAGCAAACTCCAAATTGGAGTCAGCAGATGTCAATTTAATGACATAAATCATGGCTGTCTGGTACCTCACCTTGGAGAAATGAGGCTTTCCTCAGCCTGACCTAACAATACAACTTAGGGCTTGAGCCACTGGATCAGCCTTCACCTTCTCAAAAATCCACTACCGTCAGCAATGGGGAGGAAACGCACCCAACTGCAAAGTGACTTTCTTATTATTTATGAGTCACAGATGAGTTTTGTGAAGGCTGTCCAATATCTCAATTTCGAAATGCATGGCTTCTTCTAGTTTCCTAACAAACATCACCTGAATTTGGTTTTGAAATGATCACCCTGAAATATTTTAAAATACTCTCCATTCTCTTCATAGCCTTCTTGTTGAAACATGCTTATTAAAATGATAATCCAAGACCTAGTTTTAAAAAAAGAAAAAAATTCAAACCTGTTAACTGCCATACCTACTACTTCTATGATAGGATGCACAGGCAGAATTTGACAGAAAACAGGATAATCCAAGTCTTGCAGGACAAATTAAGTTCACCAAAATCTCCCTGCTGTTGGCAAGAGGTAGTTACTTTCACAGGATCAAGAAATATGTAAGAAACTTGGTCATATGTGGGCATGACGATGCCAAGGTTACCAAATGGCTCTTGTTCAACCTGTCCTTATCTCATCATAATTTACATGAAAATTGCCAGTCAAGATTGCAAATATCTCCAGGTGCTTTTGCCATTTCCCCTAAAACCCTCCCCCTAAAGGGTTTCCCTCACCTATTTTTCCTCTGCTTAACTTCCCCTCATGCCCATATGCTTGACACAATCTTTTATTTTCTCTCCCACTAATCATTCTTTCATCCAAAGTTCAGCATAAAGTCTATCTCTTTCAGGAAGCCTGGTTTAGGAAACACAGAGTTAAGAAAATATGCTGGCTGTCAAGTGTTGAAAGACAACCCTCCTCAATCCTGGACAATTAAACTGTGTCTCCAAAATGAATCTAAGGGTCCATAAATTGGTAGCATGTCTGATTTATTAAGATTATGATCTCCTTAAAAGCAATGACCATATTGTTTAAATCACATAGGTCTCAAACAATAAAAATAATCTTTTAGAGCTAAATTCTACCTTTGGTATCTCAGATGGGAGATATGTCTAAGTATTTGAAGTGGTGGAGCACTGTAAGAACTTTCTAAAACATAAGCTTGCCTCACAACCCCCATCCATCACCACCACTGAAACTATACCCATGTTTGGTTGGGGCAGACTCTAGTCCGGCCTCCTCAATGCCATCCCTTTAAAGCCAAATGTTTTTAAAACACAAAAAGTTCTAGGTTTTTTTTCTGTCTTTTAATTAGAACATAAGACAAAGCCATTGGTCCAATATTCTTGCCACCACTCAATAACTGTGTCACTAGGAGTAGTTATTTGTAGTCTTTGGATCCACATATACTTGAGTTAGTGAGTCAAAAAAGAAATAGAAGAAATAAAAGAAATGGCATTTTGCTAATGATTTCTTTCTGGAATAATATAGTCATTGAAATAAAGTGCCACCTACACTACTACCTGTGTTCATAATCAATTATCAGTCATTTGTGTTCCCTTTAGCCAGCTGCCCTTCATTCTAAGTATTCCACCTATTTCATTCACTTAAAAGATCCAAGAGTTAGAAGAACAAAGAGATCAAACAAATTGGGGAAAGAACATAGAGGCAAAAATATGGGGAGATAACAGCAATCTCCTTCATGGAAACTTGCAAAGTCATGCTTCTTCTGAGATCAGACCTTGACCTACTGATGTTGCTGATAATGATAATGCGGATGCTTCCAGCAAGGAAGGGGTGAATTTTGGCTCCAGAAAGAATGGTCACCCAGGTAACTGCACACGCAGGTGAACTGCACTTGGCTGCCCATGGGAGCCCCTTCCTGACATCTATTATGTGTGGTTTTGTCACGTGCTATTAACCATGGTGCCACAGTCCCCAAAGAGTCTGAAGTATAGAAACAGGGAGACGAACCTCTTACCTTTCTCCTGGGAGTGTCCCAAAGCTTAATTACTTTTCTGTGCTCTGAAATTCACACACAACCCAGAATGGAAATTCAAAGTGACACAAAACAAGCTACTGACAGTAGGGTAATTTGTGCTTCTTTTGTAAAGCAATCTTCTAAAATACTCATTCTTTCTAACATATTATTAACTAAGTTCACACTTCACACTTTTTGGCAAAATCTTTATTCTTCTAACTCCAAGCCAACTTGAAAACTCTATAGGATTGCAAAGATTGATATTTATGGGAACTTTGTGATTTTTTTTTTTTCCCCTTCAAAGGATGGTATGATGTAATGGTTCTGACACATTTCTAGTCTTTTTAAATTAGGTCAGAGTTGAAAGATGGGAAAGGAAGTTGAAAGCATGGCCAGAGTTCTGGTACCAATTTTTCTGAGGGATTGGGGGAGGGAAAGGAAGCACCATAATTGATAAACTCAGTAAGCCTGTGGGAGAACCTCACATAACAGGCACCTCAACTTTTTGCCCATCTTCCTGGGTTTCGACATTTCAAAGCAGTTCTGAGGAGGAGAATGTAACAGTGAACCTAACTCGTAGCAGAGAGGAGGTATGAACCAGTGACAAGAATCAAACTTGTAAGACCTAGAGATAGATTTTAAACAAACATTCACTTTTTCTTGACTTTCACTGCCAGAAAATATTTGGGTGGAAAGTTAGGAGAGAATAAATTCTGTCTAGAAATTGTGGGTGAGCAAGTATATGGTATAAGTGAAAATCTCTTACTGCGTTTTTTAGCTATTAGGTTAAAAAAAAAGAACCCACATCAACAGCACACCCCAGAGGTACAACAGTATTACCCATCACTGTCAGAACTGCTGAACTCCGCAAAACCACCACAGCACTGTAACCAGTGTAAGATGCCATTCCTTCCCACTGTCTCTCACATCGACTGGTTGCTGGAACTGAAACCAAATTAAGTATTTCCCTCTAGTAATCTGTAAATTCTGAGAGACAGTGCTAAGAAAATTAACTGAATTCTAAACAAACATGAAAGTTGGGAAATCTCTACCAAAACCCCTTCAGTGTTTCTCCTCCCCCAACTATTTTCAACATACAAAGAAAATATTTGTTGTATATTTTTCCTTTGGGGAGGCTGGGGAGAAAGGAGACAAAATTAAAGGCCTGGGGAGAGCGTGACGTCTCTGAAACAGACAGCCTCAAATACCCCTTTCATCTCCCAAGGATTCCTTAGTTGCAGCGCATTAAAAACAAACAAACCAACAACCACCAAACAACTCAAATCCGAATTAAGAGTTAAGGCGAATTTTACAGCCATGTAACCTGCGCAGAGTTGGGGCCCACGTCTTGTGCTCCTTGTCTCCCAGGCCTCCAACAACCTGGAAGAGCTCTTTCCTCCTTCACAGTGTCTGTGACCCTTAAAATTCAGTGTCCACTAGGGACAAGGTGGCCCATGCACGAGAGGCCATCCTATCTTGGTTCAGGGTTCTTCTTCCATATGTTACTTTTCAGAACACACCAATGAGAAGTCTATCACTCTGGCCTCTACCTACAATTACTGCACCTACCCTACATCAGCCCTTAAGGAGAGTCACTCGCTCTCACTTGGCCACTGAACTATAACTAAATTCAACTTCTGAGTCATGGAGAGACACCACTGCTCATCACAGCTAGATCACAGAACATGCTGGGGTCCACTATCAACTTGCTTCCCAGCTAAGTCTCCATTTAGCTTGACACACACTGGAGGAAATCCCATTTGTTACTTTAGAGCTTGAAAATAAGTTTCATTAGATGTCTCTGCTTCAGTTATTATACTTTCATAGACAAAATAAAATTCATGCCTTAATAGTCAAGGAAAAATCATCCTACACTAGAGCAAAGACCCAGACCTGGGCTGAGAGTGTGGTTTAAGAAAGAAAAAAAATGTACAAGAGACACCCCCAAAGGAAAAGCCCATCACTGTGCGGGAGAGGGCCAACCAGTCCTTGCTCGAGAAGAAGGGCACCCCGCTCCAGCAACTCATGAGAGCCCAAGGACTCGGGAGAAGGCCTCCCCCCTGAGGGGTGATGCTTCGCAAGAACAATGATCCTGACAGTTGCTCAGCTTCACCATTAATTCTCCATAAAGAGCAGTTTTTGCGATGAGCGCTTGTGTCAGGAGGGGCCTGATGGTTCAGAAACCTGTAATTATTCTTGGCTCGCCACCCCCCCACTGCCTCTGCACCTGTGTCAGTTCAAGGCACCAGCTGGCCATGTCTTGCCTCCTGCCTCTTAAAGGGGTGGATTGCGGCTGGGAGGGGGCGGGTGGGCAGGGGAGCCTTCATTGAAAACCCACACTCACGTTACTTGCCTCTTCTTCCAAAATGCAAAAACAAAACAAAAATTTTAAATTCACCAATCTCATCCCTTCCCCCAGTGGGTCTTGCCAAAGGAAACAAATAAACATTAATTGGCTAGAGAGCCTTCATTCAAACCAAAATTACTGAAAAACACAGTAACAGGGAAAGGTCTGACAAGGGGTTATTAATCCTGTTTTACAACCCGCTCTTACTCACCCCCCTACCCGCTCCTGTGAACTTTGCACACACACGCACACACCCTCCCCAAACTCCCGGGGCCCCTCTGCACTGAGTGGCCAAGATCGGAACATGCCGAACCCATGACATCATCTCCCCTTCCTCTCCCAAATCACTTGCACAGGCTGACTCAGGCTACTGGGATTTTTTGTTTTTTTTTTTAAAGCAAGCTCATTTCATTGACTCCCTTCTGGACCATTGTTATATCCTTCTCAGTCGGGTAAATTAAATATATCCTTCCTCTACCTCCCATAAAAAATACGTATACATACATGATTGTTTTTCACCCCAAAGCACAGCTGCCCAGGTGTACAATGTATACACACACACACACACACACACACACAAACCCACTCGAAGCTTGAATTTCCCAAGAACAACAGGTTCAAATCCCATCGGGGCCCTCAGTGGCAGATGCAATTTAGTGGCTGGTGATCACAGAGGATATTTTCAAAACCAAGAGAGTTTAAGCACTTCCACTGTGGAATGCTGAAGACAACGTAGCGGCACTAAGAGGAATGTTTGTTTTGCTCCTCAGACTTCGAAAAGTGACAGCCAAAGACATAATGAAACCAAGCCCTAAGCCGCTTTTCCTGACATAGATGGTTGTACATTTACTTAATTTAGGGTCCTTGGAATCAATTTCCCAAAATATTCAAGGTGCCTGTGTGGTGTGCTACTGTGCTGCTCACCCCAGTTAAGGAAGCAGGCCCTGTGTACCCTGAAAGGCAGAAGCAAGGGGGTTAAGAGTTGGCCCTGGAGACAGACTGCCTGGGTCCAAAATCAGGTTGCACCACTTACTAGCTCACATCACTGCTGGGCAAGTTATTTGACCCCTCTGCCTCAGTTTCCTCATCTGTAAAGTGAGATAACAGAAGAACCTACCCTGCAGAAGTGTGTGAGAGTTCAATCACTCTCAAGTGTCAAGCGCTTATAACAGGGCCTGAAACACACACTATGGATGCTATAGCCAATATATAATGTGTTCTTTTCATTACACATCTAAGAAGAAAATAAATATATCAAGGGCACGGAAAGGGAAGATAAAAACACCAAATAATTATCAAGGTAAAGCAAAGCTGTTGAGTGGAAAAGGTTAAGTGAGCAGGGGACTCCGGCTGCATGACCTACCTCACTGCGCTGTTTTCTCACCTACCAGGTGAATGGATGGGGGTTCTCAGGAACCTACTAGTCTGGAGTTCCAGGAGGCCATGAAATAGTGGTGGAAGGGTAAAGAAACATGGGAATGGCTCATTCAGAACAGGTTTGAAGGAACAGACCAATGGTTTTCCTGCCCAACTGGCTGGTGAAAGGAAGGAGGCTGCAAAACCCAGAAGAAGGTGGTCTTTGGCCTCTTCACAGGCACCTCATGGCCTCGCTCATGAAGCTTAAGACACTCACTAACCCAAGTTTACAGATACTATGAAACGAATTCTCTGGTTCACCGTGGATATGAGCCTCGCCAGCATCGAAATATAATCTTCACTAGAATATGGGCTCCTCGAAGACACCCGGACTTGTTTTTGACTCATGGCCTGATTCAAGCATTTGTCTTGTTGAATGAATGAATGAAGCAACTCTCAAACAAACAATTCAGTCAAAATGTCAACACAATTGATCACAATTCTGGTCAGGCAGGGGTCGAAAGTATGATACAAGCCCAAAATTCTTCTTCCTCCACCAAAAGAACACCAGAAACAATATGTATGCATATATAACCAACAACAGTCCTTGTAGGCTTCAGCAGTATTTTCATATTTAATTACAGGTGATACTAACTTGTCTCTTCAATGTTTTTCATTAAAGAAAAAAAAAAGTTTAAATGCTTACTGTCTGGGATACACCCAGCATTCCCAAATGAGAGGCACATTTAGATTCCTACAAGGCCACAGGGCAGCCCTGTGTAGGAAGTAAAAGCCATTTCCTCATCTCAGAGAATGTTCCTCTTCCTCCTGCCACTTCATCTTTTCTCCTCTGGCCTCCAGAAACCACCAGGAAGAGAAGCCATAAACACAAGTGGACAAGGTGCTGTTCAACTCTCATTTGTATTGGTAAAAAGAACCTGGCCTGGGAATCAGATTCAACACCTCCCTTTCCAACACTGCCTCTTCCCTTCCCACGGAACTACTAACCCTGAGCAGGGAGTTCTTTCCCTTCCTGCAAAGTGAGTGAACCACCCTCTCAAGACCCCTTCCAGCTCAAGTGCTTGCTGACAGTACTTCAGTGGCCTGCCATCACACTTACTTCCTCGCCATGGCAAATCAGATCCTACATGAACCAGTCTTGTTTTCTTCACCTCTTACCGCCCCCCTTCCATTCACACAACCACACCAAGCTCAGGGCCACAGTGCCTGCTATTCCTGCACCCCCGAATCCAGACTCCCCAGGTCATGGCATACCTGCTTTCTTTTAATGTTATGTTTTGGTTTAATTGCCACCTATTCAGAGAGTCCTTTGATCTGCCTAGATAAACTAACCCAAACACCCTATTCATTCTCCCTCAGACTACCTTGTTTTGTTTGTTTTTTAGTTACTCACCAAGCCCTGGAAAGATCTAAATTATTTGTTTTCATGTTTATTGTCCATCTTTCCATACTATTAGGGAAGTTCCAGCAGAGTAGGGACCTGGGCTTATGTGCCAATGAATCTCCACACCCAGCACAGGGCCTGGAAAAGGCATCTAAAGATACTAGTTTAATGGGTAAATGAATCAATGAAGCCATTAGTCAATGCTGAATTCCAGGGAGGACTTTAGCTGGTCTCACCAGCCAGGAAAGCTATCCTAAAATGTCTACCTTATTAGGTCAGAGGACTCCATCAATGTTTCTCCTCCGTTCACATTTTAGCACCGAGAAAGCACTCACTGACTCATACTCATCAGACTCAGTAAGATGGAAACTCTGCTCAAGACAAAGAGATCAGCCTTGGGTCCTCACACCTGCACATTTCAAACAGATGCAAAGAGGGCATTTCTTCTCAGGAGTCTGTATTGCATCATGTGCTCCAAGTGTCGCTCAGATGAACAAACCCACCCTCTCCTGGCCTCCACAACCAGGTTCCTGTTAACTGGTGCCCTGAGGGAACAGATTTAAGATAGAGACTCAACCATCTTACATCATTTATTCCCATTTCTATTACCCAAAAGGACCTCCCTGAGAAAGGCAACTCTGGCCACTGGTCTCTGAAGCACTTGAGGGTCACATCCATTTGGTTCCCAACACGGGCATCCCCACATTCACTGATATTTCGATGAAACAGTGCATTCAAATCTCGCAGGCAGGGAGGACGCATGTTTTTGTCATCCTAAATAGCTGCACACTTCACTTACATAGGTGAGGTCCTTGGAAATTCCTGTTTTGGCCCATTCTGGTGACTTTCCCATAAATTCCTAAACACAAAGCATTTTGTTCCTCTCCATTCCCTTTAAGAATTTTACATAAAAAGATATCTCTACTGAGAGGTGCTATTTATTTCAGTATCATTATTTCACGGATACAGAGCCCTCAAACGCTGAACCTGGAAGTAAGCCAAAATCCAATTAAGAGGGTACAGCGTTTAAACTAGGCAAGAGCTGAGGGTGAAAATATTGAATATAAGCTGTACAGGGTCCCTGTGTGTGTATGAACACATGTATGTGTGTGTGTGCACATGCCACTGACAATGAAATGTAGATTCTTTTTCACGTCTTTCGGATGCCTTTCTCTAAACCCATCATTGTTCTCAGAGTCACAAAGTCATTCCCTTTCTTGTTTATTATGTTAGGCAATAGGAAGCTTTCACATGATGGCTGGAAAAAGATGAGGGAGAAAGAACGAGAAGGTTTTCCATCACATAAAGAAAAGAAAAATCGTGCTTGGCCCATTTCTGAACCACATTCTGATGTTGCAGATTTCAAATTAACAATTCAACCCAACTGGACAGGGAGGAATCAAGTGCTGAGGCCCTGAAGTTTGGTTTCCAGTAGCTCTGGCATCTCATTTAACCTTAGGTGGCTCGCCTGGTACCGCAAGACATGCACTTTGAGGCGCACCAGACTCTCATTGAAGAAGAGACACTAATTTGAATCATCACTGCCATCCCCTCTCCCCTTTGTTCCTGTTTGAACCAATTTCCATACAGTTTCAAAGAAATCATCAGCCCATGCAAAGGGAAATCCCAATGGAACAAGAACTACATTAGCAGCATAAGGGGGAAAATCTAATTTCCAATCTAGTTGCTTTGTTGTTTCAACCTCCAAGGAAGGTTGCTACATATGCACAACATAAAATTAAGTTTTAAAACGCCACCATGATTTAAAATTAATAGAAACTCTCATGGGGAAAAGGTGGTTCTTAGTACAAATCTCCTTACACAATTGAAGGTCAACTCCACCAGAGCTTGTGGGTGGTCTGGGTCTTTGAGGTCTCAATCGTCTCAATCATCTCAGCCAACAAAATATTTTAGAATGGCATATATTCATTGAAACCAACGCACATGCTACTTAATAGTTGATGGTGAGTGAATCTCAGTGTAAGGTAGTATCCACATTAAAAATTCTTAAACTACCTTGTTGACAGACCTCACTGAGATGTATTTTAATGGTCCAAATTAAGGATTCCATTTTGGCATGACAGGATATGCCAATGAGACTTCCTAGTGCCCTACTTACTGGAATAAAACTCATGGCAAGACACCAGTGTGACTACATCATTAATTAACCTGAACCACATACCGGAACATTGCTGCTAATAAAACTCCCCTATAAAGAAAACATGTTTTCTCTACTGAGAATCCTGGAATGTGGGCCCCAGCAGAGCCACAGCCTTAATTTAGGAGATATTTGATGTTGTGTCTATATCTGCAATTGCCATAAAATTTGCTTATATTTGGCTTGATCTTCAATAAATTGAGTTATTTTTTTCCAAATTTTATTTTATTTTTAATACAGCAGTTCTTATTAGTTATCTATTTTATACATATTAGTGTATATAAATTGAGTTCTTGAATGTGCTTTTGGAAAAATAAAATTAAAATGCCATCCGCACTATCAGGATTTGCAAACAACTATATGAATGAAAGGATCACTTTTGCTAAGGCAGGGATGCTTTATCTGTGCTGTTCTTAAAAGCATACTCTGAGCTCTGAACCCACGATTCACTGAATCAGAGATCTATAGAAACCTTCCATTTTCTCTAGAAAACAGGCTGACAGAATCGGGAACAAATCATAACTATAGCAGCCAGGTGAAACTGGGACTTTTCCAATCCAATCCATATGAAATGACATATACCTTTTTTTTACGGATAATTCTTTTGTGAAAAGCTTCTGAAAATGGTTGTCAATATTTTCATGTAACCTCAAAGTCCCCCTGTGAGACCAACTAGACAACAAGGATTAAAATCCCCATCCTATTGATGGGGAACCCAAGCTAGTAAAGAAAACTGGGTTTTCCATACTTCTATAGCCACACTATAGACCAGAAACAGAACCAAAAGTTTCTTGCCTTTTTCCCTTAGGCTTTTTTTCTGGTCCAACTCTGAACCCTCTACCACGATCTCAAAACATTCTAAAAAATTCAACAAACCATCTGCAGTAACCTTGAAGGAACAGGATTCCTGACAAAGGTTCAGGATCTTCCCAAATTGTAAACATAATACCCGATCCCAAATTTCATTTCACAAACTTTTCAACTACATATGTAATTTCTCCTGGTGAGAACAAAAAGAGGTCTTAGTTTTGGCAACAGCCTTTATTAGGAGATTTCTGAGTTTTCTCTGTTCCAAATCTTGGTTGGATTGTTAAAAGTAAACAGTATTTTAGTCATTCCAATCTGTCAACATCAAATGTCATTACTGAGATAGAAAGAAATGGAACCAGTATCACTTTTTAAGATCTGAACTGAGAAAATTTATAATTACGGTTTAGTAAGAACCTAATTTTACTTGTTTATTGGATTAATACCAAATATATGAAAACTGTAAGTGACACACTTTTTTTAAGGGGGTATTTGAATTTGCCATTCAACATTTGAAAGAAAATTTCCTAGTTTTTTTTTTTTTTTTTTTTGGCAGTACGTGGGCCTCTCACTGCTGTGGCCTCTCCCATTGTGGAGCACAGGCTCCCGACGCGCAGGCCCAGCGGCCATGGCTCACAGGCCCAGCTGCTCCGTGGCATGTGGGATCTTCCCGGACCGGGGCACGAACCCGCGTCCCCTGCAACGGCAGGCGGACTCTCAACCACTGTGCCACCAGGGAAGCCCTCCTAGTTTTAATAAACATAAAAATGCATATTTCACTAAACCAGATTCAACATTCCCCCCCAACCCAGTGCCCTTCAGAATACTGGATCTTAGCCCATTTTCAACACCAGTATTATCAATCACTTATTTCTTTTGTTCAAGATTCGAATAGAAAATGCAGCTTGAAAAAGAACACGGAAGGAACAGAAGCAGAAAGAAGAGGAGGAAAAATAGCAGTAATGGAAAACAGATGAACAGCAAGCATTTCACTCCTGTGTAAAAATCCTGGATGCCAGCAGCTCTTATCAGGTGACATACCTCTAACCAAGGGGATCCATCAAACTTTGGGCAGCAAATCAACACAAGGGCAAAACTGACACTTACCCCTGCTCCCTACATGGAACCTAAACCTTAATTTTAAAGTGGTTTTATCTATAATCATTTGGTAGTAAACTAAGAAGAAAGAATTATTATTGCAATTCAGAAATATGTGGTTGTGGAAGACCATCTTTATTAAAAATCAAGTAATTTAGCATCTTATTGGAAGGGGTACCTAATCAATCTCGGATATCAAAATCTTTCAACTTCGGGACTTTTTATAGGTATATAAAATCAAAGGCAATGTGGTGTCATGGAGAGAACACAGACCAAAGTCAGGAGGACTTTTACCAGCTCCTCCTATGTAATTAGCTTTGTGGCCTTCCTGAAGTCACTTCCTCTTTGATCCTTGGTTTCTTGTGACCAAATCTTGCTTGCCTGAAGGAAGCAAGGCATGATGAAGATGGAATTTACTATTCTGATCCCTCTGCTTATAGGAGTCTTCAGGTATCTCAATTTCAGATTCTGGACTGCAATTTCTGCCCAACCTCCCAGGTGAGGTCCCATGAAACAAGGCCAGATAGTTGTCCTTGAGATGCTGGGGTAGACAGGTGTTGTTTCTAAGGATCCCCTCCTCTAGTAGTTATCAATGCCCTGCCTGATAAATCTAGGTCAGGATTCACAAACTCAAAACACCTACAGGGGCCAGGAGGCTAGTACACATTAGTGAAAAGAATATGACAGCAGAGACTGGTGGGAACTGTGGTAAACACTTCCACCAAGTTTTCCTAGGAAATTGCTTATTTGAGGAGAGACCCAGCTGGAGGAAATCACAAATGAGCAGCACCTTCCTTCGTCTCCTGACCAGCTACTCTTGCCCAGCACCACGCAGCTGGAATCCCTGCTCTCAAGAAGAATCTTGACACAAGAAAGGGAAATCTGCAGAGATGTCACCACAAAAAGTCAAGCAGGAGAGGGTAAGCGCTAACAAATCCACAAGAGCCTGGAGGTCTGGCACCAAGTTTTAAACCTCCCTTGGGCTAAGCACAGTGCTCGGTATAATCAACAGCTGCTCAATAAATTCTTCCTAAATGAATTTTTAAAAAAATCTTGATTAGGAGCCACTATTACTTATCATTCTGTGCTCTTCTCAAGGGTGACTGGATCAGACTGGTAGCTTTGTCTAGCAGGATAACAGCCAGGGAGGAAGAACTCTGCTACGATATGTAGGTTACACCCATTTCTGTTGGCCTTTCAGGGGCAGGTACTGTATTCGTACTTCTTTTAAATTAATTTAACAATTATTTACTGAGCCTCCACTTTACATCAGACACTTTGCTAGAGATTTCAGGGAATCCTAGGGCTCAATATCTACCTATAAGATGCCCATGGTATAGTAGGGACAGAGGGATAGAAACACATACAATTAAAGAGAACAGGGTATATGTGTGACCAATAGCTAGGACAAACAATGTGTTATAGCAACACAGCAAAGGAACCAACTCACTCTCCTAGAGAGGTCAGTGAAGGCCACATGAAGAAGTCACATTTGAGCTAGACCTTGAAAAATAAGTGAGCTTTTGTCAAATGTAGAAAGGGAACAATAACATTCTAGAAAGAGCACACAACATGAGCAATGATGTAGACACATGAAAGCCCCACTGTGTGCTTGGAAAAGGGTGAGCAGTCTAGGGGGTCTGATACATGGGGTATCTGTAAAGCGGCAGCAAAAAATGCATCCCCAGGGCCTAGAAAATGCAAACAGTTTTTGGCTGACAATGACGTTGCTGGTTTGTTCTAGGTTCAGCTTTACCAGTATACTTACTAAACAGCAATGGCTATTTCTCTAGATCCTCAGTGATAATTCAGGGAAAGATCAAGAGCTCAAAAGATATTAGTGAGGCCCAATGGTCATATTAATGCTACCAAGTAATACTCCTGAACCCAAATGTTTTACAAAGTCATCTAAGGCATTTTCCGTTTCAGATTCATACTAATTTAAGACATACATATAACAAACCTTAAAATGAGAACAAAAGAAGATAAATATTACCAAAAATCTTAGCTTAAAAAAGTGCTACTGGATCATGCACAGAATTAAATTCAGCCCTGATTTTCCTGGTAGCCAAGGCAAAAAGATCAATACTGAGTTAAGAAATTCTCATCATCAAGTAAAAGAAACATCAGTTCCTCAGATATCAGTTGACCTGTGTATGCCACCTTTAAAGCAAGAAGAGGAGGAAGACGAGAAAATGTGGAATAAAAGAGAAAGAACAAGAGGAAAAAAGAAGATGATTATCTCCCCTTTTTAAAAAAAGTGAAATTTCCTCATTAAAACCATCAACTGTTTTGTTGGTGAGGGGACCAAAGGTTCAGTGCCTGGATGTGTTTTTTTCCTTTGTAGCCCCTTTCTGTTGATGTTTTTCTGGCTTTCTAAGCAAAGAGGAAACCTCGCCCATTCCTGTAGACATGCATTTATGACCACATTCTCCTGGCCAATAACCCTAAGTGGCTCCTTTTGGCACCTCGCAAGGGTGGAACGTCAATTGGATCTGGTCATCAAGCTGCTGCTACCACTCAGGTTGAACGCTGGCAAGTTCAGAGAGGGCTCCAGGGCAAAGCTAACTCATTAAGGACAAAATGTGCAGGCACATTTGACCTTTGGAAATCCAGCCCTGGTTGGAAGCTTCCAGATTCAAAACAAAAGCTCCAGGGCTGGAAAGAGAGTTGGAGGAAGCGCACTGTGAGTGCTGGCCCCATCCCCCATACATTCCCCTGTGACTGAGAGCCTCATAAAATCAATAGAGCAGCATTATTAACTCCGCAATATCATAACAGAAGGCTTTGCTCTCTGCCTCGGTGGAGAGCAAAGACGGCAGAAAGGCAGGCTGGCTCCAAGGGAAAGGATGCCTCATTAAAGGCTTAACTCTCAGGAGGCAAATGCGTTTAAGCTCTACAGATGAAGCCAGTATTGATATAGCACCTCCCCCACCCCCATAAAAATCTTGCCCTTGGTCAAGGAGCTGTCATAGTGGAAGGAAGTACAGGTAGACCAAGCTAGGTCTGAATGACAAAGAGTTATTGTTTAGTGTAGACTTCCAAAAAGTCATGCCAGGAGGCTAACCCAAGGCAAAAGTTTCAAAAACATCATACAAATGTTGAGTCACAAGTTGTACAGCATCCCATTGCTGCTAACTTTTCAACTTGTTTTCCTGGGTCACCTACAAGTACCAAAATGAACATTTTCCAATGTTTTCACCAGAAGAAAATACAGAGCTTTTGTTATACCTGCATGGAAATGAAACCACCAGCCCTATGCTTGTGTCCCTTCCGATTTGCTTAGGACTCCCAACCAGCTGGGAGTCACTGCTTCCCTCTCATAGGTCACATGACCGAATTCAACTGCCTCTATCACCAAGTCAGTGTCAACAAATCTCATGCACACCCGATGAACAAGGTTCATTTCATGCTTCCCTTCACATGAAAATGTACCTTGGTCTCTCCAGTACCCTGCCACCATCCCTTGGTAATGCCAGTAACTGTCACTGCAAGGCTGAAAACTGGCAGATGTTAAAGGTAAGCAAAGTTAAGATTTCAGATACATCTTTATCCCCAAATCCTTCTCCCAATCATGCAGATCCAGCAAAAGTCTTACTGCTGTTAAAGTCACTGTTGCCTTCAGCGTCTCTAATTCCGGCATTTGATTCTAGATAGAAGGTTAAGCATCCCCTGTTGCAAATCATACTTACATCAATTCAATCCATTTGCTGTTAAAGAAGCATTACTCTTCCCAGAAAGGTTTTTTTTCCCTTTAGCTATGTACCAAGCCAGAATCAGACAAATACGACCCGATATGTTTATCGATATTATTCACATCACTCAACAGGACGCAATGGCAATTCACCAATCCTGAGGCAGAACTTAAGGAACAGAATGTTCATCATATCTGTATATTTTTAAAACTGCCACCACTGATGACCATAAGTTACCTACTGCTTTTTCATATACAGATTTTATAAGGAAGTGCTGTACAGTAACATATCATTAAAGCCTTAACTGACATGCTTAGTCAAAATCTCTTGCCTGCCATGATTTGCTGTGTGACGTGAAAAGACCCATTAGCTTTTCCTTTTCTTTACTTCCCTCGTTTTTTTTCCTATGAAAGGAATAAAATAAATCTATTAGAAAAAAGAGTTGAGGTTAAAAAAAAACCTTTAAACAAAAATATACTTACTCAAACAGTAACAATACATATAGGATACAGAGCATGACAACCTCTTTGTTTAGCAAGGTTAAAACTCCAGCTACATACATAGAAAAGAATTTATATACCCAGGAGGATACTAGTAATATATGAAATACAGGTGTCCAAAGGTTGTAAGTATCCTCAACCCAAAATGTCTGTTCCATTTCATATTTCCTTTTTGAGTGGTAACTATACACTTCCAGGAAAAAGGTTTGAGAAGAACATTTTGGGAAGTATATAAAAAAGCTATGAGATGAATAGGAAAATTCCTTAACTATT
Organism: Orcinus orca; assembly: GCF_937001465.1. Taxonomy (NCBI): domain Eukaryota; kingdom Metazoa; phylum Chordata; class Mammalia; order Artiodactyla; family Delphinidae; genus Orcinus; species Orcinus orca. The sequence goes on from NC_064565.1 coordinate 91,739,439, forward strand.
TCAGATGTGACTGGGAAAGTCACTGAAGAAATGTTCTCTCCTGACGCCCTATTCTTTTCCTTATATGCCAATCACAACGCACACATCCACATGTATCTATTTACCTTCTGGGTCCACCTCTAGACTCTAAGCTCCATGACAGCAGGGACAATATCTGTTTGGGTCACTACTACATTCTCAGTGCCTAGCACAATGCTTGGCACATCAAAAGCTCTCAAGGAAGGAAGAGAAGGAGAAAGAGAGGAATTAAATGAATAAATTAAAGAAAAAGAACCAGAAGAGTGACATCACTAAGATGGTGATATAGGTGGTTCCAGACTTCACAAGAAGAACAACTAACAGCTATTCATGGACAAGACATCACTGAGAAAATCCTAAAGAAAGAGAACCAAACAAAAATCAAGAGGAGAAATGAAGCACAACTACAAAACTGAGCATTCCCTACTTCTTTCTCAAGAATCCTGATGGTTTATTGCAGACGAGTGTGACTGTTCCAACTCCTTCACCCCTCGTTGGTGGATGACAAACTCTGATCAGCAAGGGCCAGCTGACTTCAGGGACTAGGAGTGAGCTCTGTTCTGACGTGAAGTGGCCAAGAAGAGGTAAGTGGACAGGTGGATAGGTAAGGGACAAAGCAGTCTCCACAACCAGAGTGTTTTGGAGACACAGGATTCTTCTGTTCTCGTCTCTCCACCTCCACCACTCTTCTGTTAAGGCTACCTGCCTATAGTCTTCAAATTCTTTCCATTTTCACTTGCACGGTGAGGTCGGGGGAATTCAGGACACACTAGAACCGGACACGCTCCGGGTCGCTCCCCTTCCCTGACTTCTCCTCCTTCCTTTCCGGCCAGTGGGCCTAAGACAATGGACCCTTGAGCCCCGCCCCTCAGTCAGACCAATGTAAAACTGTCACCCTGAGCCCCTCCCCTTGCTGTGCTGGGCTTCTCCCTGCCCTCCTCTGGAACTCCACAGAGGCACAGGGCTCCCTCTTCCAGAAGTAAATATCTCCCAGGACATCCTGGAAGTAAAGCTTCCAAACTTCTTTTTACTTCCTTCCCTCACTCCTGCCCAAGAAAGAAAGTGATCAGTGATACTGGGATAAAAAACATTAAGAAAAGAAAAAATACTGGAGCCTGTGCTCCTCTCTTGTTGCCCTGACCTCTTCCTGGAGGGTTCTGCCACCTGCCGCGGGGGAAGCACTGAGGGGCCAGGTAGGCAGGCAAGGCTGCCAACCTGCTTGCTGTTCTGTGGAGCACACACTTCCCGTGGATGGGCCCGCCCACAAGCCGCCAGCGGGAGGGCGACAGGAAATACTGGGAAGCCAGAGTGACATCGCACCGCCCGGCGGGGTCCAAACACAGCTTTATCAATTTTTACACCTGATATTTAACCTCTCTCTCTCTGGTTCCCGTATCTGTTTTCTCAAATAGGTTAGGGAGGGGAGAGGTGGGGTTAATTTATTGGCCTCACTAAAATAACGGCGATCATGGTATAATTATAGACAACTGTCAACAGTCCAAATTGTTGATAATTATTGATCTTCTCAAGAGGCTTGGTATTTTTTAAATGAACATAAGACTAAAATATATATATATATATAAAACACGAGGAAAATGTAAGTGGCCCATCACTCCATCACCAGGATTGTCTTAAAAAAATTAAAAGTAATGACCACATGTGAAGGTCAAAAACATTTAAACAGAACAGAAAAGGTGTAAAATCTCCCTTTTCTATCTCCCAGCACCCTCTCCTCCTCCTCGAACTGTCAATGAGTACTTTCGTATATCCTTTTATTTGAAATGTTATGCATATCAGCAAATAGACAGCTTTATTTCTTCTTTTTTCTCATTTACACAGAACGTAATTGGCTTTTCATTTTGATAGCTGGGAGGTCCCCGGTAAAAAGAGGCTGGGGAGGGGATGGCCTGGATTCCTTCTTGATTCCCCCTCTGCCCCCTGCCCACAGCTCCCTTTGCCCCACAAGGACATCACCCTGCTTTCCAAGGTGTTCCCTCCTACCACACATGCCCGACTCCCTCAGAGCAAGTGCCTCAAAATGAAGTAAGTCATCTGATAGCTATAGAATAAGACGTCGCCACTGGGGGAAACACGGGACTCTGTATTGTTTTTGCAACTTACTATGAGTCTATAATTATTTCAAAATAAAAAGTGTTTTAAAAATGAAATAAGTTAGCACTTGACTGGGAAAGCCACAGTGGAGGAACCTGAAAGCGAGAGGACAAGGAATAACAGATGGCGACAAAGCTCTCTGATAATATAATGTGCCAGTGCCAGCCCCAGCCTCTGCTGCTTCCATGGTGTTCACTGGCCAGGACTATAGCATCAGCCGGGTCTTGAAACATCTTAGGATGCGTTTGATTTTCTTTAAAGAACAAAACAATGTTTTCCAATAAAGCTGTTTGTTGCAAACTTGAAAATGTTACCACTAGGTCTGAAGCAATTTATGTTTTTTTCTTAATAGTTGAGTGTGTTTCTATCCTCTTTTTAAAAAAAAATCAAAACTAAACTTTAAAAGTACATAAATATTTAATTTTGCAGGGAAAGGTATGGCTCTCCAGATGGGGAGTCCATCCAATTCATGATCTCAAGCATTTTATGGCCACACTTCCCTGCAAATCACATTGATGGCAAAAATCCAGCTGCATACCTAAGTGTTTTGTCACATTCCTGACCCCAGAATCAAATTTCTCATGTGGGAGGTTGAGCCAAAGGTATGTCCTGACAAACCCCTACAGAAGTAGATTCCTGTCCCTCTCCATCTCCACTTCCCCTTGAAAGTCTGCAGCCACGGCAAACAGGCAGCTGCGAGCTTCAGGGACCCCCTCCGACTCTACCTAGGGTGAGGGGAGGGCCGTGGCTGCCATCTGACCCAGGCAGGCAGAACAAGAGAGGCCCGTGCAAGCCACCACATGGGCTGCTCCCAGGGCCATCGAAGTTGCAAGCCTTCGCTTTGAAAGAACGTAGACAGACGGAGTTACTCAACCCCCCAAAACAGGGATGGGCTAAAACCCTAGTGGCCTCATAGACAGTGATCCAGATGCACCCTCATTTCCACCAGTGCTCCAGATGAGGCAGTAGGAGAGTGGGCCTTTGGACCTGACACTCTGGGCCCCCAAATTCTTGTCAATAGGGCACCTGTCTTAAGCAGCATGGAGATCTGAGCATCCTGAGTTGAAGAGTTCATGGAGCTTGACCAACATAGTGTGGTCCTCATGTCAGAGAAATCAACCTCCCTTCTTATCTACAGTTACCTCCTACCAGGGTTGTCTTGGGCAGGATAAAAGTCCATGTCCCAGAGAGCACGCATGCTGCTCTGTCACTCCAATCCTTGTGTAGCATAAGCTGGGTTTCCCTGTAAGTCAGCTGAAAGGTCCTGGTAAGTCCAGGACTTCCTATCCAGGCAAGTCCCCATCTTCTTATCATCAAACAACATGAGACAGACATTGTTAATGAGTCATTTTAGCCACCCCAGACTTCCACTTGCAGAAGCAAACTGTCCCCAGGGTTCTCCTTTCTATATAAAATCCAAACTTCCTTCATCCTTGGGCACCAACACACATACACACACAAATGCACACAATTGTTTCATGAGTGTGGTAAAATATTTTAACTTTTAAAAATTTATCTTAAAAAATCAATTAAGCTAAATGTATTATCTTAATCTAGTAGTTCTGACATACTATAAATTATATACTAAGTTTACTTTTTCAAAATTTATTTAAAAGCTAACACACACACACACAAAGAAATTAGAAATTATGTCCCCACTTCTAGAAAACCAGTAGGAAGATTTTTCAAAGTGCCATAATTAAGGCACAAGCAATAGCCCCATTTGAACAAGTAAGAAGCTACTATATCCCTGCTGAGAACACTACACAGAAATCATAAGGAAGAAGCAAGTCAGCAAGGAGTGCTAGTTTAAGGTTTGAGACTAAAGTCTCCCCTACCACAGAATAGAAAACAACAACATTATATAGCATATGACAGTTTACAAAGCACTTTCACAGCCATATATCATTTGATTATAAGAATCCTATTATTATAAACCCCATACTGCAGATGGGAAAATGCAGCTTAGCAATTTGCCCTGGTTTATACTTACAAAGTCAGGCCTAATTCCAGTTTTCTGACTCCAAGTCCCTTGATTTTCTACCACACCAGCGTTCCTCAAACTTCATTTCATTCCACCTTCATACATTTTTACCAAATCAGCATTCCATCTGTGTAATCATTTCCCTATTATCTACATTTTTAACTGCCTCACTAAGGCATTATGTATTAAGGCTGAATATATTTTAAAATACTCTTCCTGTAAATGTTCATCAATAAAAGATAATCATAAAATTAAAAACAATAAAGCCAAAATGATATTATTAACTTTTAGCTGAATGTTTGCCTGTCAAAATCTCTGGGTCTGGGATCTATTGTCGGAAGGAAGGAAGGAAGGAAGGAAGGAAGGAAGGGAGGAAGGGAGGGAGGGAGGGAGGGAGGGAGAGAAAGAAAGAGAAAGAGAGAAAGAAAGAAAGGTAGGAAGGAAGGAAGGGAGGGAGGGAGGAAAGAAAAAGAGGCAAGAAGGAAGGAACAAAGGGAGGGAGGGAGGACAGGACAGAGAAGAAGACGGAGGAGAAGAAAAGATTATCAAGCCTTAAAGACATACTACCACAAAGCTGAGTCTTTCTCCTTGAGTTAGTCAGAAGGATTGAAAGAAAACTAAAAAGGGAATAATAAGGCCTCCCAAGGTGATTCTGTTGTTATTTAACGCTGTGCTCACGAAGCCCTTGGAGTGCAGCCCACCCTTTGAGAAGCACTGCCTTGAGCCATGCCACACCATGCATTGTGTTAACATGAGAATGCATTTGAAATACCGAAAAGGGATAAATTGTGAGTTTGGGATTAACATATACAAACTACTATATATAAAATAGATAACCAACAAGGACCTACTGTATAGCACAGGAAACTATACTCAGTATCTTGTAATAGCCTATAATGGAAAAGAATCTGACAAAGCGTGTGTGTGTGTGTGTGTGTGTGTGTGTGTGTGTGTGTGTGTGTGTAACTGAATCACTTTGCTGTACACCTGAAAGTAACACAACATTGTAAATCAACTATACTTCAATAAAAATTTGGAAAATAAATAAATAAAATATTGAAAGGGGGCTCACATTTCTTGATGGTCCAATACTCGCTTGGACTTAAATAATGTTCTCTAAAGCTCAGGCAGGTTACCCGCAAATTGAGGAGAAGAAAACAGATTGCAGTGAGATGTCTAATGGTCCTCAAATTCTAATATTTGTAAAATTCTAGTCTCTATGAATAGGGAGCATAAAAACAGAGATCATGAATGCAAAAACAGGAGGAAAATGTAGGCAGGCACATCCTGGATAGGAAGACAAATGGTTTGCATTCCGCTTCTCTTTCACAGAAGAACTGTGCAAGGACATTTGAAGTCCACATAATGTCTTTCTTTCCTTTTTCCTTTTCTTTTCCTTATTTTCTATCTTTCTTTTCTTTCTTTCTTTCTTTCTAGGGATATTTTTTCAGAAATATTTTAATAGCTGCCAATTCACCCAGTAAGATAAACAGCTGTTAGTTTAAAAAATTAATTAATATATATATTAACAAGATAATGAACCTGGACCTTTACTTAACACTCAGAGTTTTTAAAAAAGAAAGAAAGAAAAAGTAATTGGAGATTGGAGAAAAGGAGAAATACCCCGCATCAAGTAACTTAATGGAATGACAGGGGTTTTTTTAACAGGAAAAGAATGACCCTGAAAATCACCAGCTGGTCAACCTAAATGATATCCTTAGTAATATCAGGGAGCCAATACAAAAGAATAAATTTTTTTAAACACCCCTAATGTAGACTAGCATCCTGAAAGCATTAGAAAATGAAGGCCAAGTGCCTTGCTGGCAGTATTTGAGTGCCAAGCGTAGGAAAAAATGCAAATTACTTGATTCTCAGGAAAGTACCTTATTATAATTCCCTGGAGTTCTTCACACAAAAAGCATCACTTCCTCAGCGAAACAAGTCATATAAAATCTACTTCCACACAAAATAAGCAGTTAAAGCAGTTAATGGGGTTCTGTACAACATGCTTCTATGTCAAGACTAAGAAACCTCAGAAATGGTTACATGTTTTTCTATCACAAAAAGGAGTTTTTCCCACCACTGACCAGTTGGGTCTCAGGAGTGACAAAAGAAACAGTGACAATGGCAGTCATTTGTTAATGAGGGCTGTTAGACCAAAAGAACTTTTTGTTTGGTATTGTCCCATTTCACTCCCATTTCCACCAAGAAGAGGCCGCAAGCTCAGGAAACTTAGAGTCAGTTTCCAAATTGGAAAATGTTGCAAATACCAATAAGTAATAAACATGCTCTGCAGACACTGCTCAGCCCAGGCAGGGAGAGGGGTAAACCAGATGGTCTTTTCCAACCCAGATTTCGATGATCTACAACAGAACCTGGATGACTAGGAGAAATTGAGAAGCAATTTGGAATCTGCTTTATAAAACAGAATCCCAAACAAAGACATTCAACAAGGTAGAGAAATCTAAAAAGAAATGAAAATGGATTCCAAGTAAGAGTAGTAATCAAGCCAGCTTGAGACTGATAAAGAAATAAAGGTTGTCCCCAAATCACAGCGTTTTGGAGGGGAAGGTGACTTAGAGAGCTGCCAGTCTGGGGGTCACAAACCCAAATGCATGCTCACCTGGCCAGAGATCAGAAACGAAGCGAGGTAGAAATAGCGGAGACAAGGTTAATTGAAGAGTGCATGATCTGTCTAAAAGCATTCCAATTAAAAATAAATTGAAATATGTATGCTGACCAAATAAAACAGCTCTTGAAGCCAGTTTAGCCCAGGAGCTTCCTGTTGGTATCTCTGATCGCTGACTATTCCTAACTCTACGCTACTATATACACATGAGGAAACTGTGGACCAGAGAAGTCACATCATTTGATGATAAGCACGGAATAGTGTTTGTAGGTAGCAGAGCCAAAATGATAAGATTATATTACACACTGAGATGAAGTTAAATAGAAAAAATGAAAATGACATTAAGGTAAAAATCCTGCATGTCCTTGGATCAGGTACTAAGTTCACATGGGTTATTCTTTCAGAGGCCAAATTATATTATCATCTAGCTAAACACAAAGCTTCTGAGAACTGGGGGAAGATGTATGCAAGGAGAAGTTGTACCAAAAAAATAAATTAAAAAATCCTAAGTAGTCAGAGTCAGATATTCAATTTTTCAAAAACAATTGTTAAATCCATAATTAACTTTGTCACAATGGTCCTGAGTAAGATGGCAAATGGAGCTCCTGACTTCCATTTTCCAGACAGGAAAAACGAGGTACATAGAACTCTCACGGCTTTTTTTTTTTTTTTTTAATGGATTCTTTAAAGTTACATGTTCAAGGTTCCTTCTAGACACTCTTCAAAGAGCAAGGTAAGGAAAATCCTTTCCATACTTGGTACTGGGGAAGAGTACATTTTTAAAAATTGGATAAGTTTAAGACTCTTTTTTTAAAAAGTGAAATTCCAAGGGAAAAAAATCTCATTGAGATATATTAAGTGGTGTGAAATCTTCCTAGGAAATCCATGAAGTGCAGAGAAGGATGAGAACATCCTCCCTTGGGGCAGCTGGAAACAGATGAGACAAAGAACTGGAAACCTTCTTTCTGGGAGCCCTCCCTCCTGCCAGCCAATGGGACCTTCCTTCCCTGGATTCTGTGTGTCTAAGAAAACACAAATACACACTCCTCAGAAGGAGGAAATGCAGTCTGCACACAGGGCTGGCATCTCTAACATAAATCTCCCCATAGGTGCTGGGCTAAACCTTCAACATGAGGAAATAATATTCGAGTTTTATAGCAGCATAGGCATGATTCTTCCCCCTCCCCCATAAAACTCGCAACATGGAACAACCACATCAAATTATTGCTTTTCAGAGGCCAATTCAAAAACACCCACTTTACCACAGAAAGAATATTCCTTGTGTATGTGATTGCTTCCATTATGTCTTATTTGAAGGGGGGAAATGAAATAAAAATCCTATCGGAGATATTTATAGATCTCATAAAACCTGATTCACTCTCATAAGCTGCTGTAAGCTCAGTCATCAGGTAAGGCAGAAAAGGCAGGTGTAGTAACCAGCACTGTATTATAGTATATGTGCCTAATTCTGGCTCGTAAAGAAAAATAACCGCATGCTGGAAAAACTTAAGGGAAGTAAGTCAGAAGTAAGACTGGAAAGAAAGGGAACGAGTTGGACATTTGTGTGAGCAAGTTAAGCAAATTCCAAGGATATCAAAGGGGGCTGAGTTTTGGGGACAATGGGTATTGCTAGTATTTCCCCACTTCTACGCACCAGTGACTTCATGAGAGCTCTCTTGTGGGATGGATAAAGGAACACCATGTCCAATGCCCAGCATTCTCCCTGGCCTGGCCTTTCATCATTCACCTTCTCTTAGACATTCCAGAATCACTGGGATCTTAGAGAGACCAGTGATACTATTTAGAAAGAGAGCATTGTGTCACTCTGCACTGTTTTCAACAGGAGGAAGGATGGTTGAAAACGGGGAAGGAAAGAGCATTTGTTGAGTGGATGCCATGTACCAGACACTGGGCCAGAGAGCCAACATGCCTGCCCTTACCTAGGCATTATTAACTCCATTCCACTCATGACAGAATGAGACTCAGAGACGTTAGGTGACTTTCTCAAGGTTCCAGCTCTGTCTGATTTCAAGGCCTCGTGTAATTTGACTACTACAAACACTACGACATTAAGGAGCCCTAGCACAACCCAGTTCTTTTTCAGATGAGAAAACCAAGGCCCAGAAAGAAGACAGACCAGAAAGCTGTTCAAACCCAAACAGTTCCACTGAGTCCCAGGCCATGACCTTTGGCTCTTGCCCTGGTGTCTCCTGCCTAACTAGGAGTCAGTATAAATGTAAAAATTTGGAGTCCTGAGCATACTGCCTGGGTTTGCATTCTGGCTCAACCACTTACAAGTTGTGTGACTTTAGGCAAAGTCATTTAATAACTCGAACCTCAATGTCTCCATCTGTAAAGTGGGGATAAGAAGAATATGTATCTCACAGGGTTGGTGTGAGGATTAAATGAAATGATGCACATAAAGTGCTCAGATGAGATCATCTCTAGGAAGTATTTGACAGATATTAGATATTATTATGATGCTTATTATGATAAGAGGCAGAATAGCCAAGTGGAAAAAAGGAAGAGGGAAGTGTGTTCCACCACTGGTTTTGCAACTCATTTGCTTTGCGGCCACATTAAGACAACTTGCTTAATCTTCCTCTGCCCCAATTTTCTCACCTCTGAACGGGAAATTCTGTAATACCTGTCCGTTCCTTAGTTACAAAAAGAATGTGCCGATGACAAGAGGTCCTGAGCAAAACACCCTGAGCCCTTAAGAAAAAAAGTTCAATACAGATGTTTGTTAGACTCTCACAAGCCAACATGAACATCTCCGTCACAGAGGAAATCATATCTTGGTCCATATCAAAGAAAGCAAGGACCTTGATATAGGGAGGCAAATGCACAGGGGAGGGCTGAGCCATCTTGGAACGCAGAACGCAAAGCCAGAGACGCAGTCTGTCATTGAGCAGCATCTCAGGGAGCTCACTGGAGAATCAGTCCTGCACGGAGGCCTCCTCACAGAAGACATCCTTCACCCCTTAGGCAGGAACTGTGCTCTATTAACAGGCTCTACAGTGGCCATATGAACAAACACTAAGAGCTCAAAAGGTAGGGCTGGGGCAATCTATTTCCACTCCTTTGTGTGATGAGCGAATTTGCCGCCTCTCCAAAAATAAGAGCCAGCACTGTGACCACGCCATTGAATTCCTGCTACCTCGGCTCTGCAAGGTGAGTGTGAAAGCGGGGTCAGGAGCAGGCGGACACTTCCTTGCAGAGCAATTGCTCCACAGCTAATTGCCATTTTCACGGCCGGGTTGAGCTTTCCAAAAGATATCCTTCAACCCTAAGCTCTGAGCTCCTCTCATGATGTTCTCTCTTGCCAACCGTACCCCCATCAAAGACAGTTTATAGATGAAAGGATGTAGCTACAGTACATACATTTTTGCAAACATCACAGTTTGAAATAGAGGCATTTCTAAGGCTTCTTTGTGAACATCGCCACATGCCCACAGTCATTACCACAAGAGCTAAAGCCTTCTATGGATGAGGAGGCAGCCTCCTTGCCTGAATGTCCTCAGCGGCAATTCTTCCACAGTTTATTTTTGCTCCTCTTACTAGAAACATGGGTCCTTTGAAATTCTTTATAAACAGAGTCTACTTGCAAACAGTGAGGTCAGAAAGAAATATGTAGAGCTGCTACCTAATGCCTATCTGGCATCATCCAACAAATGTTTGTGCATGCATCCATCCCTTTAAAACCACAGAGCAGGCTGAGGTAAGTGGAAAATCATGGTCGAGAGCTTGCTGAGAATGAATTATTTGAAGCACGGCATGGTTGGAGTTTAATGCCCACCACCACAAAGGTACCAGAAATGGAATTTGACCAGGTTAAGCAAACCTCTAGTGGGTCATAGGAAATGTGAGCTAAATGAGAAACACTTTAGGGTAAGGGAAAGTAAAACAAGGAAGATGAAACAACACTTGGACAGTTGCTATTAACCGAGGAGCTGGATGAAGTACATCCACTGTCCTGCTTTATTATAAACCTCTATTACACTTAGATTCCAAGTTATACAAGAAATGAAATATTTCCATATAAGTAGTAGCCACCTGCAACTCTGGTATCTCTGATATTAACCCTCTATAGATTAATGGCTCAAAGCCTTGGCTGCATATTGGAATCACCCAGAAGCTTTATAAAAACACTGAGGGAGTTCCCTGGTGGTGCAGTGGTTAAGAATCCACCTGCCAATGCAGAGGACGTGGGTTCCAGGAAGATCCCACATGCCGTGGAGCAACTAAGCCTGGGCGCCACAATTACTGAGCCTACGATCTAGAGCCCACGGGCCACAATTACTGAGCCCACATGCCACAACTATTGAAGCCTGCACGCCTAGAGCCCGTGCTCCGCAAGAAGAGAAGCCACCGCAATGAGAAGGCCACACACTGCAACGAAGAGTAGCCCCTGCTCACTGCAACTAGAGAAAGCCCATGCACAGCAACGAAGACCCAAAGCAGCCAAAAATAAATAAATAAATAAACAAATAAATAAATAAAATAAATTTATAAAAAAACAAAAACAAAACGACACTGATACCTGGGTTCCACCCAAAGGAATACTGATTTAATTGGTCTGGGGTGCAGCCACAGTTGTGAACCATTACTACAGACATAGTCAAATCTTAAGTCACATCATTAAGCCCTAAATATCTATTGAGTATCTACCACGTGCAAGGCTTTCTAAGAACCTGAAGGGTTATGTATTAAAAGTTTATTATCAAAATTATAACCAAGGCATGGACTCTGCTCTAAATCATGCAACCTAACTGGAAAAATAAGGCAATGGGGGAAAAAAAAGAAAAGAAAAACTATACTACAGGACAAAACTGAAAAGCATCATGAGGAAGTAAAAAGTTCTACACAAGAGTATAGAAACAGCAGCAATTACTGTTGGCCAAGGGAAAGCGAGGGAGTTTCCTGGAAGATGTGGCAACCATCTGAAAGTTAAAGGATGGGTAGAATTTGGACAAAGAGACTCAAAGAGGAAGAAGAAGGAAAAGGCTGAAGGAAATGACATAAATGAAGAGAGAAGCAGGAAAAGTACAGTCATTCAATTTGGATGGCGGTTACCGCACATGGTAACAAAGGGGGAAACTTGTGACTACTACCTAGACCCAGTCTTGGAACATCGTGACTCTTAGACATTTGGCCTCATCGTATGTAAAAGAGGGCCCCATTGACAGTTTGGAGCATGGTGATGGAGGCAGAAAGTCAGTCCAGCTGAGGTGATGGGGCTGCCCTGGGGCAATGGCAGAGCAAGAAGAAAGTGGTAGACCATGGTGACGTACTGTAAGAACCAAATCAATGGGATTTTTCAACCAATCAGAGTGAAGGGAAAGAGAGGAGCCAAAGATGGCTGGACCTTCAAACCTGGATCACAGAAGAAAGGTCAACTCAATAAAAGAAACAGGGAAGCCAGGAAAGGGAGGAAAGAAGTTGACGAGTTCAAGCTTTGGGACATATTCAGCTGAGGTCTTCATGGGACAACCCCAAAAGCCTTAAGTGTCAGCCCCAGGTTTCCAGTTCAAAAATGTGGGCCTGAAACTCAGGAAAATATTGGAGTTGGAGCTGTAGATTACAGCTTTGAAGAAATAAAGAAGTTGACGTGTTCAAGCTTTGGGACATATTCAGCTGAGGTCTTCATGGGACAACCCCAAAAGCCTTAAGTGTCAGCCCCAGGTTTCCAGTTCAAAAATGTGGGCCTGAAACTCAGGAAAATATTGGAGTTGGAGCTGTAGATTACAGCTTTGAAGAAATAAAGAAGTCTCCATTTAGGAAAAAATCTTCAGTTTCTAAGATCTTAGAGGTGAAACCAATCTGTGAGCCAAGTTTCAAGAGAGAATTTTTACCATCATAACTATACTAGAGATTGGGTGGAGAAGGGCCAAAAGTCACTGAGCAGAGTGAAGAGCACCCTGCGTTTCCTTTCCTCACTAGGGACACTGAAAATTGAGCCTTGGCTTCACCCTCCCACCCCATAAGGACTTTTTAAAAACCGCACAGAAGTTGTCTCTCTTCCCAACTGCTTATCACAATGTGCAATGTTTTTTGTTTAAATTTGTAAAACATTACAACCTCACTGCCCATCCAACCCTCTCAAGAAATTTTAAAATACTTCAAAAGAGATTTTTCTGAATTGGCACATGATAACTGCTACAGTTTCATGCAGTCCCTTTGTTGGCAAGTTGTCAGAGACAAAGCATTTCAAAACTTCGCATTTGACGCTTTCCACATAAAACCCCAGTTCTATCATCCATCCAACTCCCTACCACATACATCTCAATGCACCCTTCTTACTCTCGCTCCGTTTGTTATCATTTAAGTGACAGCACTTTTTTTCATAAGGCTGGAGTTGCAATTGGGGGCTTTTATTTTGTTTTTTCAGTACAGTGTACATTTTCCAGGTTACCACACATTATTAAAAATGGAAAAGAGATTAAATTACACACATAAGCTTTCTCCAAGATATTCAATATCTTGGTTTAGGGCCCAGACAATTCAAAAATTCCATGTACTAGTATTGTTCAAAGTAAAATGGGGGTTTTCTTGCTTCCCTTTAAGGGGAGAGGGGGAAAGAGAGAGGAGGAAAGATGAGAAGTGACTCAAAGTATATTCAGAACAGTGTGATGAAAAGCAAGCAAACTGATTTGGGCATCTGAAAGAGTACTGGGCCTGGGACCACCATCCATGTTAACAACAGCTGGGTGACCTTGGAAGGTTCAATGCTTCATCTGGCTTCAACAATCATTTGGTCCTAGCCTAGTGTTTTAGAGTTAAAGAAACCAAGACCCTTTCAGGATTTGAAATTCTAAAATTCTCTGGGTCTAGCTTTGGTACAAGGCCTGGGGCTTGACTTTCAATATGACCTCAGGAAATGTCAATAAACCCATATTCAGAAATAGATATTGCATATGGCTCTACATTAATTATTTTAATTACCTATAATCATTTCCGAATGACACAGACATGGATGCTGTTTCCTGGTCATTATGGACATGCGTATTCATTCACACTGTCGACTCATCTGCCCTAAAAGGGCCACCAGCCCCATTACACCATTAGCTAAAAAAGCCTAAGAAAATTTAGTAAATCTCAAGTATGTTTTATAAACAAGGTTGTAACGAGGTGGGTAAGTACAGAGAGGCATGGGTCAGTGTTCAAATACTGGACTTAAAATCTCTTTTTTTTTTGGCAACTGTGTTCTAATACTGTGTTACTTAATTCTGAACATGCTCACTCTCCCCTACTGAAGTCAAGCTCATAGAGGGCAGAACTATATCCAATTCAAATTCGCATCACCCAAACAGTATTTTGCACATAACCAGAGCAAAGGAATGAAGTACTGGCGGTGAAATATTTTCCATATTTTAATATAAACAGAGAAAAGCCCACAAGGTGTGACTGACTGCCTCTACCAGCTCAGAGGCATGACCAATCTTAGGTAAAAGCCTGTTCCAGTAATGCTCAGTCAGGAATGGTATCACTATGAAATCAGAAGTCACTCCCACCTCAAGCAGGCTGATTCCGGACTGATCACAAAGCTGCTGCCGACCCCCCGCTGTCCATCTCTATGTCACGCATGTGGTGGATGGGGCAGCTGGAAGCTGCTCTAATGGAGAGTGCAACGGACACAATACACTTAGCAGGACCAAGTTCTCAGGGTCACAGCAAAATGCCAAGTGAGGAAAACAAAAAGGATTCAAGGCAGGAGAAATGATTCTCCAAATTAGCAGCAGAAAATGAAGGCCAAGGAACAAGAAGGGAGAGGAACAAGATCATGACCGATCTTAGGTAAAAGCCTGCTCCAGTAATGCGATATTTGATTTGGGGAACACTTAAATTAAACTAAGTAAGGATAGCTTCTCACGCGGGTGCTCTAAAATGAGCACACAATGTAACTGGGAGGAGGAGTGTTTCTTAACTTGTGGATGTTGCATGTAACATTAATGATTAGATGCTGCATCTTGCTCCACCGACTTTAACACCATTAGTACTTATAGAGCTTCCTAATCACTGTACTAGGTAAGATTTGGCAATTTGGGTTAAAATATTTCCACCTGTTTATGCTAAGCAAGCACTCAGCTAATTTGGGGAAACAAAGGGGTTTATTTGTAGAGAGATAAATCTCCACCCCTCACCCTTCTGGCACCGCTCAGGTTACGTTGGGGAGCTGTCCTAAACTTTCAGCAAATCCCAATTCCAAACATACATGCTAACTGATAGATTGAGTGAACCGGAATCACAGAGGCGTTCTCTGCATTCACCAATCATGGAGTCCAGCAAAGGTGATTTAAAACCCCTTGCACGCTACTGACAAACTGCAGAGATAGCGGGTGTCTACCACCCGATCTGGCCAGCTATCCCATCAACATGAGCCAGTTCGGACTGGCCAGAGGAAACTGTCTTCTCTCCCAAATAAGCACACAGTGCTTTAATCACACAGTGATTAAAGAAGACTGCATTGCCTTCTCGTACTCAAAAAGTTAAAATACAGGAATTCTCTGAAGGGAGAAGAATCTGAAGATTTATAAGAGAATGGCTACTGAAAGCTCCATTAGGACCTTCTCTAAACTATTCCCGTTCAAGTGGAGAGGCAAATAGCCCCCACTGGCATTTATATTTAGAATGGGCTGGGAGAGAGGAAGAGCACA